>NC_059198.1:17342205-17649983 GCF_020615455.1 Coregonus clupeaformis | reverse complement strand
GTCCGGTAGACAAAGAGGTAGATAGCCGGGATATGGGCCTGGCTCGAGGCTAGCTCAAGGCTAACTGGTGCTTGCTTTGGGGGCAGTGGTGATTAGCCTACAGCAACATCCATTCGGTTGCGGCTAGCTAGTTGCGATCCGGTGTTAAGGACCAGTGATTCAGTTATTCCGGCAGAAAATCCGATGTTCTGGGTGAAAACCACTAACGGTGGCTAATAGCAAGTACAGTGAGGGAAAAAAGTATTTGATCCCCTGCTGATTTTGTACGTTTGCACACTGACAAAGAAAGATCAGTCTATAATTTTAATGGCAGGTTTATTTGAACAGTGAGAGACAGAATAATAATAATAATAAAAATTCATAAAAACGCATGTCAAAAATGTTATAAATTGATTTGCATTTTAATGAGGGAAATAAGTATTTGACCCCCTCTCAATCAGAAAGATTTCGTCGTGGATGGGTATTCCAGCATGACAATGACCCAAAACACACGGCCAAGGCAACAAAGGAGTGGCTCAAGAAGCAGCACATTGAGGTCCTGGGGTGGCCTAGCCAGTCTCCAGACCTTAATCCCATAGAAAATATGTGGAGGGAGCTGAATGTTCGAGTTGCCAAACGTCAGGCTCGAAACCTTAATGACTTGGAGAAGATCTGCAAAGAGGAGAGGGACAAAATCCCTCCTGAGATGTGTGCAAACCTGGTGGCCAACTACAAGAAACGTCTGACCGCCATAGGAAAGGAAGACCCAGAGGATACGTTCATTAGAGTTAACTGCACCTCAGATTGCAGCCCAAATAAATGCTTCACAGAGTCCAAGTAACAGACACATCTCAACATCAACTGTTCAGAGGACACTGTGTGAATCAGGCCTTCATGGTCGAACTGCTGCAAAGAAACCACTACTAAAGGACACCAATAATAAGAAGAGACTTGCTTGGGCCAAGAAACACGAGCAATAGACATTAGACCGGTGGAAATCTGTCCTTTGGTCTGATGAGTCCAAATTTGAGATTTTTGGTTCCAACCGTCTTTGTGAGACGCAGAGTAGGTGAACAGATGATCTCTGCATGTGTGGTTCCCACTGTGAAGCATGGAGGAGGAGGTGTGATGGTGCTTTGCTGGTGACACTGTCTGTGATTTATACCAGCATGGCTACCACAGCATTCTGCAGCGATACGCCATCCCATCTGGTTTGCGCTTCCTGGGACTATCATTTGTTTTTCAACAGGACAATGACCCAACACACCTCCAGGCTGTGTAAGAGCTATTTGACTAGGAAGGAGAGTGATGGAGTTCTGCATCAGATGAACTGGCCCCCACAATCACCCGACCTCAACCCAATTGAGATGGTTTGGGATGAATTGGACCGCAGAGTGAAGGAAAAGCAGCCAATAAGTGCTCAGCATATTTGGGAACTCCTTCAAGACTGTTGGAAAAGCATTCCAGCTGAAGCTGGTTGAGAGAATGCCAAGAGTGTGCAAAGCTGTCATCAAGGCAAAGGATGGCTACAGTGAAGAATCTCAAATATAAAATATATTTTGATTTGTTTAACACTTTTCTGGTTACTATGTGATTCCATATGTGTTATTTCATAGTTTTGATGTCTTCACTATTATTCTACAATGTAGAAAATAGTCAAAATAAAGAAAAACCCTTGAATGATTAGGTGTGTCCAAACTTTTGACTGGTACTGTGTATATATATACAGGATATATCTTGCTTCTCCTTCATTTTTGAAGAAATTAATTTGTTCAACTATTGTCTTTCTCTCTATTTGAGTCAACTACTCACCACATTTTATGCACTGAAGTGCTAGCTAACTGTAGCTTATGCTTTCAGTAATATATTAATTCTCTGATTCATTGATTGGGTGGACAACATGTCAGTTCATGCTGCAAGAGCTCTGATAGGTTGGACGACATCCTCCGGAAGTTGTCATAATTACTGTGTACGTTTATGGAAGGAGGTGAGAACCATGAACCTCCTAGGTTTTGTATTGAAGTCAATGTACCCAGAGGAGGACGGAAACTAGCTGTCCTCTGGCTACACCATGGTGCTACTCTACAGAATATATTTAGTATAGTTGTATCTAAAAATGAGAACTTTTTTAACGTTTCGATATTTCAATTTTTATGAAATTCACTGATGAGGATGGTCTTCCCCTTCCTCCTCTGAGGATCCTCAACTCTTTTTGATTTTTTGTAAGTTGTTTTCTTTCCCTAAATCTGTGGAGTTTATCTACAATATATAACTTTATAAAAAAAGTATGATATCCTTTTATTCCTGGGGGGTGGGGGGGAGAGTTATAGGGAGAGGGAGGGTGAAAGAGGCTTGTACAGTACAGTATGCCTATCACTGTCAATGTACAAGTGTGTGACTGAACATGTCCCATTCCAGGACACATTTGTGAATGTGCCAGACATGAGAGGCTGGAAAGTATTCCCCTGAGTGAGGAGGCTGGCGAAATTTTAACATCCACTCCTTTTACTCACCAAAAGCAAAATGTGGAAAAGTATTTTTCCCCTTGTTACTATATCACACATTTTATGAGTGCTATTTTATTTGTTTTATGTGAAAAGTATAAGCTGATTTTGCCAGAGACTGCTGCTTGCCCTAAATATATTTTTTTTCCTCAATCGATAAGACTGATAGAAGGTAAACAAACCACTAAATGTAAAGTGGCAATCTAGGATTAAAACAACAAAGTGCTACTTAAACTAAGCTCATGAGGCATTTATAAGTTAAATTCTTCCAGAATAAATTTTAAAAGTCAAAAAATGGATGTACCAATCCCAGATTGCACCTTTAAATCTTTCTAGAACTCCCTTGTGAACTTCCTGGTGTGACATAACTTAGAGGAAAATTAAAGTGTAGTTTTGATAGTATCATTCCATGTTGTTGCTGTAGAGACGCCTGTGTCCTAAAATGAACTATTTTGACTGTAATCGACAGACTGTCTCATTAGATAGATTCAAAGTATTAATCTTGGCACCAATAAACCTCGGAGTACAAATTCTAAAGCTACCCATCATATTGCAGGCTCAGTCCCACAGGCTGTAGGTTGATTGATGGTAATCATGTCCACAAACTATTGAGTGCAATACACCTTGGAGCAGTGGAGGCTCCTCGGAGGCGGAAGGGGAGGACCATCCTCCTCAGTGAATTTCATAAAAAATAAAAATAGTGAAACATTAAAAAAAGCTATACTTTTTTTCAATAAAACTATACTAAATATTTTCACGTCACCAAATAATTGATTAAAACACACTGTTTTGCAATGATGGTCTATAGTAGCCTCAACAGCACTCTGTAGGGTAGCACCATGGTGTAGCCAGAGGACAGCTAGTTTCCGTCCTCCTCTGGGTACATTGACTTCAATACAAAACCTAGGAGGCTCATGGTTCTCACCCCCTTCCATTGACTTACATAGAAATTATGACAACTTCCGGAGGAAGTCTTCCAACCTATCAGAGCTCTTGCAGCATGAACTGACATTTTGTCCACCCAATAAAATGATCAGAGAATGAATCTAGTACCGAAAGCATAAGCTTCAGCTAGCTAGCACTTCAGTGCATAAAATGTGGTGAATAGATGACTCAAAGAGAAAGAAAGACAATAGTTGAACAGTTTTGAACAAATACATTTCTTCAAAAATGAAGGAGAAGCGAGAGAGGGAGAGAGAGAGAGCTAGCTATATTTCGTAGTATTTCTTTCACTTTTACTTACTTACTTAGCTAGCTAGCTAGTTTAGCCTACTCAAACACCTGGCTCAAACAGAGAGGGATGCCATGTTAGCTAGCTGGCTATGGCTATCCAACACTGGAACTCTTCTGAATCAAGGTAAGCTTTTGGTTTAATTAATTTATTGCCACCTGGGCCCGCTGGCGTAACTGCTAAACTGCTTGCTGACTGTACACTGTACCACATGATTGTAGTGGGTTTACTAATGTGTTAGTTATATTAGCTATGTTGACTATGACGTTAGATAATATGGTGACAACGATGTAGGCTGTGTGTAGCGGTTAGCGGTTATGATATGAAGGTTTGGCTTGGAAATGTTTTTTCGCCTGGTCACAGACAGCTGATGTGTTGTGCACTGAAGTCCACAAGCAAAGGGAAAAGGTGAGAGAGGAGGAGAGCGTGTTGATGCGAGAAGGAATTACAACGAGCAAAGTGATCATGCTGTTTGTATGAGGCTGCTATGAAAGTGAACTGTGTTTGCGTGTGATCAGGGGTGTATTCATTCCGACGATTCTGTTGAAAAACATTTCTTAAACAGAACGAAACGGAACGAAACAGGGATAAACATACCTGAATTTGTCCAATAGAAACTCTTGTTTGCAACTGTTGATCTAATGATTGCACCCTAGATCAGCTAGATGCAGGCAAGAGTGTGCAAGGCGGTATTGAATGTGTCACTGTCTGTCACCTTGATTACTAACAAATGTCTCGGCCTGTGCACCTACGTTGTAAACTTTCGTTCATAGGCTACGTTGTAACAACCTCATGATGGGTATAGGCAAAATTAGAGTATCATGTAGTAGCCTAAACCTATCGATGTTACGTTGAACTTGGTGAATGGAATATGAATGACAGTCATCCAATACGCTGTAATAGAAATAAGGCCGTGCTCATGAACAAAAAAAGATTGTCCTCCCTCATCTTAAACAGCACCGACCGCCACTGCTGTGCAGAGATATCAGGCAGCAGGCCATGTTGAGTTTATTCCATTGCTAAGTGTGACGCCACAGTGAATAAGCTGGTAAACACCCATTCAAGGCTAGGGACTAGCCTAAACCTATCGATGTTACATTGAGCTGGGTGAATGGAATATGAATGACATTCATCCAATATGGTGTAATAGAAATAAGGCCATGCTCATAAAAATGTGTATCGCTCTCCCTCATCTTAAACGGCACCAACCGCCACTGCCTTCAAGTGATTTATGATTCTGATGGACATAGAGGAATGGAATCACGTCATCATTATTGGTAATTTATTTATGTGATAATGTGATCAACATGTCTTGCTGATGTACTGGGTCTGTGTTGATAAACTCTGGAGAGCAAATTGATTGATTCTTGAAATTAAGCTTTAACTAACTTTTGACTCTCCAACCAGATGCATTTTAACCAGTTTGTTGTTTTAAATATTTTATACAGTGGGGAAAAAAAGTATTTAGTCAGCCACAAATTGTGCAAGTTCTCCCACTTATAAAGATGAGAGAGGCCTGTAATTTTCATCATAGGTACACGTCAACTATGACAGACAAATTGAGGAAAAAAATCCAGAAAATCACATTGTAGGATTTTTTATGAATTTATTTGCAAATTATGGTGGAAAATAAGTATTTGGTCACCTACAAACAAGCAAGATTTCTGGCTCTCACAGACCTGTAACTTCTTCTTTAAGAGGCTCCTCTGTCCTCCACTCGTTACCTGTATTAATGGCACCTGTTTGAACTTGTTATCAGTATAAAAGACACCTGTCCACAACCTCAAACAGTCACACTCCAAACTCCACTATGGCCAAGACCAAAGAGCTGTCAAAGGACACCAGAAACAAAATTGTAGACCTGCACCAGGCTGGGAAGACTGAATCTGCAATAGGTAAGCAGCTTGGTTTGAAGAAATCAACTGTGGGAGCAATTATTAGGAAATGGAATACATACAAGACCACTGATAATCTCCCTCGATCTGGGGCTCCACACAAGATCTCACCCCGTGGGGTCAAAATGATCACAAGAACGGTGAGCAAAAATCCCAGAACCACATGAGGGGACCTAGTGAATTACCTGCAGAGAGCTGGGACCAAAGTAACAAAGCCCACCATCAGTAACACACTACGCCGCCAGGGACTCAAATCCTGCAGTGCCAGACGTGTCCCCCTGCTTAAGCCAGTACATGTCCAGGCCCGTCTGAAGTTTGCTAGAGTGCATTTGGATGATCCAGAAGAGGATTGGGAGAATGTCATATGGTGAGATGAAACCAAAATATAACTTCTTGGTAAAAACTCAACTCGTCGTGTTTGGAGGACAAAGAATGCTGAGTTGCATCCAAAGAACACCATACCTACTGTGAAGCATGGGGGTGGAAACATCATGCTTTGGGGCTGTTTTTCTGCAAAGGGACCAGGACGACTGATCCGTGTAAAGGAAAGAATGAATGGGGCCATGTATCGTGAGATTTTGAGTGAAAACCTCCTTCCATCAGCAAGGGCATTGAAGATGAAAGGTGGCTGGGTCTTTCAACATGACAATGATCCCAAACACACCGCCCGGGCAACGAAGGAGTGGCTTCGTAAGAAGCATTTCAAGGTCCTGGAGTGGCCTAGCCAGTCTCCAGATCTCAACCCCATAGAAAATCTTTGGAGGGAGTTGAAAGTCCGTGTTGCCCAGCGACAGCCCCAAAACATCACTGCTCTAGAGGAGATCTGCATGGAGGAATGGGCCAAAATACCAGCAACAGTGTGTGAAAACCTTGTGAAGACTTACAGAAAATGTTTGACCTGTGTCATTGCCAACAAATGATCTATAACAAAGTATTGAGAAACTTTTGTTATTGACCAAATACTTATTTTCCACCATAATTTGCAAATAAATTCATTAAAAATCCTACAATGTGATTTTCTGGATTTTTTTTCTCATTTTGTCTGTCATAGTTGACGTGTACCTATGATGAAAATTACAGGCCTCTCTCATCTTTTTAAGTGGGAGAACTTTCACAATTGGTGGCTGACTAAATACTTTTTTCCCCCACTGTAACTGTATGTTTTAAATAAGGATCTGTGAGCAGTATATTGTTAATGCTTATTACACAAAAGTTATTAAATGGGGAATAGTTGTACTTTTTTCTGAGTTTAGTGGACTAGACATCGTACAGAGATTGTCTCTTTCTCTCTCTCTCTCTCTCTCTCTCTCTCTCTCTCTCTCTCTCTCTCTCTCCTCTTCAGTTGGTTTTCTCTAAAATAGAGCCTTAGAGCCCTAGAGAGTAGCCACTGAAGTGTTGGTGTCATCCCTGTCCCATATCAGTGACTCACTGAGCCCTGCATGTCCCAGCCTGTCACAGACCTGTCGCTCTTTCAGGCTATGCTGGATGCCAGGAGGACACGTCACCGCCACTGTTGTGATTACCACGGAATTAGGGTCTCAGAGAAGTGGATTTCCTTGTTTCCTTGTTCGCCCTCTGAGGCATTTTACCTTGAAAATGGCTTTCTTTCTTTCCCTCTACCATCCACACCATTCCATCACTTTCCAACAGTTCTCCTTTAGGTAACATGTCATTGTTTTGGCGTTAATAACACAGTCCTGTGCATAATATGGCCATTTGTCTTGGATCAGCTGTTTCGACTGGAAAACGTATGTCAGTTTATTTAAAAAAACATTGATATGAATTGATATAGTGAGTAGTATCTTTATGCTTCTCATACTGACAAGGCCGACTGATTTAGACCTGAGATTAGTTTGCTTTACGACACGTTTATGTGCCTCTGCCAGTGGATAGAGTAATTACAGGCTGTCTCCTCGGGAGAAAAGGATTTCCCTCAACTGCCTGAAATATATGTGATATCATAAAAGTCAATCTCACTGCCAGACCTGGTTAGTAGTGGATTTGTGAGCTGTCAGGGAGGGGGTGGTATGGGAGGGTTATAGAGTTTGAGTGTAAGTGTAACTCAGACGCAACAAAGGGAAGTCTTATTGGGCCTGACAGGGGCTACAGGGCATCCAGTTTGGAATTATGGAAAAGGAACAGTGTAATTTGTGCGTTAATATTAGCTGCAGTGTGTGGGTGTTTGGGTGCAATTTGTGTCACTGATCTATGATGATGGAGCAGAGTGGAACACTGGACTGACCAATATTCCACACCGCCTTGGGGCTTATGGGGTGTGCGATTGTATAGTGGTGAGGGGGGGTGAAGCCTAAATGTTGAATAAAGCTCTACAGTATACCCCAGCATTTTAGATTTGAGATAGAATGTTTCATATTAGGCGACAGTACAGAATGTCAGCTTTTATTGTTTTTTTTGGTTGTGTTTTGGATTATGTTTTTCCCAATAGGAACTGAATGATGAACAATGTATTGTGCCATTTTGGAGTCTATTGTAAGTAAGAATAGAAAATGTTTCTGAACACTTCTAGATTCATGTGGATGCTGATTTGTGAATAATGATGAGTGAGAAGGTTACAGAGACACAAAGACTATACCACCCCCCAAAAAATGCTAACCTCTAACCATTACCAAAAACAGGGGAGGATAGCATTTTTTTTTATTTATTTTTTTTGGGGGGGGGGGTATGATCTTTGTGCCTCTGTAACCTTCCCACTCATCATTACTCACAAATCACTCATTATCCATAATCATGGTTATATCCACATGAATCTAGAAGTGTTCAGAAACATATTCTACTCTTACTTACAATAAAAATGACTCCAAAATAGCACAAGACATGTTTTGTTGTAGCCTCTGAATGGCATCTCACTCATCATTATTCATGATTAATTCATGATTTTTCATAATCATGGCATTATCACAATTAATTTAGAAGTGATCAGAAACATTTTATCTACTCACTTAGAAAGACAATTACTCCAGTCATCATTCACCATTCAGTAACTATTGGGCAAAACATAACCCAAAACATAACCAAAACAAACTACAAATGCATCTGACGAGTTTGTAAAATCACAAGCTTGATGTAGTCATTGCGTGCAAGGAATATGGAACTAAACCTTTGACTACTTTGATGGACTATAAGTTAATTTGTCCAAAAACGTATGACTTCTTCACTGTACTGTCGCCTCATATGAAACATCTGATCTAAAATCCAAAATGCTGGAGTATAGAGCCAAATAGAAATGCTTTGCTTCATTGTCCAAATACAGTGCCTTGCAAAAGTATTCATCCTCCTTGGTGTTTTTCCTATTTTGTTGCATTACAACCTGTAATTTAAATTGATTTTTATTTGGATTTCATGTAATGGACATACACAAAATAGTCCAAATTGGTGAAGTGAAATGAAAAAATAACTTGTTTCAAAAAATTCAAAAAAAGTAATAAAAGAAAAGTGGTGCGTGCGTATGTATTCACCCCCTTTGCTATGAAGCCCCTAAATAAGATCTGGTGCAACCAATTACCTTCAGAAGTCACATTTATTAGTTAAATAAAGTCCACCTGTGTGCAATCTAAGTGTCACATGATCTGTCACATGATCTCAGTATATATACACCTGTTCTGAAAGGCCCCAGAGTCTGCAACACCACTAAGCAAGGGGCACCACCAAGCAAGCGGCACAATGAAGACCAAGGAGCTCTCCAAACAGGTCAGGGACAAAGTTGTGGAGAAGTACAGATCAGGGTGCTACAAACCCCCCAAAAATCCATTTTAATTCCAGGTTGTAAGGCAACAAAATAGGAAAAATGCCAAGGGGGGTGAATACTTTCGCAAGCCACTGTACATATGGAGGGAAGAGCATTTTGGCCATTGTTTGTGAGGGAAACAACCTTTGAAGAACCACTGGGCCTCTGTTATTTTGGCCTGTGGCAATCATTGCAGACCAATAAGATTGCCCAGAGTGATGGTGATTGAAATTTAAGCCATTTACGTCATCTCTTTTTATTTAACATTTTTTTGGTAGGGTCTGAAACTAAAATTGACATTTCTTATCCACATCATTGGAGTATGTGCTGTCAACTGTCATACTGGTATGTAGCAATCCATGACAGTTGGTTGTCCACAATAACATTTAAAATGATGTAAGGAAATAATCAATCAATCAAACTTTATTTATATAGCAAATTTTTACAGCGATTGCATTTCAAAGTGCTTAACAAATAAAATAATAAAAGATAAAAACAATACGTTATCTATACAAATAAAAACTAAGATAGACTAGCAAGACATGCAGCAAAATGAGGCTTTGACCTGCAGCGAGCAATTAAGCCAAAGTAATGAGTTAACATTTCTGCAGAGCGCTGTGAGTGAACCCTTCCGATCTCTTAGCGCAGAAAGTACCAGCTCGGTCTGAGACAGATTATAGATGGGTCTGTTTCCATCACGACCGCTCACCATTAAAGGTGAAACTAATTAATCTTGGGTGAGAAACAGCCCCTCTCATTGGAGAAGGGCCAGGGCTCTGACTGATTGTTCAGCAGATGCTGTGACTGTGTCTCTTTCAGGGAACAGGAGAAGAACAATTGAAAACAACAAAAATCTTGGCAGCCATGATTGATTCCTTAGCATTAAAAAATTTAGGCAATGCCTACTCATAATTGGTTAATATCACACGATGCATACCGATGATGTCATTGGAAACACTTATCTTCCTCTATCTTTTTTTACTACAAAACATAGAAACACACAATTTGATATATGCTGATGTTGGGGTGGTGCTGGAGATGATGAATATAATGTGTTATTTTCTTTATATATATTTTTATATTTCAACTTAACTACCATACAAATCAAATGCAATGTTTAGTGTCCTGTTGAACATACTCACCATTTTTGTTCTGGTTTATGTATGTGAATGTCAAAGAAGTGTAACTTGTTTGTCAGTCAACAGCAAAAGTGTATATTGTTTTTGGTGGAGACATTCACTCTTTACTCTTTTTATAACTATGGCAAGATCATTGGCATCTTTTCATTGCAGGTCTTCATTAGTTATAATGGCAAATCCTCTAGGTCCACGATACTGCTCACAGAGGGCCTAGAAACATAGCAGAGTCTATATTGAACCATTACTGGATGTGTAAATCTCCACATTGCTGTTTTTCTCCTCAAAGTGTCCACAATGCCAGTCTCTTACAGCCCTCACCGTCTCCTCTCTCCCATGCCCTCCCTCATGGCCTCCCTGGCCTGAGCTGACACAGCCACTAATTAGTTTCAGCCAGCTCTCTCCTCTTCAATCATAGAACTTTCAAAATGGCCAACGTGGGTGTAGTTATGGGTTGGCAGCTTTAATATGCTTAACTTTTCTCAGGGACGTCAAACAATTAGGGATTTTTGAATGGAGCCGCTCGCTGACGCATGTGTCTGCTCTTAAAGGGTTGGCAAATTATGTCTCACTTTAACTTTACAATTTCACCGCTCACTGCACAAGTGGAGCTTTGATATATTTTTTTTTTTGTTGAAAAATAACTAAGAATTAAATGTATTGATGACGAAAGAGGACTTCATTTAAAAGGTAATTCAGATAAGTCGCTTGGGTGTTGGAATAAACAAGTGCGTACTCTCTGCCCAAGCTGTGCACCTGCAACTTCAAAGTGAGACACTGCCTCCCATAATATGTAGTAGAACAAACAGACACAGCAAGACCTAATAATACATCAGAATGCACGCCTCCTGTTTTTCCAGCTTCAGTGCCATCACATGTAATACCTCAAGTCCAAAAATTATAGAGGCAATCTGGGATTGATACATCCATTTTTGTACTTTTAAATTAATTATATATAGTCATTGATACATTCGTGAAGAATATAACTTATAAATGCCTCATGAGCTTATTAGTTCAACAGTTTACTTTCTTCAGCTCAGAAATTGACTTTAGAATTTTGGAATTTAGATGTATTTGCAACACTAGGTAATGTATTCTTGCACCATTTTTTTGGCTAAGTATCTCATCGAAGTAATTGACAACCGCGTTGACCGATTCCATTGAGTTTTAGTCCCAGCGTCGTCCGGGGAAGGCCGTAAATAAGAGTTAAATAAAGGTTACATTAAAAAAAGATATAATAATAATAATTGTCACTTTGAGCTGTCTATCAAAAATGAAGAAACAACTTTGCGTGGGCGTCTTTCTCTGATCCTGCAGCTTTGTGGAGAATAGGAGTCACCATCCAAACCATCCCACATTCCTCTCACCTCCACTAATCTCTTTTGTCTCTCTAACCAGGGGGACTTGGGGAAGACTCTCTCTCTCACACACACACACACACACACACACACACACACACATACACACACACATACACACACACACACGGTTTTGTTCTCGTAGAACGCCCTCTGGTATCCACAGCTATTCAGAATGCATGATAAGTCTTGTTAGTCTCAATGCAAGCGATTCCTTTTCCTTTGGTACTGTAAATTGACGATACATTATGCGACTATTCCTTTTTCTTCTTCTTGGCTCACTGGAGTCGGGACTAATGTCCTCAAATCTCTCTCCTGGGTGGAGGGTCGTTCTACCTCAAAAAGCGCAAGAAAGATGATTTCGACACCTACCATCTCAGATTGTTCTGAAATCGTTTCTGTTGATAGAAACAGATAAGATTAGCATTCCTGAAACATTCATTTGTTGAAATATAATTTGATCTCTGGGAAATTAAGCTAATTGATTGCACCCAGATTTGCCATTTTAATTAATAGGATTCATTAAATATTCAATAAATATAGTACCTAACATCCGATTTGGACCAAATTTTTTCTAACAATGAGTTAGCCATGAGGAATCCAAAGAAATAGAATCCAAAGCCATGTCAGGTATGACAGCAACCCATGCTTTCGTTTTGTTGGCCACTGTTTCAAATGCAAACATTTTAGCATTTGTGGCACAAATCCAATGCAGGTCAATGGTACCTATATTAGCATTTTCACGCTTCATATCCAAATCATCATAAAGCATCAAAAAATTGATTGTGTAGCTCAATGATGTTACTTATAGATTATTTGAATATGAAGCGCGAAAATGCTAATATAGGTACAATTGGTAAAAAGTTTGCATTTGAAACAGTGGCGAGTTAAACAAAACCAAAGCATGGGCTGCTTTCATACCTTGTCCATAGACAGGAAGGAAACTAATAAGTAATTGTTTAATTTGGGTGAACTATCCCTTTAACGGGATAGTTCACCCAAATATCCCCTAATAGCAGGAACAGCACCAGCTCAGAACCTGGTAATATCAGGATGTAGGATGGGACATAAACCTAACATATTCAATGACTAATTTCTTTGAACAGGGAAAAGAAAATAAACATCACCAAATTTCCTGATAATACATTACATAGGATGAAAAAACAATACTCTGCGCCACATCTCCATTCTGCTTGTCAGACATAGAGAACTGATGCTACATACTGTACTCATTGTTGGGGTGGGATTGGCATGGGGTGTGGGGGGTCTGTGGGTGGCTTTTGACCATTTCTTTGGATTCCTTATGTCTTACTTCTTGTTAGAAAAAAGTTTGGCCCAAATCGGATGATAGGTACAATATTTATTGAATATTATATGAATTCTATAAATTAAAATTGCCAATTTGGGTGCAATCAATTAGCTTCATTTCTCAGAGATCCAATTATATTTCAACAAACTAATGTTGCAGGAATGCTATTCTTATCTGTTTCTAACTACAGAAACTATTTTAGAACAATCTGAGATGGTGGGTGTCATGGCTTGCTGAAATGACATGGAACGACCCTGGAGTCATCTCTTTTGCAAAAGGATAAACACATTTTCATCCCCCCAAATGCTCTGCAGAGGCAGAGAAGTTGGCTTTTTATCTAATGCCCTTGGACTCGCTAACACAAACGTGTTTACACCCACCACTGTGGTTGTTATTTTTGTGTTGCATGACTGGCCTTCTACTTACGCAACTAGTGCCAAGGCGAATCTAACAGTGGCACCACCGCTGACTGTAAATCTAAATAGGAAAACATTAAAGCAAATGGAAGTCATTTAACAATAGGAAAACGATCAGGTATATTTTTTTATCCTATTAATCAGATGCCTTGAACCAGCCCTTCATCTCCTTCATACATGTTATTATTCACCTCTCTTCCCTCACCATTGCTGAAGCACGAGAGAAGGCAAAAAAGAACAAAGGTTCTCCAGCTACAAAGGCTCTCTCCTCTTCTTCTCTCAGACAACGCCAGAGGAATACCAGAACAGAGTTGAAGTCAACCCTCTAACGGAGCTATCCATCAGTTATAAAGGCTTCTCCTTTCCATAACCCTTAAAAAGAATGCTAGGGGGGCATTTAGCAGCAGGTAGCCTAGCTGTTGGGCCAGTAACGTTGCTGGTTCGAATCCCCGAGCAAGGCAGTTAACCCCCAACAACAACTGCTCCCCGGGCACTGATGATGTGGGTGTCAATTAAGGAAGCCCCCCACACCTCTCTGATTCAGAGGGGTTGGGTTAAATGCAGAAGACACATTTAGGTTGAAACGCATTCAGTTGTGCAACTGACTAGGTATCCCCTTTCCTATTTATCAAAGGTGCCACCTTGAACACCACAGCATTGCCTCTCAGTGAGCTCGGTAAGCGCCAACGGGTGTGTGCTTTAAAGGTCACGGTATAAAATGGAGATCTCTGTCCCTGTCCTCCTGGCAGGGTGGGGGGTGAAGAGGGGTTGAGGGGTGACACACCGCTGGGATTGTGATTGATGGAATTCCCTTGGCTGGCTGGCTATGTCTGTCTTATTGGCTCCCAACTGCCTAGTGCTGCAGCCTCCTCATACCCACACACTCACTCCCACACTACGTACACACACACACTGGCGCACTCACCGATTTATACTCATTCACACAAATATACACAATCCCACAGACATGTATAGTGTATTCATTTTCATCCATATTTCATAGCAGAATGTAATTTTCTCCCGGAATCTATAATATGATCAAGATCTTCACTGCTCTTTCTATTCTATTGCTATCGGGAATGATTGTGATGACATTAGGAAGATAGAGAACAGGGGAAGGAGCAGGGGAATAGTTGGGACCTGGCCTTTCTGCAGCTGACTGTGTTTGTTCTAATGTGTTTCAGGTCATTGGAGACAGGGATAGACGGGCAGCTCATAGAGAGGTGAGGGAATAGAGGAGAAAAGAGCCCACGGCGATCTTATTACTGCTGCTCTTGGAACACTACTGACCTTTGCCTGGGAGAGATTGGAGGATTGGTATTCTCAGCTTGAACCTTTCACCGTATCTCCAGCGCAGGAAGTCCAACCGACGTTGGTGACTCAGAGCCCTGAGCCCAAACGGGCACAGAGATTTTGCCACACGGAATCCGGCCCTTTGGCGAGCCAGGTCATCGCTGCTGACACATTTCAAGTACCCAATTTAGCCGCATTGATTGTCTTAAGGGGGGAAGTGTTGTTGGTACGTGCGTTTCCCAAGGTGACGCCACTGCTGACCTCCGGTGAATACAGTGAGCCTAATAAGGCGAGGTAAGACTCACAGTAAGGTTGCATTCCAAATGGCACCCTATTCCCTATAATATATAGGGCTCTGGTCAAAAGTAGTGCACTATGTAGGGAATAGGATACCATTTTTGCAGCCAGCGAAAAGGAGAACAGGCTCCCACAGTATTAACTGACAGGGAAGAGACATGGTGATGATGGAGAGTTGGTAACAAAGGACAAGCATCACATGGTGTTTGGATTGCAGTGTGAAACGAGTGAGATAACTTCCACTCTGTTGTTGCAGCCTGATGACTCATAACACATTATGCACAGGCGGGCGCTATATTAAAACGTAATAAACTTTAAAATGCCTCATTATGAAACAGACCCTCATATTTTGTGTATTAGCTCCTCATGCGTCTGTCCCATAACTATTTGCCATGGATTGATAACTTCAGATGACAAGCGCTTTCTCCTCCAGGGTTTGACTAAACTAAACCCAGAGCCCTGTGCCTGAGTTATTCAAGCATTTACCCCTGCATCGGAGGAGCTTTTTCTGCTGCCAGTGGAACGAGTAGGCTCTGGAAAGCTTGGTGAAGGTCACCCCCTAGGCCTCCTTGGTATACCATTATTGAGCCGAGAGAGAGAGAGAGAGAGAGAGAGAGAGAGAGAGAGAGAGAGAGAGAGAGAGAGAGAGAGAGAGAGAGAGAGAGAGAGAGAGAGAGAGAGAGAGAGAGAGAGAGAGAGAGAGAGAGAGAGAGAGAGAGAGAGAGAGAGAGAGAGAGAGAGAGAGAGAGAGAGAGAGAGAGAGAGAGAGAGAGAGAGAGAGAGAGAGAGAGAGAGAGAGAGAGAGAGAACTCCTTATTATCAACTGTCCAAGAATAAAGAGTTGGACTACCTTTTCCAACGCTTCACCTCAGGAACAGGGGCATGTCACACCTATGGTCATATAGTATTACCCAGAACACCATCTGCCACTATAGAACAATTAAGCAAGGAATAATCAACAAGGAGCTATGGAAAATACAATGCACAGCGGAGTGGCACTAACCTTCCATGGAGCTTCATTATTTTCCATAGAACGCATAGAGCCCCGAGTTGATTATCCCCGCTTATACCACAGCTACACACACACATTTGCCAGTAGAAATGTGTTCAACATGCACTGAAGTTGTTAGCAAGTTTACTAGATTGCTACAATTGCCTTGGTAACCAAACAAACAGACTAAGATACTTACTAGCTAACCAAACCATCAGTCCTCCTAAACATTACATTCTCTAGCTAACTATTTATGAACATGTTTCATAAATTGTTCATAAATAACCAACAAACGTGTTATTGGGAAATAATGCACACTGTAGAATGCCATTCTAGCCAATCAGAATCGAGTATTCAATAATGCCATGGTATAAGGCTTAATAATCAAACGAGTGCCATTTCATCACCTAGTCTAAACCGTAGTCTCAGGTAACATCTCACAATGGGAATCTGGAATGTCATCTTTATTAAACAGCAGCCTTTGGCTTTCTTGCATTTGCATAGATGAATTTTCCTCACAGATTAAAAAAGAAAAAAAAGATTTGATTTATTTCCAACCCCCCAGTGAAATACCCATCGGCGGAGTATAATATGTATTATGATGCAATGTGACCATGCTTTGATTCAGAATAATTTTGTAATACTTTATGAGGCATAACTACTGTTCATGATTCATTATATTGCGCAAGATCAACAACAGAACAAAAGTACTTTATTTGAGTATGTGTTTGTGTGCATAGTCCTTTGCTAAACACATACGGATGGAGAGATGGTAAACTTGCCAGTGCTTCAAACCAGGAGTAGCCACACAGTGTCTCTCATCTCAGGAGGACCGCACAGATGGGCCTCCTTCAAAGCCTTTTAGATGAACAACTGGCACCTTGTTTTAACAGAAAAAAAAGAAGAGTAGAGAAAGAGATGCAGCTGCTGTGAAAGCTCTTTGTTTCAACAAAGCCAAACCTTTGTACCTCCAACCCAGAGTGATCTCCATACTGCCTGCTGTCACAAACTGGGTGGAGTATCATCTCTCTGTCAGTCATTCTGACATCCAGCCTGCTCATAGCCCTCTGTTTGTCTTTTTCCTTCTATATTTAGGATGCCCACTCATTTTGAGATGCTCAAACACAGGCTTTCTTCTCTCTGACTGAGTCTGACATCCCCTTATTGACTCACTGACACACACTGCTGCTATAGTTGACAGACTACAGATCCAGGAAAGACATGACTTCTCCTGTGAATTAATATGGATACAGGCCTCCATCTGTCCACTTGACAGCTGAACCTGAATGCTGAGTGAGGGGCCTGATGCTGACAGTGAAGCTGAACAGAATTGAAAAATGAATCTGTTCATATAAAATATACATCTGATATTTTAAAGATGGAAGCAAAGAATATGTACATTGCTTGTAAACCTTAAGGTGTATTTTCTATTCTCGGCCAGACACCTAGTTTTTAAATTGACATTTGTTCATTCCTCTGACGCTTGAAGGCGAAGTGGTGATGTGTGCAGTTTGGATAGTGATTGATTTCCTCTAAGCCGATGGCTCAATCGGGCTGCGCCTTTTCCGGCATGTCTGTCTTCCTTTATTGCTCCGTAATCTAGAGAGCAAATATTATCGCCAAGCTCTCCATCAGACCTGGCAAAGTGACTGTCGAAAGCAGCAGAGGAGAGGTAGTGAGAGAGAGATGGAGATAGAGAGAGAGAGAGAGAGAGAGAGAAGAGTGGACGGGGGTGTGTGTGGGTGTATGTGTGTGTGATGGAATGCATATGCACATTAATTCCTCTATGTCTCTGACATCTCTTACTACAGGCCATCAGAGCAGTTAACTTTACCAGAAAGTTATTTTCCCAACTCACTTAAACTGAATTTGTATGCTGCTCAGAATGTCACTGAACATCTCTTAGGGCACTATGAAGACCTTTGACCACAATAATCACCCTGAATTTACAGTACCCTCTCATTCTCTTCGGACCTCTCAAGCCACCTCCGCTAGTGGTGCAGTGATGTGCCCATTATGAACAGGTCAAGGTTTTCATCACATTTGGGTATTATAATAGTTCCTGTACTGTGTCCCAAATAAGTACACTACATGACCAAATGTATGTGGACACCTGCTCATCGAACATCTCATTCCAAAATAATGGGCATTAATATGGATTTGGTCCCCCCTTTGCTGCTATAACAGCCTCCACTCTTCTGGGAAGGCTTTCCACTAGATGTTGGAACATTGCTGCGGGGACTTGTAATAATAATAATAATAATAATAATAATAATAATAAAAATAATAATTGCTTCCATTCAGCCACAAGAGCATTAGTGAGGTCGAGCACTGATGTTGGGCGATTAGGCCTGGCTCGCAGTCGGCGTTCCAATTAATCCCAAAGGTGTACGATGGGGTTGAGGTCAGGGCTCTGTGCAGGCCAGTCAAGTTCTTCCACACCGATCTCAACAAACCATTTCTGTATGGACCTTGCTTTGTGCACGGGGGCATTGTCATGCTGAAACAGGAAAGAGCCTTCCCCAAACTGTTGCCACAAAGTTGGAAGCACAGAATCGTCTAGAACGTAATTGTATGCTGTAGCATTAAGATTTCCCTTCACTGGAACTAAGGGGCCTAGCCCGAACCATGAAAAACAGCCCCAGACCATTATTCTTCCTCCACCAAACTTTACAGTTGGCACTATGTATTGGGGCAGGTAGCGTTCTCCTGGCATCCGCCAAACCCAGATTTGTCCATTGTCCATTTATCACTCCAGAGAACACGATTTTACTGCTCCAGAGTCCAATGGCGGCGAGCTTTACACAACTCCAGCCGACTGTTGGCATTGCGCATGGTGATCTTAGGCTTGTGTGTGGCTGATCGGCCATGGAAACTCATTTTATGAAGCTCCCGACGAACAGTTATTGTGCTGACGTTGATTCCAGAGGCAGTTTGGAACTTGGTAGTGAGTGTTGCAACCGAGGACAGACAATTTGTACATGCTACGCGCTTCAGCACTCGGCGGTCCCATTCTGTGAATTTGTGTGGCCTACCACTTCGCGGCTGAGCTGTTGTTGCTCCTAGATGCTTCCACTTCACAATAACAGCACTTACAGTTGACCGGGGCAGCTCTAGCAGGGCAGAAATTTGACGAACTGACTTGTTGGAAAGGTGGCATCCTATACGGTGCCACGTTGAAAGTCACTGAGCTCTTCAGTAAGGCCATTCTACTGCCAATGTTGTCTATGGAGATTTCATGGCTGTGATACACCTGTCAGCAACGGGTCTGGCTGAAATAGCCAAATCCACTAATTTGAAGGGTCCACATACTTTGTATATATAGTGTACCTTTTGGGTTAAAAAAAACAAATTTTATTTCACCTCATTTTAACATTCCCATATATAAATATTATAGTAAGTGCCTATTAAGTGCCAAATAAAGTAACAGGGTTGACCGTAACAGGGTTGATGATTTCACCTTAAATCAGCCATAAATCTCCTTGTGAATGGAAGCTTGTTGTTTGAAACAGGGAAGGGCAATTTAATGCAAGACACACAATTATTATTATTTTTTAACATTTCTAGTCTATCTATTGGGGTAAAAGCGTTGAAGTGTTATGCTCGAACCTCTCAGTTTTTCACCACAAAATGGCTAAAAAGAGCTCACCTACTTTTACACTATGATTTGACTAATATATATTTCTACAAAATATTTAAAAAGGAATTGTTTCACCACCTTAAAACGAGAGTTCAGTTCACATAACAGGGTTGACCTTAAAATAAGGGATAGACATTTATTTCATGTGATTAGATGAATCACTAATGAAATAAATAACAATCTTCAGAAGACTTTGTCAAACCAACAAAATAACTAGAGCTTTACAATGATAATGAAAAGTTGGAGATATTTTGGGGTTAAGTGAGTAAAAATCTTCCTAGAAGTCAGGTACACAGACGGACATGTCAAAATGCTGAATTTCAACAAGTCTTTATTCATATAAAGAAAATTGATTTATTGAATATTCAATGTGGTCTATATGAATGAGCACTTCATTTAATATAACAGGCTTTTAAAATTCAATATTGGTGCACAATTTCTACTTAGAGGGTCTTTCCACTCTTTTTGTAGAAAACCCTCTGACACAGAGGGTTCAGGACCTGTCTGAATACTACAAGATGTCTTAAGTTGTGTCCCAACCTGGGAAAGTTGGCATGGGTGCCCAATCAGGACGTGCTATCTGCAATATATCCAATATACCCAAACTTGACTATATTACAGCCCTAAGACATAACTTATTTTTGCTTCATATGCATGTTTAATGACATCCAGATAGATCTGCATTTAGAAATGTCCCCTGGGTGACTGTGAAACATTTGCAGAGGGAGAACAGAACCATTTTATATCAGATTAAATGACCAGATACTACATATTTAAAGGGGGGATACTAACAAAATCCACTATCTATTCTTATCCTAGCGGGAAGAAGGTCCTTTGAAGAACTAAAAAATTCCCCACTGAATTGGAGGTATAGAGTGAAAAATAGATCTTAGCTTAACCACCCACCAATTGCAACTGAAGTTATTTCAAGAAAATCTCAGTTGGAATCGATACATGGTGTAATACCCTCTCATGATTTGTTTTTCTGTGTGCGTGCCAAGAGAGGGTTCGGGGCAATGTTCTGTCAAGGTTATACCATCTGACGGACAGATTCTTTATTAAAGCTGATTGACAGAACCTACAGTGAGGTGTCGGGTGTGTCAGGTCATCAATCATATTTCTCCTTCTTCGGATGTGCAAATGTGACCCTTAACCTTGAGCAGAATCGTAAGCCACCCTTGACCTTGGACTGGACATCCACTCACAGGCAGTTCCTAGATGGGAGCCTCCATCAACACATTAGTGACTCATGCCACAGTAGGCATGTTTCCATTGACCCAGGTTTATTCGACAAAAGCAATGTTGCAACAAAAAAAATATTTTCTGACGTGTAATGGAAACGACAGAAGTAGGAGAAATGTTCTAAAGATCGAATACATTTTTATCCTTTGGATAGGGGTGGATTTTTATTTTGTCAAACTTTCTTTATTGCGAAAAATGATGATGGAAATTGTGTTTTTCGAATAAATTATGATTGCCGAATAATTTTGAAGGTAGGCCTACGTAGGGCACGTGATGTTATCACGTATAACTATAATGTTCCACTCCACATAAAATTCTAAATGCCTTCTGCTTGCAAAATCTATTTATTCAACTATAAAAAATAATGTTTCTTTGCAGGACACTCACTGGGCACACCACGTCATTTCAACATGGAAATGTGGGACATTGATCAATCACATTTCAATCTTTATTCACCCACTCAAAAAGAGAGTCAAGTTTGTTGAATTCCCAATGTGTTATCACTATGCTTTCAACCATATAAAAGCACAGGCAAATTCCAATGGAAAAACAATGTCTGATTTTTGGTTTAGTTGTCATCTAAATGTGTTATCACTGCACTTTCAACAATTTAAAAGCATAACAAAGTTCAAATGGGAATACAATGTCAGATATTTTGTATTTATACAGCAACTTAATGTGATATCACTGTGCTTCATCTAATAGCACAACCAAATGACCTGGATTGTAGTTGAGATTACCTTAAAAGTACATAGTGAAAGTGATCAATGCTGTTTGAGATTCTGCACAGATATTTATATTGTGAAGATCTCCACAGACCTGCGACCTTTGCATGCTATCTTGAACATGCAGGCTTTCTATGATTAAATAAGACTTTTATAGTTACAGTAACCTCAAAAAAAGGCCATGGATGAGTTACTAATTTTAAGGTTGAATAAAAACTGTAACATTAGTTTGTAAGATAGCCTTAAATGTAGGCTTATTACTGTATTATGAAAGTAATATCGAATTGTGTTAGGTTGACGATGCAACCAAATATCAACATTTAAAGGATATGTACAGTGCCTTCTGAAACTATTCACACCCCTTGACTTTTTCCACATTTTGTTGTGTAACAGCCTGAATTTAAAATGGATTGAGATTTTTTGGTCACTGGCCTACACACAATACCACATAAGTGGAAAGCTGAAATGTCTTGAGTCAATAAGTATTCAACCCCATTTGTTATGGCAAGCCTAAATAAGTTCAGGATGAAAAATGTGCTTAACAAGTCACATAATAAGTTGCCTGGACTCACTCTGTGTGCAATAATAGTGTTTTAAATAATTTTTGATAGACTACCTCATCTCTGTACCCCACACATACAATTATCTGTAAGGTCCTTCAGTCGAGCAGTGAATTTCAAACACAGATTCAACCACAAAGACCAGGGAGGTTTTCAAATTCCTTGCAAAGAAGAGCACCGATTGGTAGATGGGTCAAAATAAAAAAGCAGACATTGAATATCCCTTTGAGCATGGTAAAGTTATTCATTACACTTGTATCAATAGACCCAGTCACTACAAAGATACAGGTGTCCTTCCTAACTCAGTTGCCAGAGAGGAAGGAAACTGCTCAGGGATTTCACCAAGACACCAATGGTGACTTTAAAACAGTTACAGAGTTTAATGGCTGTGATAGGAGAAAACTGGATGGATCAACAACATTGTAGTTATTCCACAATACTAACCTAATTGACAGAGTGAAAAGACGAAAGCCTGTACAGAATAACAAATATTCCAAAACATGCATCCTGTTTGCAACAATGCACTAAAGTCATACTTCAAAAAATGTGGCAAAGCAATTAACTTTTTGTCCTGAATATAAAGTGTTATGTTTGGGGCAAATCCAATACAACACATTACTGAGTACCACTGTCCATATTTCAAGCATAGTTGTGGCTGCAACATGTTATTGGTATGCTTGCAATCGTTAAAGACTGGGGAGTTTTTCAGGATAAAAAAGAAACGGAATGGAGCTAAGCACAGGCAACATCCTAGAGGAAAACCTAGTTCAGTCTGCTTCCACTAGACACTGGGAGATTAATCCACTTTTCAGCATGACAATAACCTAAAACAAGGCCAAATTTACACTGGAGTTGCTTGCCAAGAAGACAGTGAATGTTCCTGATTGGCCAAGTTAGTTTTGACTTAAATCTGCTTGAAAATCTATGGCAAGACTTGAAAATGGTTGTCTAGCAATGATCAATAACCAATTTGACAGAGCTTGAAGAATTGTGAAAAGAATAATGAGCAAATATTGTACAATCCAGGTGTGCAAAGCTCTTAGAGACTTACCCAGAAATTCTCACAGCTATAGTGACTGCCAAAGGTGATTCTAACATGTATTGGCAAAAGAAATATAAACAGACTTAGTCTAAGTTAATAATTTATAGAAATTAATAATTTATATGTTGGATTCACGTCTCCATCTCAGCCAAAAATCTAAGTTAAAGAACAGGACTAAATCAAATCAAACTTTAAATGCACTTTAAATATAGTCTGATTTGATTTAGTCCTATTCTTTAACTTAGATTTTTGGTTGAAATGGAGACGGGAATCCAACATATTCATTATTAACTTGAAGATAAAATTTGACATCATCCAAAGCTTGAAACCCTAGGCCTATATATATTGTCTATTTTAGTTGAACCCTAGGTTGAATTGAAACAATAGCTGTTGATGACTTCGCAAATGCTATATAGGCCTAAATAGTGTAATTTATTATATATGACTTATAGAGTATGGTTACATTTCATTTGCTCTGTTAATCCTACCCTTTGGAATTACTTTGATAGCAACAGTGAATCTATTTAGTAATTAAGAGATCTCTCACGATAGCACATTGGTAGTAGTCAGTGACAAATATCAAAGTTAAGCAGGATCACAATACGTTGACAAATTACATTGAAACAACGTTGATTCAACCAGTTTGTGCCCAGTGGGCAAGAATTGTCTTGACTTTCAAGAATGCCTGAATTGTTTCACATTGCAATTTGAAGCTTCACCATCAAATAGTTTCAGATCTAGGCCTATGTGAGTGCAAATTACAAGTTACCGTGCCGATAACTAGGCATATGAGAATTATTAGCATATGGCAAATATTAGTCAATTCTTCCATTCTATCCATGCTGGCTTTTGCGGGCTACCTGAGACATGAAAGATAGGTAGGCTGTTTTTATTGACACAAGATATTTAAATGGAAACGCACCCTAGGAGGCAATTGTCGCATCTATTTTCTATGCAAACTTTCTAAATGTCGACAAAAAAATCACTGGACAAGTTAATAGAAACATAGCAACTAACTTTCTCATTAAAACAGTAACTGTTGGAGAACTATGTTAAATTGTAGTTTTGGTCAGTCAGACCAAACACTACCCATAAGCAGTTGTTTCCAGGTGGGATGGTGGTAGAGGTGGTGGCAGTTGGGGTTGGTGGGTGTGTGTGTGTGTGTGTGTGTGTGTGTGCACATGTAAATGTATTTGTGTGTGTGGTGACTTCCTGTACGTCCATCAGAGTGTCAGCAGACTGAACGGCAGGGGTCTGGGGAGTCAGGATCGCTAGGCAGAGCGGCAGCTCTGAGGAAATAATTATCTCTCTCATCTTGTCCCAAGTCCCTCTGGGAAATCTAACAGCGATGGCTGCCAGTTTGCTGTGGCACAGTCTCCAAAACAAACCCTTTGTTTTTCTTTCTGTGAGAGAGAAAGCTGTTGACAAAAATCTGTATTCCTTTATTTACAGTCCTCAGAACTACATCGCATCCTCTATCGCCCTACCAAATGACGGAATTTTGTTTAAACATCTTTGAGTGACCAAGAGGTCTGTAAATTGTTTATAATTGTGACAAAGACGCATGAGTGTGAACAAAGCAGCCAAGACAACGATTGAGACATTGAGAAACCAGTCAAAACCAGTCCTAGAGCCACTCCTAACAGCCAGACAATTTCCACTAAACTTTGATAAATTGATAAAATATTAATAATAAACCTGTAAATAATTAATTTCCCAGAGGATGAAATGTGCTTAGACTATTTTGTTTGCAATTAGCCGTTTTTCAATTTTCTTCATGGCAATTGATTGGTTCTAAGACAACCTATTCATGGAAGGTTAGTGTAAACATCCATTGAGTTTCCATTCAAATTTTAACGAGAAACGTATCTCTTGGGTCTCTCTCTGTTCAGTAGCTCAATCCTGGGGTTCCAGTTCCAGTTCCCTCTGAGCTGGCGCCTGGAGGAAGGGCCTTAATGACCACGATGACATCAGGGTGAGCAGTAAATTGGAAGTTTTGGAGAGAGCATGTAATCAGAGATGGGGGTGTAGAGGAGGGGGGAACGGATGTGTGTGACAGGTACAGGGGGCAGGGGGGGACAGGGGGAAGGAGACCAGAGGCAAGAGCTCTTTATGATGGTTAACGATCAGTCCCCTAGGAGAGCAAGACAGAGGAGGAAGCAGAAAGGGACATGTGGTAGGGGTGTGAACGTTTAAATGAAATTGGGATCGTTAACGTTTAGAAAAAATCCCTAACCTAAAAACTGTAATATGCCCCGAATACAACAGCTGTAGACTTTACAGTGAAACGCTTACTTACGAGCACTTTCCCAACAATGCAGAGTTAAAAAGTAAGAAAAATTTACAAAAAATGTAAAAGGAAATAGTAACACAATAAAATAACAATCATGAGACTATATACAAGGAATACCGCTACCGAGTAATTGAGGTCATATGTACATGTAGGTAGGGGTAAAAGAGATTAGGCAATCAGGATAGATAATAAACAGAGTAGCAGCAGCGTATGTGAAAAATGTGAAAGACTGTGAAAGTGTGTCTGTGTGAGTGTGTGTGTGGCGTCAATATGCATGTGTGTGTGTTTTGTGTGTGAGAGCATATGTAGTCAATGTGTGTGTATGTGTGTGTTGGAGTGTGAGTGTAGTATGTGTGAATGTGTGGGTAGCATCCAGTGAGTGTGTATAGAGCTAGTGCAAGAGAGTCAGTGCAAATAAAAAAGGGGGTCAATGCAAATAGTCAGGGTAGCCATTTGATTAACTATTCAGCAGTCTTATGGCTTGGGAGTAGAAGCTGTTCAGGAGCCTTTTGGTCCCAGACTTTGCCCCCGGTACCGCTTGCCATGCGGTAGCAGAGAGAACAGTCTATGACTTGGGTTGCTGGAGTCTGACAATTTTTAGGGCCTTCCTCTGACACCGCCTGATATAGAGGTCCTGGATGGCAGGAAGCTTGACCCCAGTGATGTAATGGGCCGTATGCACTATCTTCTATAGAGTATCACAGTCAGATGCCAAGCAGTTACCACACCAAGCGGTGATGCAGCCAGTCAAGATGCTCTCAATGGTGTAGAACGTTTTGAGGATCTGAGGGCCCTTGCCAAATCTTTTCAGACTCCTGAGGGAGAAAAGGCATTGTCGTGCCCTCTTCACAACATTTAGCAGACGCTCTTATCCAGAGCGACTTACAGTTAGTGAGTGCATACATTATTATTTTTTATTTTATTTTATTTTTTACTGGCCCCCGTGGGAATCAAACACACAACCCTGGCATTGCAAACGCCATGCTCTACCAATTGAGCTACATCCCTGCTGGCCATTCCCTCCCCTACCCTGGACGACGCTGGGCCAATTGTGCGCCGCCCCATGGGTCTCCCGGTCGCGGCCGGCTACGACAGAGCCTGGATTCGAACCAGGAACTCTAGTGGCACAGCTAGCACTGCGATGCAGTGTCTTAGACCACTGCGCCACTCGGGAGACTGATGATATGATATGAGCCTATGATAGGTCCTTAGTCATGTGGACACAGAGGAACTTGAAGCTCTCGACCCCCTCCACTACAGCCCTGTCAATATGAATCACAGTGCAGTTATCACAAAACTACCACTAACAGGTCCCGATCATCATCAGGAAAATATACATTTAAAAAATACCGTTACGCAACAATGCTGTAACGTTAGTATATAAAGCACTCCGCACGTCATCGTCGTTTAGAGTTGGAAAGATGGCAGAGTGAGACAGGGAAGAGACAACAGCAAAGTCCTTCATGGCAATACTTTGAGAAGATAAATGAGATGGTGAAATGCAAACTTTGCGAGGTGGAATTGCGAGAGGGATGCTGTCCCATGTTGACTCAAATGCTTCCCACAGTTGTGTCAAGTTTTTGGATTACTTTTGGGTGGCAGAACAGGTGCAATGCTTAACCATCTGAAAGGAAGGCACCATGAGATCCAAACCTTTGCTGGCAGCAGGGCAGACCCCAACAACAGACATTAGACAGGCTCTTCACACTAAATAAGTGCGATAAGGGACGGAGTGAGAAATCACAGTGCTGATTACAGAAATGATTGTAGCTCAGTTGGTAGAGCATGGCGCTTGCAACGCCAGGGTTGTGGGTTACTTGAAAAAAGTAATTAACCTAAGGGAATTTCGTATTTTTTTCAACCCACTTTGAACCTAAATCCAATGACATGGTGAAATGTTTAGTTGATTTCACATTGAATTCACATTAGTTGACAATTCAACCAAATGTAAATAAAAACTAGACGTTGAACTGACGTCTGTGCCCAGTGGGACATCACTGCAACGAGCCATCACATTGATGAGAAGTGGGATATGTACTGACCACTGAGAACGGAGGAGAGACACACAGCAGAGTACATAAAAACGGCATTAACTACCATCGTTGCTGCGTGGTAGGGGGACAGCAGTAAGATGAGTGCCGTTTGGTAGCCATGATTACAGTAGTTACTGCATTGCTCCCTAGCTGTCATACGCAGGACCATATCTGCATTGTGATGTTCACATTCACATGTAATTTAAATAATTGTCTTATAGTTTAAACAATAAAAGAATGGCAGTTGAAATATTAAGACATGTTTTACATTTGTCATATCCCTATGTAGTACTTTTAATTATTTCCTTTTTTATTGGGATAAAACATACACTGAGTGAACAAAACATTAGGAACATCTGCTCTTTCCACACCATAGACTGACCAGGTGAAAGTTATGTTCCCTTATTGATGTCACTTTTAAATCCACTTCAATCAGTGTAGATGAAGGGGAGGAGACAGGCTAAAGAAGGATTTTTTGGCCTTGAGACATGGATTGTGTATGTGTGTCATTCAGAGGGTGAATGGGCAAGACAAAAATATTTAAGTGCCTTTGGAAGGGGTATGGTAGTAGGTGCCAGGTGCACAGGTTTGAGTGTGTCAAGAACTGCAACGCTGCTGGATTTTTCACGCTCAACAGTTTCCCGTGTGTATCAAGAATGGTCCACCACCCAAAGGTAATCCAAAAACTTGACACAACTGTGGGAAGCATTTGAGTCAACATGGGACAGCATCCCTGTGGAACGCTTTCGACACCTTGTAGAGTCCATGCCATGACGAATTGAGGCTGTTCTGAGGGCAAAAGGGAGTGCAACTCAAAATTAGTAAGGTGTTCCTACTGTTTTGTACACTCAGTGTATACCTCTCACTCAATCTATAGCTATAAATTATAATTAATTTATAAATTATAGCTATAATCTATAGTTGTATTCAGCTAAAATACAGAGATTAAATAGGGAATTATTTAAGAAAATTACAAGGTTGCCAATATATTTGGCCGCAACTGTACATAGCAGAAATGAATGATGTCTGTGAAATGCTGTTGTGTAGAGAAACTTACTTTTATAATAACACAGGGTCACACTTGATTTGGTAGTCCATCTGTAGATGCTCTACAGATGTGACTCACCACACAATGGAAGATTCGTGTTGGAGCTTGTCTGTGTGGGGGTGCATGAGTGTGAAAGAAGAGTGAAGATTGAAACTGAGAAAAACTCCAAGAAGAAAACTAAGCCTAATGAAATTTTTATGAAGAGGATGAGGTTGAGAAAGTGCGTGTTGGAATACCACAACATAGTTTGAGCTATTATCCATTTGAAAAACTTTGAGTGAGTGGGCAATTTCAAAATGGAGGCTGTCTGAAAAAGTCAAGGCTGAAGATGAAGCGTTTCTATGGCATGGCCTACGTTACCATGGTGACGCACACAATACCTTGATCTGCGGCAGTGCAGAAATCCTTGGCGACCGGGTTTGCTTTGTCGTATCGGCAGCACATTTAGGAGTACTTCACCCCCTCTGCCGCCTGGTTTAAAGAAAGGCATTCCGTTGCAATGTGCAGGTCCAATCAAAATCCTGTTTCATAATTACAACTCAATTCATCATCCGAAGGCTTGTACAATGGCTTGAAACTTTAGAAAGTGAGGTATGCTGTGCATACCTGGGTGACCTTCAACAGCAGAGAGATGTATTGACAGTGAGCTTTAAGCACTGTATGTACACAAACCAAGAAGACGTAGGCATATATTGCATGAATACAGTAAAACTTACCGGTATTAGTTAATTGAAGTGAGAACGCAAGGTCTTGGTTTCAATGAAAGGGTCTGGTACGGTGATGACGCACAATAAACACTCTGTGTAACAAAGCTCTTTGTGGATAATGATTACTGGTGATCATTACCCCAAGTGCATTATGGATCAGTTCAGGAAGTGAAACACTGTCACAGGAGAAGGAAGCAGGCCATTACTGATTGGATTATAATTTATTCCACATCATCTGGTCAGTTTGGTGCCTATTAATAGTGCCTAGAGTAGTATGGTTCCACCAAGGTTTTGTGTCAAACCAACAAGAATGTTGTCCTATTTCGGTCTTAACCTTCAAATTACACTCTACAATCTTCAACCCAAAGTCCGCTGACCAGCACCATTTCGTAGCGCGTCACTGACCAGTCTGTCAGATTAACCAATTGAGTTAGTACATCCTTTATCCCAATTATCTCTCCTTCCTCCCAAAGGGTGCATTTGTCCACTTCCATGATTTGAAAGAAAATGACTAGTATAAGAAATATAATAGCAACTTCCACTAGCCCATGCCCCCAACAATCCAATGCTTTTAGATTTGTGGGAGGTAGTGAACGAGTGTACACTTCAGGAGAAAGGTGATATGAGGCATGCACACAGTGCTAGTTTTGACCTAAGCAGTCTTACAAAGAGAAGGCGCATTCTACCATCCCTAGTACAAAGAGAGTTGAGAAACACTGCTCTATGTACTTCAGTCCATATCATTTCAAGAGGTCCTTGTTTTTAATCTTCCTTGTTTCTTTCTCCTTTTATTTTGCCCTTGTCTTTCTCTCTATAGCTAGGTTTCCATCCAATTGGTGACAGATTTTCATGTGAATATTCTAAAATCTGCATAAAACAATAAGCACATTTTCCCACCAGAGATGTGTTTCCATCAAATTGATTTATTGCAGATAAAAGGCTGTGCACATAAAAATAACTTCCCATGTACCGAATAAAAAGAAAGTTAAACGGGTTTCCATTGCATTTTCAACTCTACTGATGGTTTTGTCACAAAAACTGTTGTGTTATATAGCAAATGTGCCCACTCTGGTCTTGTTATATAGCAAATGTGCCCACTCTGGTCTTGGCACGTGCGCTCTAGCCAACAGCTCGCAGATACAGTGTGGATAGGCTACCTACATGATAAGATTATGTTTAAGAGCAAGATTATAATTTTTTTTGACAAAAGGCAGCCAAGCATCGATCATCATGTCACCAGAATAAGATCCTCGATATTTATTGGAAAGGAGCATCAAGCTCATTACTGTGCATTTTCATCACCCTGTGAAGTGCACCATAATTTATTTCATCTGTAGCCTAATAAACTGCATGCTTTCCCGATTCGTAGTGGGAGGACCACACAACATATCATCGCGTGTAAACCCAAGTTTACTTCGATATGATGGTTATTATATCAATATTTGCGCATAAAGGCGTTTCCACCGCCATTTCTCGCATAATTAATTTTACACACACACACAAAAAGATCCCACCATGTCGAACGAACAAATTGTCTGTTCACATTTATACAATTGTACAGGCATTTCCTGTTTCCATCAGCACGGTCGTGACTTTTTTCACGCATCAGGTAATCCGCATGAAATGGTTGGATGGAAACCTGGTTTATGTTGAAAAAGTATCACTTGGGGAAATGAGTTGGCAAGCCTCCTCTTTAAATTAGCTTTAAACATCTATTATTGATGTAACCTCCCAATAAGTGTTTGCAGTATTACAAATATGTCCGTAATGCTAATGAGAGAAACAACAAGCATTGTGAGAGAGCAACGGTTTCTCTGACACTTAAAAGGTTTAAAAAATAACGAGAATAAAAACGGTTCAAAAGTACTTAAAGGGATAATCCACCCCAAACCACTAATTCCTATGATTAACAGTGTTAAACTGTGTTAAATATCACTATGTGAAGACAATATTTTTTGTGAACAAACGTTTCATTTTGTCACTATAACAAGGTTGGTAGCGACAGTGAAAATAGCTGTGGAAATCTGTTGCAGCTCAAGTCAACTTCAAAACCCCCAATGCAATGCTCTCTCTGGGCTGGCTAGCAAATGTAGCTACACAATAATACCAAAGTCAATATCAGCATATGAAGTAGTTAGCAATCTTTAAACTCGCCTAAACAAACTGCACTATCAATTTAGGAGTCTATCTCACTGAGTTGTCACAACTTGCAGTTCGTCACTGCACAGAACTAGTGCAGAGAACGTTACTATGGCAACAACGGCCCTTTCTCACAGACACATTGAAAGATGGTACTTGAAGGAGAAACTGAGTCGAATAATTTGGTACACTGTTTAGATTGAGCACATCTAAGGGAAATATATACAGTACTTTTTCATGACGATATAAACGGATGGATATGCCCATACCTTCTATTGGCTGATTTGGCGATCTGGAGTGCAGGTAATTGTTTTAAAAGCGTTATGAAACGCGATAACGTCACACTATCTCCAGTGACGAGAACCATGTACCTATGATTCATTCCTACACAATTTTCTGATTTCACAGATGGACCACTTAGAAGTTAAATCATGGGGTAAATGTTTATTTTACCCACTGATAAAACATAGGCTTTCATCAAATTGACAAGAGTTTCATATTTGTATTTCTGGGGGTCAATTATCCCTTTAAATTGCAAGTTAAAACATACAAATTGGCAGGTAAAAACAGCTGTGGCTCACCCTTGTTAAAAGACAATCAACTCCCCCAAACATTCTGGCACACCTATTTAACATGGCAGGCGACTTAATTACTGAACTGGAACACCTGTGTCAATTAGCCACTTCCATCGCTGGACCAGTAGAAAACAAGAAACACGACTGACTGCAATTGGTTGGAAATGAAGGAAAAGCTCTTGTAACTAGAATGTTTGATAAACGACTGAATAAACAGAACTTGCTGTATAAATACTTTGTATGAATACATTTGAAAATGAATGTCTTTTGTGAAGGCCACTCCTTCATAGGCATCTTTTCCTAACAGTACAACACCAAGGCTTTTGGAGATGTTCAACACTAATTGGCTGCCTTTGAAACTGATGCAAACACAGTTGCAGCCTATGTGAAAGACAACACATTTGTTTTTGTCAAAGGCAGAAATGTACATTTTTAAATCATGTTTTCGTAACTATGATTCCAGCTACATTACAGCCTGAGTATTGATTCAACCAAGAAGTTTGTTTTCCAAATGTGGTATTTATTTTGCCACATCTCCATGGGATTTCAGGAGTTGACAACTCCCAATAACAAGAATAAATCAATAAGTGCTCACCTGGGAAGCAGACTAATGAGAAAGCGCTACACTCCTTTAATTCAATCTGTGGTAAGTGTCCAATATCTCTGAGTCTACCTCCTTAACCAGACAGGAATACATTACAATACATCTATCCTCTCATTCTGCTGTTTCTCATTCATGTTTTCCTCCTGTCGTGAGAGGGAAAGAAATAGATGGAGGATGAGAAAGAAACAAAGAGAGAATGTGTCTAATGCGGAAATGATCCTGTTCTGGATTCATTAGTGATTGCTATGCTGTGTGCTGCAGTGGCAGTAACTCATCCGGCTCTGTGACAGTCCTAAAGACAGAAACTAAAGACCCATTAGAGTACCCCCACCCAGCCCATACCTTACCCAGCCACATGGGGAGCCAGGGATGGATGAAGGTGTGAGAGGTGGCAAAAAAATAAGTTCGTTTTGGCACCTTCCAAACTAGTAGGTAGGGATGGTGTGAGGATGACATAGTGTTATTGTTGTTTGGTTCCTACATACAAGGGCAGACTCAGTGGCTCGCAGTCAAACTGGTGGTCTCTCTCTGTAACCTGGACGACAGCCAGTGTGCATTCCAAATGGCACCCGATTTCCTTTTATTTATTTTTATTTTTTTAGAGCAGTACTTTTGACCAGAGCCCTATAAAGGGAATAGGGTGCCATTTGGGACACAGACATTGCACTCAGAAACATCAAAAAGAGTGCAGGATAGATCAAATCTCTACAATGGGACAGGGCAAATGTCCTCACAGAATCAGAGCATCTATGGCCAATCAGAGCATCTATGACCATCTATGGCTGGTTGGGTCGAGTGATACAAAACTCACCACAAAGTTTGGTTTCTTTATTCAACTCTTCGATTTAAATAGATCCACATTACCTAACACATTTCAGCACATTATATATAAAACCACGTACGTACACTTCGATAATTATTCAACCAGACATTATGCCAGCAATGCTCAATCATCAATGCACAACACACCGCTCTGAGGTAACACACAGTTGTGTGTCTGAACATAACAGAGCTATACGCTATTAGCTTCGGCTCGAAACATCAACCTTGATCTGAGCTCCGGAGCAATGCACTTTCATCTACCCTCCATCGCATCACCGGCTCGGTGAGTCACCACCCCCCAACATACTACGACCCAGAAACACAAATCAAGAGTCCCAAATGAAAGAAAATAACAGATCAAAGGAGATGGAGAGATTTCAGGGGCTCCTTGACTTTATGAAAACGAAATGGGATTTTGATGTGGAAAGCTTTGACGGTATGCTATTAAACTGTGATGATTAGTCCGGTGTTGGAGGAGGTAGAGAGAAGTGAGGAGAGGGCTCTTCAAGTAAGGATTATGTAGTCGTATCTGTAGGCTTGTCTGTGGGCTCGTCTGTGGGCTCGTCTGTGGGCTCGTCTGTGGGCTCGTCTGTGGGCTCGTCTGTGGGCTCGTCTGTGGGCTCGTCTGTGGGCTCGTCTGTGGGCTCGTCTGTGGGCTCGTCTGTGGGCTCGTCTGTGGGCTCGTCTGTGGGCTCGTCTGTGGGCTCGTCTGTGGGCTCGTCTGTGGGCTCGTCTGTGGGCTCGTCTGTGGGCTCGTCTGTGGGCTCGTCTGTGGGCTCGTCTGTGGGCTCGTCTGTGGGCTCGTCTGTGGGCTCGTCTGTGGGCTCGTCTGTGGGCTCGTCTGTGGGCTCGTCTGTGGGCTCGTCTGTGGGCTCCATGGTGTAATAACTGACATGCTGAAACTTGATCACCTCGTTGCCCCAGCTGGTCCATCCTGGCTGTAGGCTTCTGGCAAACAGCTCCAGGCACTGGGCGTCAGCACCCACGTACGGCCTTAACACCTCTGTGGAGGGAAACAAAGAAATAGAAGAGTGCTTAGGGCTGGTGTTTTGGTAGTGCTGCCGCCTGCGGACAGCAGGTACCCCTTGAGGCACAGGTTCGATCCCCAGTTCTGTCACTCAGTTTCTGAACTCTATTCCTCTCATCTATCTCACATTCTAATATCTGTCAATGAAGAAGAGGATGGGAGTTCAAGAAAAATATGGTTTCATTTTTAGACACATTTTAGACATCCTCAGAGAAGATTAGAAAAAATAGATTATTCTGATAGGCAGATCCTGCTCAGATTTGTAATTTCTATGGGGGTATTTAGTTGGTGCAGAAGGGGAAGTGGGGGCTTTATGTCTGGCTTGCCAATGAATGCTGGATTCACGTGTGGGCATTCTGGCTGTCCTTGAGTGGAGGAACAATGGCTTTCCAGGAACAGCATTCCTGACCAATAGGGTTCACTTCATCTCCGCCCCTGTTCTGGGGCTGTCTGCTCATTCACATGCGTGCTCACGCCCCGCTCGCACATGCCACTCACCCTACACTAGGCGGGTTAATGAGCGCCAAAACCCCAGAGTCTAAGCCCCCGTCCACCCCCCTCCTCAATCCCCCCCCCCCCTAAACCTGCCCAGCCTACACACTCTCTTACGAAACACGTCAGAAAGACGTTGGGGGGAGAGAAAGGCCAAAAATGAAAACCTCAGACTAACACAGAAGAACCACTCTGATCGGTGACTCAGCTCTCAAAGTTTGGAGAGGGAATAAAAGGTCTAATTATCTCAAAACTCAAGGCAAGACACAAGAGGCAGGAGACTTGCGGCTTGCCAGGCGGCTCAACGTAGCTCTATGTGATGTTTCTCTGTCATCTCAGTACTGCTGCCTTGAGTTTACACCCTGCACATTCTGTGTAAATCCCAAATGGCATCCTATTCCCTATTTTAGTGCACTACTTTACACCAGGACTCATCAAAAGTAGTGAACTAAATAAGCAATAGGGTGCCGTTTGGGACACACACTGTCAAACTGATCCTGGGACAGCCAGGTTAAGGGTATTGATGACAGCGCTGTTCTACTGCCCCACCTGATCTCAACCCATTCATTTTGAAAGTGAGGCATCTCAGGAAATGAATACTTTGAGCGATGGAGGTTATAAAACCACAAACATTCACAAATAATAAACTGCAGTGTGTGCGGTCCTGTGTGGCTCAGATGGTAAGTGCGTGGCCCTAGCAACGCCAAGATCAAGGGTTGAAGTCTCACAGGGAACATAAATATTGATTATCTCACTGTATTGTAAATCGGTTTGGATAAAAGTGTTTGCTAAAAGCAGTGGTGGAAAATGTACTCAATTGTCATACTTGAGTAAAAGTAAAGATCCCTTAATATAAAACGACTCAAGTAAAAGTCATCCAGTAAAATAGTACTTGAGTAAAAGTCTAAAAATATATCTGGTTTTAAATGTACTTAACTACAGTGGTGGAAAAAGTACTCAATTGTCATACTTGAGTAAAAGTAAATGCTATACATCAAATTCCTTATATTACGCAAAACAGACGGCACAATGATTATTTCTTTTTTTGTATTTAGGAACAGACGGGCACAGATTATTTTTTTTACAAACGCAGTATTTGTGTTTAGGGAGTCCACCAGATCAGAGGCAGTAGGAATGACAACGCGTTATATTGATAGGTGCGTGAATTGGAGCATATTGCTGTCCTGCCTGAGCATTCGAAATATAACGAGTACTTTTGGGTGTCAGGGAAAATGTATAAAGAGTAAAAAGTACATATTTTCTTTAGGAATATAGTAGAGCAAAAGTTGTCAAAAATATAAATAGTAAAGTACAGATACCCCCAAAAACTTCTTAAGTTGTACTTTAAAGTATTGTTACTTATGTACTTTACACCACTGGCTAAAAGTGGTGGAAATGTGTGTAGGAATACTGTACATATATCACCTTACTCAGCCCCTCCAGCTGTGAGTGAGTAAAGTTATTTTCCCTGCCTTTCACCTCCCCAAGGCGGCAGCTAGCCTAGTGGTTGAAGCCGGTAAGATGAAAAATGTGTCAATGTGCCCTTGAGCAAGGCACTTAACCATAATTGCTCCAGGGTCAAGTTGGGATATGCAAAAAAACTTTTCCAAATCAAACACACACTTGTACATGTGAAATACGACAAATATAAAATCACCCACCAATATCTCAGGTTCTCCTCTGAGTTTAACAGTAACACAACTTTTCACCAGTCAATTAGAATCTCACACACGCTGGCTGGGTGCCAGTGCATCGGGCGGGCATGAGGAGGGCACAGCCAATTAGCCGCTGATTACAATACAATGCTGGGAGGATGATATTCAACTTTAGCCAATTACCAAAGTTTTTAGGAGCCGCAATTAAAAGCAAACAGATTATTCACACTCCGAGGAGCATAAACACTTTTTTTCTGTAGTTTCGGCCATCTGGCGAGGATGTGTTTGGATCTCTGCGGAGGAGAGAGAGCGTTGGTGTCCCTCGGCGCCCCTATTGCAGCCACACACACGCACGTCTGATGTCACTGGGGGAGAGGGGGTAGAGAGCTATCAGATCACAGGGTCACTCTCCGCTCCGCCCTCTGTGTTTAGGACATCCGCTGTGATGTCATACCGAGGTCAGGGGTAAGGAGTTGGCCACTGCCTCCAGACCTGGCACATCCAAACACTTGGACTGCATACACCACTAGTGCTCCAATCCCCTAACAGGGATAATGCCCTGTGGTAACAGTGACTGAGGAAGAGGACTTCATCGTGTTTTAGAGGGGGGTGGTTTAGAGACTTGGCACTGTTGATATTCACCATTTCAAGCTGTTGCATAAGAATCCACCAGAGGGGGTGTGAGAAAAGGACAGCAGCCTAATTCCTTTTCCCGCCCCTGGGTACTACAGAGTGAATATTCAGCATTAATGCCCACGTCCGGATGTTCCTTTTTGCCAACGGTTCGATAAAACCTTTCAGGATCAAAAAAGGTCCGTTCTATGCCTCTTTATCATGGGTTATTTTAATGTGCCGTGGCACCTCTCTGCGGGACCAGCTCCTCTGACATTTCATCCCAGCAGCACTGCGTTCTACCACGCCCACTCCCACCACAGCCTCCCTGCTACTCAGAGGGGTTGGAGGGGGATTCGCTGGAAGGCCAGAGACAGGGATGAGAAGGGGATGACGTCACCAAAAAGTGATATATAAAACACAAAAATTCAGAATGACAGCGGCTCAAATTATGATGGGTTACTTGTCAAGTGTGAAATACTAGACAGTTGACTTATCAATCATGGCTGGGAAAAAACTATTTATCCTGCTATACTATGGAGCAGGTCTACGCATGTCTGGGTTTTCCCTGAGTATCACACTGTTTTGCTGCAACTCTTGCCAAAGATAGTGTTCAATTATTTTATTTTAACAATGAAAAGACAAAGCTATGAAACAAAGAGTAACTAGACTCATAATATATTCTCAACCCAATAGTTAAAGCGCAAGACTTCTACAATGTAGTCATAATGAATTTAAATCTCATCCAGAATCATCTTGTATATTCAGCTGACAGGGCACTGACAAACCTCTTCCTCCCCAAGTAAATAAAAAGCGCAATAAATCGCTTTCCCTGAAGAAGCAGAGAGTTGATGTCAAGCCCCACTCATTCATAGACTCTACATAATCATTGTCTTCAAGGTCTCATCATTGCTTTCTAAACAACATTGTATGGATCAGAGCAAAGGTTTGACTCGTTAACAATCAAAGGCAAATCAGACCGTACAGACAACCACACCACAGAAGTGTTTTAAGTTTCAATCAGGCATTTGTAAACTGTCGCAGGGCGTGAATTCAATTCATGGGTGTATAATGCAGCACATCGTGACAAACTGTGTTTACAATTAGCCATTGGAACAGGTTAGAGCACAGACCCTGCAGCTCATGTCCTTCAGTTTAATAGCAAGGCATTGTCTTGTGCTTTTAGTGAGTGAGGGAGAGTCAGAACAGAGCACTGATAGTTAGAACCAGGTCAAAACGCAGCAATCGCGGTCACTTATGTCACAGCATTGCCCTCTAGTGGTGAAACTCTGTTCAGTTGAACTATTTCTCCAATTATGAATTTCATTACTGGAACTTTATTAATTCATTCCTACGCACTTGTCTACCACATTACGTTCTTATGACGCTGACATACTTATGACGTGTTGGTGGAACCAGGACGTGTTGGGAATACTGACCTGAGAGTGAAGGTTTATGGGAGTGTAGGGCTGATGGGACACTGACAATCACACGCTGCTCCTCCATAGGGAGCTCGGTCTTCCTCAGAGAGCTGTAAAGGAGATGGAGAAAGCACATCATGTTTTGGAAGAGATCAAATGTTCCAGTAATGAAAGAAAATACACAGAAGACTTAAGGTCCAATACAGCTGTTTTTCTCTCAATATTAAATCATTTCTGGGTAACAATTAAGTACCTTACAGTGATTGTTTTGAATTAAAATGGTCAAAAATAAACAAAAATAGCTTCTTAGCAAAGAGCAATTTCTCAAGCAAGAATTTTGCTAAGACTGTCTGGGAGTGTTCTGAGTGAGGAGGGGAAAACTGAAAACTAACTGTTACTGGCAGAGAGGTTTGTAACTCTTTCTTATTGGTCTATTAACTAATTTACCGCCTGGTGATGTCACCAGACAGGACAAAACTCAATCCCACCAAAACAGGCTGAAATTTCAGTGCAATTTCAAACAGCTCTTACACTAAAAGGGCATTATCATTTTCACCGTATTATTCCAACCTCAGTGTGGAAATACTGTATATATAAAATCACATTTTTGACTGCACCAGGCCTTTAAGCAATTCATGTGAAAAATGTAATCCATTGTCACACCTGGGTGAGTGGTGTCCACACCCACGATATCGACCAAGTACCAACACCTCGTAAGGCTTCTTATGTGGAGAGTCCAGTGGAAACACATATTCCCCTGACCTGGTGACCTGAGGGAGAAAACACAGACAATACATCAGAGAAAATGTATGCAAATGTTCATAAAGATTATATCGCTAATTTCTGAAACAAACAACGTTAGAGGTCCTAGATGAAACATGACCACTTTTTACCACCACCATTTATTAGTGTAATTTAAACTAAATAATGACTTTGATCAATTCTAGGTTCCTTTGTGTTCTACCTTGACCCAGAACCACTCTGCCAGCACCTCCACGCCCCAGTGTGGGTACAGCTCATCCCTGACAAAGCGCAGGTGGCTGGGCCTGTTGGTCACCCAGGTGACCACCACACAGCCCGTGGAGGTCAGCAGGGGGACAGGGAGCCGTTTGAGCTGGGAGGAGGGCAGAAAGCTATACCTAGAGGTCAACAGGAGAAATACACAATATGGTCAAAACAGAATTGGAGGTTCACAGAGTCATACATTGCAGTGGATGTTGCTTGGAATAAAATCACACTGAAAGAGAATGCCATTTAAGCTAACCTGCCGCTCCTTTTGACAGACTTGTTTTCCCATGGAGGATCCAGGACAATGAGGTCGAACAACTTTCCATCTGCAAAATAATCCATTTTCTAAGACAGGGTTTCCCAAACTCGTCCTGGGGCCTCTTCTGGGTGCACGTTTTGGTTTTTGCCCTAGCACTACACAGCTGATTCAAATAATCAACTCATCATTAAGCTTTGATTATTTGAATCAGCTGTGTAATGCTAGGGGGGGGGGAAATTATTCACCCCGGGGGGGCCCAGGACCGAGTTTGGGAAACCCTGCTCTAAGACATAGGCCTACACAGGCAGAGAGGATCCTTATTTAGTTCACTGAAGCCTTGCCTTCTCGCCACTCGATTCCTCAACACATTTTTAGAGTTGTAATGATTTATAAAGATAATGTATTTCTGCACTAACAAAACATACATCAGCAAAAGTAAGCTGTTTATCATGATCAGGTTTTGTACACACTCACAGCCAACCAGGGGCTGCATTCTGGCAAAATCTGAGAGCAGGAAGGCACATCGTGGTGGGATAATGTAATTCTCTCCCATCAGCGTCACCTCCATGGCACAGTCCATACAATTCTCTGTGATCCGTGTGAACAGGTCAAGGTGTGTTGTACTGCAGCCATCCTCAGACCCAATGAACTGAACTGGGTCCTCTCCATGTTCACTCACTAGAGGGAGCTCTTTAGCCATGTCACACAAGGCTGCCAGGTTACATTCCTGGGAAGGCAGGGGATCCTCCTGAGCATCTTTGGCCTCACTCAGGTACCCACAGGAGAGCCCAGCATCCACCAAGGATTTGGTCCCCTCCAAAATGGCAAACCTGATCTGGTCATAACACAATGATAAGCAGTGGTCAACAATTAAAAGTCTGTGAGTAATGGTAATGGGTAAACTAAGTAATGGTAAACAAATAAGATTACCTTGTGGTGGAAGGCCAGTGAATCAATTTCTCCTTGGTTCAGATCTTTGCGTTTTCGTTTTCTTTTCTGTAGGATTGAATAAATCAAAGATCAGTGGTTAAAACAAATGCTGCAAACGAGTTTCAAGGCAATATTACCTGGCTAACCTGGCTAGCAAGTTAGCTTCACTCTCCAGACAGACATGTCTAGCCAAGTCTAGGACCAAAAGGCTTCTTAACAGCTTCTACCCCCAGGCCATAAGACTCCTGAACAGCTAATCAAATGGCTTCCTGGAGTATTTGCATTGACCTGCTCCTCTCTGTTTATTATCTATACATAGTCACTTTACCTCTACCAACATGTACATATTACCTCAATTAACTTTGCCCCAGCACATTGACGCTGTACCGGTATCCCCTGTATATTGCCTCATTACAATTATTTTATTGTTGCTCTTGAATTATTTGTATTTTTTACTTCAGTTTATTTTAGTAATTACTTTAACACTTATTTTTCTTAAAACTGCATTGTTGGTTAAGGGCTTGTAAGTAAGCATTTCACTGTAAGGTCTACACCTGTTGTATTCGGCGCATGTGACACTTATTTGATTTGAGACGTACATACATATAAAGAAATAGACAGCCCACCCCGCCATTTACCTTTGACGGTTTACAATCCACTGAAGTGTTATTCTCACTCCTCTGTAGCACTGCGTCCGAGACGGCACTGTCGTTTGTGGTCACAGTACAATAGTCTTTAACGCGAACGTGAGACTTTAAAATCTGAAAACACTCATGTTTAAAACAACATTTAAAATACGACTTTCCACTGGCTGATTTTCTCTCCGAAGTACATAGTTGGACACCCTGATCGACAAGTGAACAAGCGTCCAACAGCAACCCGTTGGCATTTCTAAACAAAACCGACATAGCCAGTCTGGTTGGCAAACTACTCTCTACTAACTCTCTCTTTGATATCTTTACATGCCGTGAGTGTCCATAAGCGTACCTTGTGGAGGTGACTGACTTGCTTGCTACTTACTCAACACATTTCGTTTCTTTGCTGGGTTTTCTGTGCGCCGCCATGATGCTTGTTTGTCACGTGCATTCGCCAAACCTGGAGCATATTCATTACGCCAATTCTGTTGCAAAACGTTTCTTAAACGGAAGGAAACAGAACTAAACCAGGAGGGACATAACTGAATTTGTCGGATATAAACCCTTGTTTTGCCCTATTTGCTTCTGTTTGGTTCGGTAAACAGTTTTCGTAACTTATACATCCAGAATACACCCCAGGGGCGTACACCCCAGGCGCCGATTCCGTTGCAAAACGTTTCGTTTGCTTCCTAGAGTAACAGACCAAACGTTTAACGGAATTTGACTAATGAATACACCCCAGCGCGCGCGTTTCCACAGCCACAATGTCAAAATTGGCTATATCCTAAACAAATTAGGAAAACAAATGTTGATATTTCGTCTAAATTTTTAAGCTTATAGTTAGGCATAATGTCAGCAGTGTGGTTAGGGTTAGTGTGAAAATAAATTGTAGAAATAGGCGGGGTTTATGATTTTGTGGAAGCTAGTAACGACCCAGCTCACGCAGTAGATACACAGTACATTGCGCATACTCACAACTTCTTTCACCTGAAGAAGAAACATGGCGGAGTCGGGAGATGTGACAACGTCTGCCATTGCCAATAGTTGTAGAACACAAACTTTACAGAGTAAAAATGGAGTTAACGGGTCTGATAAACCACATAAAAGAGTGGTAGTATTCGACTGTCGCCCGGAAAGAGACGTCGATGCAACGGAGAGAGTTCTGGACATAAATGGCTTGGACTTCAACGACTTCCTTCAATTTGTATCAAAGGTGCAGTAGCTAGCTAGCTAGCTAACGTCGTTAGTTATGCAGAGATATGTTAGCCAGGCAGCTGCCTGCTTGATTGCAAATTTGCAACAGCTGGCTCTTGACAATTAATGAGTTCCCACCATGCTTGGAATTAACTAACTAGCTCACTCAGATAGCTTGGCTAGATAGCCGACATGGCCGATCGTGGCAAATGTATTGATCCATAATATTCGTAGCTGTCATATTTGCCAATTTAATGTTTTAATTAAATTGTTAATAGCTTTCTAGCACGTTATAAACAAGTTGTCCCATTTGTTGTTGTCACATTTGTTGTGAATACGATATCTAAACCATTCACCAAATTATAAAAACGTGTCATATCTGCAGAGGTAGATATACAACTATTTCCCATGTGTTCTCGCCTTAGGAATTTGCCATTCCTTCCAACGAAACGTTTGTCTTGACAACAACTGACAGAAAAGGAATAGATTTGGACAGATATGGTAAGTGACATTCCAGTCAGGGCTACCTGGTGTAGTGCTAGAAAGAAATGCCGAAATGCCAGACCAATTTTTAATTTATAATTAAAAAAGGGCACATGGCTTGGATTAATCAGTGTAACATGTTTTTGGTATAATAATAGTCAGGCATTGGGTCACAAATAAGCCTTTATACAAGGGGAATAAGAGATGAGTGACAGTAAGTTATGTTGCTGATGTGTCATCTCTTTCAGAGGAACTTCAACAAGGAAACACTCTCCACCTGTTGCAGAGCGAGGACCAGACCCTGCCCGCAGCAACTAAGGAACACATTGTGTTCCTCCCTCACTACGATACACTGGTCCAGAGTGGCATGTATGAGTACTATGCTAGTGAGGGCCAGAAGTCTTTACGTGAGTGCCTCTGAAATACTGTACCTTCTCCAGCCCAAACCAACAATATACAGTCCTGTTTGTATTCATTAGCCGTGTTCACACTGCCCCACACTGAATAAAATGTCTATGCTCAGCACTTATGACCAATTTTCTACTCTGTGAGGCTTTGTGGATATGGGCCCCGGGCTAATTATGACCCAGAAGAAGCGGCGTTAAAGGGCCTATCGTTTCCTATAGTTAATTAAAGCTTTGTTCCCCCCCCTCCCAGCGTATGCCTTTGCAGAACTAATCGACAATGCACTGTCAGCGACATCGCACAACGCAGGAGTGAGGACCATAGACATCCGATTGGTGAGATACTACAGCTTTTTTTCTCTCCCAATTTTTTTTTTCTAACTGTTGTAAACCTCACATGCGTAATTGTGGTCTTGAATGAAAGTGATGCATACATATTGTGATGTGCTTTCTTATGAAGGTCTGTGTTCTGCACCCCTACAGTATTGATGGAATGGGACACAACGGTAGTTGATTGTTTCTCATCTCTTCCCCCAGCTGTTTGATGAGTCCTTGGGGAAACATGCAGTGGTTATCATGGACAACGGCTGTGGAATGACCTCCAAGCAGCTTAATAACTGGGCTGTGTACAGGCTCTCCAAATTCAGCAGGGAAACCGGCACGTTTTCAAGGTTGGTTTATCAAGAGTAGGGCCGGGAGTTTTTCCACATCACATGATCTGACCTGTTCAGATCAGGTCATGCGGTCAGACCCGTCTCAATGACCCACAGTAAATGTAAATTAAAATGCACTTTCCAAATAAATAAATACGAGTATACACTTGAAATTAGTTTTTGGTACTTTCCATTTATCTGTCGTCAGTGATCCTGTTTGTCTCACTAGTGATCACGCTGGGTATGTTCGTCCTGATCCAGTCCCTCGCAGTCTCAACAGTGATATATCATATTTTGGAGTAGGAGGGAAACAAGCAGTGTTCTACATTGGACAGTCAACCAGGGTAAATGTAGAATTATTGGCCATTGTTCCTCTTGTGTTCTACCATATTCCCCTAATGGACTGTGATGCGCTACTATGTGACTTGATATCTCTGTCTTTGTTAAAGATGATCACCAAACCAGCGGGCTCCCCAGATGTCCATGAACTCATCATTTCAAAAGAAGAGTTTGAGAGGAAGGAGCGGAACAAGGAAGATATTTATAGTGGTTTTATCAGAAACCGGAAGGTAAGGGATTACTCCCAGATCACTCAAAATGGTGATGTGATCCCCAAAAGGTGTCCTCAATCCATCCATTCTGGAACTGTCAGTATCGGGGGCCAACTGCTGTACCCTTCCCTCAGTGGCCATCCTCTATGTAATGACAGCCATGTTCAATCCTCCACCCCGCAGATGGGTGACTCGTCCCACGTGAGCGACGACGAGGAGCGCTTCCTCCACGGGCTGATCTCTGAGGAGGTGGGAAAGGACAGCTTCACGGCCGTGGTGGTGACGGGGGTCCAGCCTGAACACATCACCTTCCTCAAGCAGGACTTTCACCTGTGGACTAGAGAACTGGCGTGAGTCTGCTCACCCACCTGACTTGCCCAATATTAATTAATTAATGAGACAAGGTCTAAGGACATTCCATAGCGACAGCGTGTGAGATAAGTCATGGTCCAATGACTATACCTGCTAGCAGCATGTCACGCGTCCGAAGCTACATCCATAATCGGTAGATTGGAGAATCGCCCTTTGCATCGCCGAGCAGCAAACAATAAACTATTAAATCAAGTTTTTAGATGCTACCCCCCTCCCCAAATCAAATTTAATATGGATGCCTATGTTTTTTTTCTGGCTTTGGGGCACACCTTTCCTGTACTTCCCATCTTGGACAGCATGGTGCCCGTATTGCGAGGCTGATTAACTAGACAAACAGGTATGAAACACCGACCAGTGTACACGCAAAGTGAGAACACAACATATAATCCATGTTTGGTGTTGATTTCGGGAGGGGGCATCTAAACTGGATTTAATAGTTTCTTGTTCACTGCTCGGTGACGCAAACAGTGGTTCTCCAATTGGAGTCGTCTACCGATATTATGGATGTAGCTTCGGACGCGGGACACATGCTGCTAGCAGGTACGGTCATTGGACATGACTTATCTTGCATGCTTTCATTATGGAATGTCCTTAAACCTCGTCTCATTAATTAGAGGTCTAATATTGGGATACCACCTGACCTGCACCATCCCAAATACCCACCACCACCTTTCAATCCGATTGGTTGTTGTCGTCTTTAGATATTACTCTTTGAACAAATTATAGAAATGACAATCTGCTTTGTTTACAGCCACTTGTATCACTATTACATTCACGGCCTAAATGGGAATGACATGAAAGCCTCCTACCGAAACTCTGATTGTGTCTCCAACATTGACATTCAGGTGAGAAGGTCATTGCATTTAAGTGACTATTTTTATTAAATAACCATGTAATTATGTTTTATTTTATGGTAGTGCTACAGACAATAGTCATCAATCTTTGAAGTTGTCTGTTTTATAACTATAGTTTTGTGATACTATATTGATATTTATCTGCTGTTCAGATCTCTCTGCTGGAGAAGTTCCCCAAGATCCCTCGCATGGTGAACCTCAGAGAAATCGACAACGACATGCAGACGCTCTACATCAACGCATCGGCTGACACGTTCGAGTTCAAGGCCTGCACAGACAATGAAGGAACAGTGGAGGGGGTCCTGAGGTACCACCCCTTCCTCTATGACAGGGAAACCTACCCTGAAGACCCTTACGCCATACAAGGTAACCTAGACTGTGCCCCAAATGGTACCCTATTCCCTATATAGTGCACTACTTTTGACCAGAGCCCAATATGCATTGACAGCTGTGTGTAAGAGGGTTGCTGTCAGATGTTTGGACACATTGGTCACGGTCAAGTTTTTAAAGCGCAGTAGGTTACAGTTAAGCTTTTAAGGTCATGAAAATCAAAAAATGTAAAAGCTCATATTCTGTTTGCTCATACCTCAATAATGTTGTTGACTCGTCTTTTACTAGTTGTGGCCAAAGCATAAATTAGAGAACCCACTCGGAAAACTTATTTTTGAAACAAACCATAAAAAATGCTTGAAATTGGCTTGGAGAATGACATCATTCTCCAGTGGGGAAAATGAGATTAGGGGAGACACAGGCTCAGGAGGGCGCACAAGCTAGTTAGCAAGCCAAGCGATCCACAGCTTGTGTTAGTTGTTGTATAGGCTTTGTCCTCTTTCCTATCTCGCCAGTCACTTCTATTTCAAACAGAAATATAAACACAACTTTTAACAATTTCAAAGATTTTACTGAGTTACAGTTCATATAAACAAATCAGTCAATTGAAATAAATTCATTAGGCCCTAATCTATGGATTTCACATGACTGGGAATACAGATATGCATCTGTTGGTCACAGATATACCTTTAAAAAAAAGTAGGGCCGTGGATAAAAAACTAAAACAGTCAGTATCTGGTGTGACCACCATTTGCCTCATGCAGTTCTACACATCTCCTTCACATAGTTTATCAGGCTGTTGATTGTGGCCTGTGAAATGTTGTCCCACTCCTCTTCAATGGCTGTGTAAAGTTGCTGGATATTGGCGGGAACTGGAACGCTGTCGTACACGTCGATCCAGAGCATTCCAAAAATGTGCTCAATGGATGACATGTCTGGTGAGTATGCAGGCCATGGAATAACTGGGACATTTTCAGCTTCCAGGAATTGTGTACAGATCCTTGCGACATGGTGGCCGTGCATTATCATGCTGAAACATGAGGTGATGGCGGCGGATGAATGGCACGGCAATGGGCTTCAGGATCTCGTAACGGTATCTCTGCATTAAAATTGCCATCGATAAAATGCAATTATGTTCATTATCTGTCACTTATGCCTGCCCATACCTAAACCCCTCCGCCACCATGGGGCACTCTGTTCATATCGTTGACATCAGCAAACCGCTCGCCCACACGACGCAATACAGGCTGTCTGCATGCTGCCTGGTACAGTTTTAACCGGGATTCATCTGTGAAGAGCACACTTCTCCAGCGTGCCAGTGGCCATCGAAGGTGAACATTTTCCTACTGAAGTCGGTTACGATGCCGAACTACGGTCAGGTCAAGACCCTGGTGAGGACGACAAGCACGCAGATGAGCTTCCCTGAGACTTTCTGACAGATTGTGCAGAAATTATTCGGTTTTGCAAACCCACAGTTTCATCAGCTGTCCAGGTGGCTGATCTCAGACGATCCCGCAGGTGAAGACGCAGGATGTGGAGGTCCTGGGATGGCGTGGTTACACGTGGTCTGCAGTTGTGAGTCCGTTTGAATGTACTGCAAAATTCTCTAAAACGACATTGGAGGCGGCTTATGGTATTGTCCCCACACAAGGTGCTTCTGTGTAATGATCATGCTGTTTAATCAAGTTGTTGATATGCCATACCTGTCAGGTGGATGGATTATCTTGACAAAGGAGAAATGCTCCCTAGCAGGGACGTAAACAAATTTGTGCACAACATTTGAGAGAAATAAGCTAAATGTGCATAAGGAACATTTCTGGGATCTTTTATTTAAGCTCATGAAACATGGGACCAACACTTTACATGTTGCGTTCATATTTTTGTTCAGTGTATGTGGTTTGTAAGAATTGGCCTGTTGGCTGTTTTTAGAAGCCGTAGTAAAGCTAGCGTTCTAACGTTAGCTATTAAGGTTAACTAAGTTAGCTGGGTAGCCAACAAGAAAGCAAGCCAAAGCAGATCCATCACACAACCAACTCGCCGTTCCCTTCTATTTGAAATCCTGTGGAAACCTAGTTAGCTGTAGTTGACTGATATATATATAGTGCCTTCGGAAAGTTTTCAGACCCCTTGACTTTTTCCACATTTTGTTACGTTACAGCCTTATTCTAAAATGGATTAAATTGTTTTTTTCCCTCATCAATCTACATACAATACCCCATAATGACAAAGCAAAAATAGTTTTTTAGACATTTTTGCAAATGTATTAAAAATAAAAAAGTGAAATATTACATTTACATAAGTATTCAGACCCTTTACTCAGTACTTTGTTGAAACACCTTTGGCAGCAATTACAGCATAGTCTTCTTGGGTATGACCGTACAAGCTTGGCACACCTGTATTTGTGGAGTTTCTCCCATTCTTCTCTGCAGATCCTCTCAAGCTCTGTCAGGTTGGATGGGGAGCATTGGTGCACATCTATTTTCAGGTCTCCAGAGATGTTAGATCGGATTCAAGTCCGGGCTCTGGCTGGGCCACTCGAGGACATTCAGAGACTTGTCCCGAAGCCACTCCTGCGTTGCCTTGGCTGTGTACTTAGGGTCGTTGTCCTGTTGGAGCGAAGGTTCACCTTCCAGTCTGAAGTCCTGATCGCTGAAAAACATCCCTGCAGCATGTTGCTGCCACCACCATGCTTCATCGTAGTGATGGTACCAGGTTTCCTCCAGACGTGATGCTTGGCATTCAGGCCAAAGAGTTCAATCTTGATTTCATCAGACCAGAGAATCTTGTTTCTCATGGTCTGAGAGTCTTTAGGTGCCTTTTGGAAAACTCCAAGCGGGCTGTCATGTGCTTTTACTGAGGAGTGGCTTCCGTCTGGCCACTCTACCATAAAGGTCTGATTGGTGGAGTGCTGCAGAGATGGTTGTCCTTCTGGAAGTTGCTCCCATCTCCACAGAGGAACACTAGTGCTCTGTGAGTGACCATCAGGTTCGTTGTCACCTCCCTGACCAAGGCCCTTCTCCCCTGATTGCTCAGTTTGGTTGGGTGGCCAGCTCTAGGAAGAGCCTTGGTGGTTCCAAACTTCTTCCATTTAAGAGTGATAGAGGCCACTGTTTTTGGGGACCTTCAATGCTGCAGATATTTTGGTACCCTTCCCCAGATCTGTGCCTCGACACAATCCTGTCTCAGAGCTCTACGGACAATTCCTTTAACCTCATGGCTTGGTTTTTGCTCTGACATGCTCTGTAAACTGTGGGAACTTTATATAGACAGGTGTGTGCCTTTCCAAATCATGTCCAATCAATTCAATTTACCACAGGTGGACCCCAATCAAGTTGTAGAAACATCTCAAGGATGGTCAATGGAAACAAGATGCACCTGAGCTCAATTTCAAGTCTCATAGCAAAGGGTCTGAATACTTACAGTGGGGAAAAAAAGTATTTAGTCAGCCACCAATTGTGCAAGTTCTCCCACTTAAAAAGATGAGAGAGGCCTGTAATTTTCATCATAGGTACATGTCAATTATGACAGACAAAATGAGAAAAAAAAATCCAGAAAATCACATTGTAGGATTTTTAATGAATTTATTTGCAAATTATGGTGGAAAATAAGTATTTGGTCAATAACAAAAGTTTCTCAATACTTTGTTATATACCCTTTGTTGGCAATGACACAGGTCAAACGTTTTCTGTAAGTGTTCACAAGGTTTTCACACACTGTTGCTGGTATTTTGGCCCATTCCTCCATGCAGATCTCCTCTAGAGCAGTGATGTTTTGGGGCTGTCGCTGGGCAACACGGACTTTCAACTCCCTCCAAAGATTTTCTATGGGGTTGAGATGTGGAGACTGGCTAGGCCACTCCAGGACCTTGATATGCTTATTACGAAGCCACTCCTTCGTTGCCCGGGCGGTGTGTTTGGGATCATTGTCATGCTGAAAGACCCAGCCACGTTTCATCTTCAATGCCCTTGCTGATGGAAGGAGGTTTTCACTCAAAATCTCACGATACATGGCCCCATTCATTCTTTCCTTTACACGGATCAGTCGTCCTGGTCCCTTTGCAGAAAAACAGCCCCAAAGCATGATGTTTCCAGCCCCATGCTTCACAGTAGGTATGGTGTTCGTTGGATGCAACTCAGCATTCTTTGTCCTCCAAACACGACGAGTTGAGTTTTTACCAAAAAGTTATATTTTGGTTTCATCTGACCATATGACATTCTCCCAATCCTCTTCTGGATCATCCAAATGCACTCTAGCAAACTTCAGACGGGCCTGGACATGTACTGGCTTAAGCAGGGGGACACATCTTGCAATGCATGATTTGAGTCCCTGGCGGCATAGTGTGTTACTGATGGTAGGCTTTGTTACTTTGGTCCCAGCTCTCTACAGGTCATTCACTAGGTCCCCCCGTGTGGTTCTGGGATTTTTGCTCACCGTTCTTGTGATCATTTTGACCCCACGGGGTGAGATCTTGCGTGGAGCCCCAGATCGAGGGAGATTATCAGTGGTCTTGTATGTCTTCCATTTCCTAATAATTGCTCCCACAGTTGATTTATTCAAACCAAGCTGCTTACCTATTGCAGATTCAGTCTTCCCAGCCTGGTGCAGGTCTACAATTTTGTTTCTGGTGTCCTTTGACAGCTCTTTGGTCTTGGCCATAGTGGAGTTTGGAGTGTGACTGTTTGAGGTTGTGGACAGGTGTCTTTTATACTGATAACAAGTTCAAACAGGTGCCATTAATACAGGTAACGAGTGGAGGACAGAGGAGCCTCTTAAAGAAGAAGTTACAGGTCTGTGAGAGCCAGAAATCTTGCTTGTTTGTAGGTGACCAAATACTTATTTTCCACCATCATTTGCAAATAAATTCATAAAAAATCCTACAATGTGATTTTCTGGAATTTTTTTCCTCAATTTGTCTGTCATAGTTGACGTGTACCTATGGTGAAAATTACAGGCCTCTCTCATCTTTTTAAGTGGGAGAACTTGCACAATTGGTGGCTGACTAAATACTTTTTTTCCCCACTGTATGTAAATAAGCTATTTCTGTTTTTATTTTTAATACATTTGCTAAAATGTCTAAACTGTTTTCGCTTTGTGATTATGGGGTATTGTGTGTAGATTGCTGTGGAAGATGTTTTATTTAATCCATTTTAGAATAAGGCTGTAACAAATTGGAAAAAGTCAAGGGCTCTGAATACTTTCCGAAGGCACTGTATGTAGCAGAAGTTAGCTAGCTAGCCTAGCTCCTAGCAATAACAACTTGCTAGCTAGCGGTCTGCATTAATTGCTGTTGTAGTAAAGTGCCCTAGTAGTTCCATCATGTTAACAAATCCTGAATTAATCCATACCATTTGACTACAGGCAGTAAGTAGCCTTCGGTATTGGTAAAATAAAAAAAGGAAGACTGCTAGGCCGTGCGTGCAGCCCTGCCTCACGTAGAGTTGGTAGCTAATTTGAATACCCAAGTGTATGCGTGTCTCATTGGTATACGCCCAAACCGGAGTTTCTACTCAGGCCAAGCAGGGGCACAGAGAAAAGCTGCTTTTTAACATCCTTAATGATCTTTTTTTGGGAAGGACATCTATTAAATTAATATTGTCATTTTAGGTGAATATTTCATATAACTCTTGAACACTGGAGAGATGCTTTAAATCACAGTAGGCCCTGTAAGATCATAAGTCAGGGGTTACCATACTTATTTTTTTGTCACAACCCCAACCATGTGAAAACATTATGTAATTAACAGCCAATGTTTACTTATTTTATTTGGGGCTATGGCAGTCATTTGAAAATCATTCTAACAGTATTTCTGATTGTCTTCTCAACTCACCATCACATACTTTTAACGTGGGGCTTTGACAGTTATCTCACCACCACTAATGAGATGGGTGTGCTTGATGCATGTCGCATCGGAGCTTCTCAAAGTTGGAGGGCGTGGTCGACAGTGCACAATTAATCTCTGTCACATCCAACCTGGATCGATATTTGGTTTTAATGCAAACGAGAGCACTGAATCCAGCTTCAAACAGATATGTGCTGGCGAAGGGTACCTTGAGTTTTATGGTGCTTTCAAGACAAGTGGGAACTCAGAAAAATACAAGGTCAAATTATGACGTCAATGATCTTCAGGTCGGAAAGCCAGAGCTCTAGAAAGAGGCCCGAGTTGGATGACCGTTCAAAATGTTTTTTCCCAGTCGGAGCTATTACAAAAAAATTTCCCCAGTTGTCTTGAACGCACTGAAGTCAGATTTCCCAGTTCTGAGTTTCCAGTTGTTTTGAACACTGCATTAATGCTCAGAGGGAAACGGCAGTGTATTCCCTTTTGAGTCAGGAACCAAAACTCCTACGTAGTGACCCGTGAACGCATTGTCTGCAACATCTATCACATGATGGCTCAATTAGCTGTTCGATTCTACTGATCCAGGATCGCAGTCAAACTGATTGGGAAGTAGGTCCCCAAGTGCTATTCCAAATGTTGGAGGTGAGCAGTCATCAATCGTGTGGGACACTTAATGATGCTGTTTTCTGTTAGAATTCTGCACAGCCGAGGGATTGGTTTGCTTTTGAAAGACTCCTCTGAATCCACTGATTAGTCACTCATCTGTAGAATGTTTTTGTATTTCCCCTCATGCTTGCGTTCAGTTGGTTCAGTTTCCCAAATGTCTCTTACATCATTTTCTTTTCATTACACAGAAAGTCAAGTATTTATTTATTTTTACATCCAGTGTGAATGACAACAGTTACACTCTCAATGCGAGAAATCTTTACAACACCCCCCCTCAATAACCACCAAGCCTCAGTAATAAAATAGAACATTGTCATGCTCTGATCCCATATCTCCACATAGTTTTGCGAACAAGTGTGCGTGCAGTGGATGTGGTTTGATGTAGTTTACAATTGAAGTTACCTGCTGCAGTATATCTCAGAGTTCTGTGCTCAGCTCTTTTGCTGCCAGTTGCTCTCGGGGGTATCATACAATGCGTCCATATGGCAGTGGGAGACCAATTCATAACGAGAGTGCAGATGCCTGCCCGCTGTCCAGCCATAGATGGAGCAAAAGCCCACCATTTTCGATCTGCTTTTCGAGAAAATAGTCACGCAGCACACTGAACATCACCTGTGCCATTTTATACTCTGGAATCACGAGACGGAACAATATATCCTTGTGAATAGCATCCCCCGACATGTATTGCAAACAAAAGTCAATGCATGGCCATCTCGGCCCTCACAGCTAACGTCCATTTGTAGAGCATTAGCTGGGGAGTTTGTCATTCAGTCAGTTTCCTCTTGATTGCTAGCAATAGCATAAATTATTTGTTTAACAGTGTTATCTGACAAAGGTATTGATGTGAGTTTCTATGCCTCTGCCTCCCCACACAGTTTTCACCATATCAATTGCGGACGGTAATATCAAAGTCACTGCAATACTGTGTGGTTTCATAGCGTAGTGGGCCTAGCCATTCACAGTGGGAATGATTCAAGTGCGGCCTTTTCCCATGATCTAAGGGCGCTCTGTGGTTTAATTTTAGATTTGAATCATTTTCATTTGGATTTTTAAGGTTAATCACATTACGAAGATTTTGAGAGATATATATATATATATATATACACACACACAGTATATTATAAAGGTTTTTGTATTAGGGCTGACCCCGTTTGGTCGATAGGCTGTTGGTCGACCGAGATTACTTTGGTCGAACAGTAGCAAAAAAATAAAAAAGTAATGGTGTACAAGACACCTGTCTAATTTGCACTTGTCTGAGTGGACTAATCCTTTTTGAAGGCCATGGGGAAGGCACTGAAATGGTATATGGTTATATTATGTAAGAACAATGGTGCAACACTAATAAATATAACATTTTATAACAAATGCGCTTTCTCCTGCGTTGAATAGCGGTCGCTGTCCGTGGTTCTGAAACACATCAGTGCGCTGTTGAATTTGTGCCTTTTCCTAGACCATGTTGCTATGTGTATAATAGCAAAGTTAACCAGCATACTGGTGTTGAGGACAATGCGACAGAGGTAGCAGCGGAGTTAGGAGACGAGAAAACAGCCCTTGCCTTAATTGCCTAAGAAAAGTGAGGGGCGAGGAAACTAACTTAATTAGGTCTATAATCAATAGCCTAACTGTTAAATGTGCCTGGCTTTATAAATGGCATTCTCTCAACCAACTTCACCTGGAATGCTTTTCCAACAGTCTTGAAGGAGTTCCCACATATGCTGAGCACTTGTTGGCTGCCTTTCCTTCACTCTGTGGTCCAACTCATCCCAAACCATCTCAATTGGGTTGAGGTCGGGTGATTGTGGAGGCCAGGTCATCTGATGCAGCACTCCATCACTCTCCTTCTTGGTCAAATAGCCCTTACACAGCCTTGAGTTGTGTTGGGTCATTGTCCTGTTGAAAAACAAATGATAGTCCGACAAAGCTCAAACCAGATGGGATGGCGTATCGCTGCAGAATGCTGTGGTAGCCATGCTGGTTAAGTGTGCCTTGAATTCTAAATAAATCACAGACAGTGTCACCAGCAAAGCACCTCCACACCATCACACCACCTCCATGCTTCACAGTGGGAACCACACATGCAGAGTTCATCCGTTCACCTACTCTGCGTCTCATAAAGACACGGCGGTTGGAACCAAAAATCTCAAATTTGGACTCAGACTAAAGGGCAGATTTCCACCGGTCTAATGTCCATTGCTTGTGTTTCTTGGCCCAAGCAAGTCTCTTCTTATTGGTGTCCTTTTAGTAGTGGTTTCTTTGCAGCAATTCGACCATGAAGGCCTGATTCACACAGTCTCCTCTGAACGGTTGATGTTCTGATGTGTCTGATACTTGAACTCTGTAAAGCGTTTATTTGGGCTGCAATTTCTGAGGCTGGTAACTCTAATGAACTTATCCTCTGCAGCAGAGGTAACTCTGGGTCTTCCTTTACTGTGGCCGTCCTCATGAGATCCAGTTTCATCATAGCGCTTTATGGTTTTTGCAACTGCACTTGATGAAACTTTCGAAGTTCTTGAAATGTTCCGTATTGACTGACCTTCATGTCTTGAAATAATGGACTGGTGTTTCTCTTTGCTTATTTGAGCTGTTCTTGCCATAATATGGTATTTTACCAAATAGAGCTATCTTCTGTATACACCCCCTACCTTGTCACAACACAACTGATTGGCTCAAACGCATTAAGGAAAGAAATTCCACAAATTAAGTTTTTAAGAAGGCACACCTGTTAATTGAAATGCATTCCAGGTGACTACCTCATGAAGCTGGTTGAGAGAATGCCAAGAGTGTGCAAAGCTGTCATCAAATCAAAGGGTAGCTATTTGGAGAATCTCAACTCAAATATATTTTGATATGTTTAACACTTTTTTGGTTACTACATGATTCCATATGTGTTATTTAATAGTTTTGATGTCTTCACTATTCTATAATGTAGAAAATAGTCAAAATAAAGAAACCCTGGAATGAGTAGGTGTGTCAACTTCTGACTGGTACTGTATATCTACAGAAATAAGACGGATCCTGCTTCTGTTGCATGTTTGAGTTTTTGTTTAATAACCTACTGACTCCGTGAGCACCAAGCCTCAGCAACCACATGTCGGATAAACGATTTCACATTCAGCTGTTTTTAATCTTTGCTATGCTGTAATAAAGGCTTTACACTTTTTTTCATTAGAACAGCCTCTGGTATTATTTATCATTTGTGTTTACGCTGTTCCAAATTGTCAGAAATTATAATAATAATAACCCTCCTTTTTCTTGATCTCCTTATTGTTACTATTATTATTATGATCATCTTTATAATAAGTACTGTCATTATAATTAGTAGGCTTAGTATAGCAGCCTTGTATAACCACCATCAAGCTGTAGGCCTAAGAGCGCATCCTGTTTAGTACTTTTTCATCAAGGTCTAATATGTATGCTTTGGAATTATTAACTAACGTTGGCCTATTTTTCAATAGTTATATAGGCTACTGAATCAATCATTAATTTGTTCACGTCATCACACAGCATACGAGTCATTCATGATTTGAAATGCAATCAAGCATTTTACTTTTAAAATAAAGGGACCCTTGAATAATTAGCGTAAAAAATAAATAAACCGTTCCATTTCAGAAAATTGCATTCAGGAATGAATGCGACTGTTTTCAGTCTTTGCTGTAATAAAGGCTTTACAAAACAAAAACAAAAAACGTTACAACAGACTCTGGAACGCTTATCATTTATTTAGTGTTTACATTGTTCCAAACGGTCAAATTATATTGTAATCTATACAACACCTGTTTGACACAAGTAGTATGCACGCAGCGCTTGCTCCTTACCTTGTTTTTCTTGATCTCCAGTATTTTCCACAACTAGTCACATTTATTCCACACATGACTTCCCCTTTACCTCCTGAGTAACCAGTAAACATTCCCCCATTTACTGTCAATGTGTTAGTGTTCGGAGTTTGTAATAACCATTTTATTGATGTGATTATGATGGGGCCTGACCTATAGCCTATTGGTTACGTGCATGCGATGCATGCATGTCACTTTAAGAGAGCAAGGATTGAGGAATTAGGGAATGTTTTTCCTAAACAAATGAGGGATTTCGGTAACAGAACTTTTCAGTCAGAAATGGCTGTAATTATGTTGCAGCTTCAGCAACACGGACAGCGCGATAACTGTTCTGTGGTGGTCACTGCAGCAGGGAGGAGAGGAAGACAACGGGTGCTAATCACACAGTCACTCGCTGTCATCTTTTACATTAATTTTTTTTACACAGTGCAGCAAGTCTGCGCCCGGCACAATCAAATCAATTCCGATCAGACTCCCTCTAGTCATTTGTGTGTCTTATTTCATCAAACAGTGCGCTTAAAGCATCAGACAAGCTCAGTGCATATAGTTGATTTGATTAAAACACACAGGCTCTGTCTAATCAATTGGTCGAAAGAATGTTGACTAATCAATTGGTCGAATGAACAGATGACTCTTGGTCATCCAATATACTTTTTAGTCGGGGACAGCCTGTGTGTGTGTGTGTGTGTGTGTGTTTTTTTCTTCTCAGGATTTAGAAAATTCTCCCTTGACCCCATTTTCTTATCAGGTGACCCCTGGTTTGAGAACCGCAGATATAAATGTCATAACCTAGAGTACTGAGATATTATGGCATCTGAAATTAACATTTATTGTGAAGCCCATGTGATCTCATCTTTGAGTTCAGCTAAAGTCTGATTGCATTCTGTTCCCTCTATAATATTCACCAGCTACGGAAGAGGATGATGAGGACAGTATCGTCCTGAACCAGGCCAGGGGAAAGAGGCCCATATTTGAGTGTTTTTGGAATGGACGTCTCATCCCATACACCACTGTATCTGAGTAAAGAGACACTTTTAATAATACGTTTTTCTTCAGTAATGTATACCCTTTTTGTTTTCTTAAAGTAATGTTTGAATTTTCTGTGTTCGTCTGTTGTGTGTTTCAGGTTTGACTGGTGCGCATGGCCCAAGAAGACTGGGACAGTGCCTGCAGAGTGTTACAGCAGGTTCTCAGGGGCGCTGTTCACCAACGACAGGTTCCAGGTCAGCACCAACAAGCTCACTTTCATGGACCTGGAGCTGCAGCTAAAGAATAAGGAGACCTTATTCACCCGCATCGTCAATGGCCAGGTAGCTTCCTTGTGTCTGTGATTTATGTTCTGTCAGTAGCAAACCTCAGTCCTCTTGGGTGGAAGAAAAGATTATAGCATATTTAATCCTCAGAGCTGGAAATCTAACACCAACATTAGACAGATGTGATGTTAACAGTATTACTGAATTACCACTATGATGTGGAACATTTTAGTATTCAAAAAATCGCTGTGTTACTGATGCATGTCATTTCCCTTCCCAGGAACAAAGGGTTAAGATCCAGAAGGAGTTTCACCAGTGGCTGAAGACCTGCCACGAGAAGTGGGACAAGCAAGTGAAGTTCAGAGGCTTCAAGGGCACCATCAAACGAACTGACGTGGCCACCAAGAAGATGCAATCTCCTTGGGCTACCTTCTCCTCCATCGAGTGGGACGGTAGAATGTACAAAGCTGGCCAATACGTGAGCATCCTCTCTTCCTAAGACGGTAGAGCCTGGTTCAATCTCAATTCGTCTTTCTGTGATTTCTCGCATCCTCTCTCCTCGGCTTCTTCTCCACCACATTGGAGGAGAAAGTTCAAGGTCCCTCCCCTGAACCTTCTTCTCCAATGCGTTCTGAGAAGGAGGCGAGGAGAGACAATGCAAGGAATCGAGGAAAGATTCATTGAGAAAGGGCAACGGAACTGTTTGGTCGCTGTGTTTTGAAGTGTTAATTAATTGTCTGTTTAATCATATTTTAAATTAAATCTGATAATTAAGTAGCTCATGTGTCGATCTCTAAAGTCTGTTCTCTGCCTTTCCTTCTAGGTGAAGTCTCAGAAAACACAGCCCATCTTCTTTGGCTCCGTTATTCAGTTCCTACTGTATGGCGATCACGAGGGAGATGTCTACGCCACAGGGGGGCAGGTGAAGGTGGCCATGGTAAGACATCAGAGATAATGATAGCAGTGACACTTTGTTCTGCACACTCTTAAGCTAAGGAACTCCCATGGCCTTAGCATATGCATTTGCATGATTTTGGCTGCAAAATCATCTGTTTTGTATCTGTTCCCATAGGAACCAAAGGCGCTGTACAATGACATCAAGACAATACCCATCTCCAAAATCGACAGGGTGATTACCAATGCAGCCATCAAGAAGAGCATTGATGACGAACTAGCCAAGTGAGGGAACCATTTTTGATTTTATTCCCAACGTACATGAATGTGGTCCTTATGCCCCAGTGGTACATGGTTTTATGATGCAACATTGTCCCTGTTTTGCCCCAGACTCCCAGACGAGCTTAAAGTGACCTGGCCGGAGGGCAACCCCTGGACCCAGAACGATGTCCGGCCAGCAGGCACTCCACTAGGTACGGAGACGGACTCCCTGCACCTTACACAGTAGCTCCATGCTATCTGCCAAGTGTTTTTGAGACTGTATCCTAAGTATGCACATATTTGTGAGTGACTGATCTCCCTTGAATTCCTTGCAGGACCTCTCCATGTGGAAATTCTCAACAAGAAAGGAGAGTCGATATCCAGGATACCATCAGCCACACAAAACGCATCACGGAAAGCACTTTCAATCGAACTAAAAGTTGTTTGGCATTGTGAGTTAATCTGAGTCCTAAGAATGATTGCTGCTATTATATTTTTGGCTGACTGTTTCAATGGATAGTGTGTGTTTACTGTGTCATAAATAGTTTTCTCTCTTCCTCCCTAGCTCCTAATGGTGATGTGGAGACCAACTCTCACATTGCAGCACATTCAGCCAAGTGGGCATTCTGGTTCAGAACCATGGGTAATTGTTTTATTTTAATAAATGACTTTATTGTAATTATTTTAGTTTCCTCTCCTCTGTTTTTATGTTACTAGCTAGTGATGCAGTGTTTGCAGTGTTTGTTATAAGAATGTCTAACTCTGGTCGCTAAACAGTGTTGCTTCTAGACTGGGTATCTGTATAAGCACTTTTAGACTGGGTATCTGTATAAGCACTTTGTGACATCTGCTGATGTAAAAAGGGCTGTATAAATAAATGTGATTCCCTATAAAGAGAACCTGAACAAGATGGGGAAGTACACTCTGCACCTGAACACAGTACTCAATGTCAATGAGCGCAACTCTACCGTCTGGGCTGGGAACCAGCTTCCCAACCACACACTGGACTTCTCCATTACTGGTAACTTCATTTGTGAAATCAGACTGCAACACATATACATTAAATGCATTGGCCCTCTCCAGTAACAATCAGATCCATCTCCTAAACACCCATTTTTCTCTCCTCTCTCCCAGAGGGCAGTGCAGAGAGGTTTGTGGTGGGTACAGTTACCACCCTGCTCCATGTGGGGGTGCCTTTCCACATCCCACTGGAGCTACTGGATGAATACGGTCACCCTGCTCGCCCCCCTCCCAACCTCAAGCCCCTCCTGGAATGCAGGTAGGTTACACACAAAAATAGTTGAAAGGGTTACACACATTGTCCTGCAATGTTATGTTTCGGGTATTTGTTTTGCATATTTTGTGTCTGTGCAGAGTATTTCCAAAGATATTGATTCATTGAATGTGTTGATTCATTGATTGATAGGTGTTTTTATTCTCTCTGTTTGCATGTCCCCTCTGTGTGTGTGTTGACTGTGTAATAAAGACGTTTCCCTGCAGGGCTCAGCCCTGGTGTCTGTCAGTCAGGGGATTCATGGTGCCAAATGTTTTCAGCACCTCCTTGTTTAGCTGGCCGGTTGTTAATGTGTTTCAGTGCCCTGGAAGTGAGTTATGAGGGGGCGGCCTCTAGAGGGACCATTTTTACCATCCGAGGCGTCAGAGCCAGAGGGGCGGTGCAGAACTACCAGAACAAGGTCAGAGACCCGCTGGTTTCCAGGGCTGCAGGGCTCTCACTTTACCTCTATCCAGATGAACCTCAAAAAAACAGACACACGACTGAAAGCTTTCTCAAATAACGCCCCCGAGTAATGTTTGAAATATAAAGGTCATATTTTTATCTTGGCAGACGCACGACTTGAAAGTGGTACTGCCTGGCCTCAAACAGGACTCGCAGACTCTGAAGATCAGCCTTCTCCCTGGTAAAGTGATTGATTTACATTGAAGTCACAAATGTAAAGAATGTTTATGCTCCTATGTGCTCCTGGGTATTCAGAGAACTGTGTTTTCACTTGTTTACTTGGTAAACAATTAATGGACCATTTGCGAAATTATTTTTTTGCATTAGTACTCTATTTTAATAACCTGTGATTTACGGCAACAACTTGGGGATCTGCTGCTTTGAGAAGAAACATCATCTTTATTGGGGGGGGGTTGGTTGTCGGTAGATCCTGACAAGGACTTTTAAGTCAATGATTGCCCAAATTGCATATGCTGTCCAGCTGTGGCTGGAGGGCTAGTTGGGGTAACAACCACCCTTTTTAGGCCTTATAAAACATATGTAGCCTAAACAGTGTTTTACAAGCAGCACTGTGTGTGTATGTATGTATGTATATATATGTATGTGTATATATATATATATATATATATATATATATATATATATATATACTGCTCAAAAAAATTAAGGGAACACTAAAATAACACATCCTAGATCTGAATGAATGAAATAATCTTATTAAATACTTTTTTCTTTACATAGTTGAATGTGCTGACAACGAAATCACACAAAAATTATCAATGGAAATCAAATTGATCAACCCATGGAGGTCTGGATTTGGAGTCACCCTCAAAATTAAAGTGGAAAACCACACTACAGGCTGATCCATCTTTGATGTAATGTCCTTAAAACAAGTCAAAATGAGGCTCAGTAGTGTGTGTGGCCTCCACGTGCCTGTATGACCTCCCTACAACGCCTGGGCATGCTCCTGATGAGGTGGCGGATGGACTCCTGAGGGATCTTCTCCCAGACCTGGACTAAAGCATCCGCCAACTCCTGGACAGTCTGTGGTGCAACGTGGCGTTGGTGGATGGAGCGAGACATGATGTCCCAGATGTGCTCAATTGGATTCAGGTCTGGGGAACGGGCGGGCCAGTCCATAGCATCAATGCCTTCCTCTTGCAGGAACTGCTGACACACTCCAGCCACATGAGGTCTAGCATTGTCTTGCATTAGGAGGAACCCAGGGCCAACAGCACCAGCATATGGTCTCACAAGGGGTCTGAGGATCTCATCTCTGTACCTAATTGGCAGTCAGGCTACCTCTGGCGAGCACATGGAGCGCTGTGCGGCCCCCCAAAGAAATGCCACCCCACACCATCACTGACCCACCGCCAAACCGGTCATGCTGGAGGATGTTGCAGGCAGCAGAACGTTCTCCACGGCGTCTCCAGACTCTGTCACGTGCTCAGTGTGAACCTGCTTTCATCTGTGAAGAGCACAGGGCGCCATTGGTGAATTTGCCAATCTTGGTGTTCTCTGGCAAATGCCAAACGTCCTGCACGGTGTTGGGCTGTAAGCACAACCCCCACCTGTGGACGTCGGGCCCTCATACCACCCTCATGGAGTCTGTTTCTGACCGTTTGAGCAGACACATGCACATTTGTGGCCTGCTGGGGGTCATTTTGCAGGGCTCTGGCAGTGCTCCTCCTACTCCTTGCACAAAGGCGGAGGTAGCAGTCCTGCTGCTGGGTTGTTGCCCTCCTACGGCCTCCTCCACGTCTCCTGATTTACTGGCCTGTCTCCTGGTAGCGCCTCCATGCTCTGGACACTACGCTGACAGACACAGCAAACCTTCTTGCCACAGCTCGCATTGATGTGCCATCCTGGATGAGCTGCACTACCTGAGCCACTTGTGTGGGTTGTAGACTCCGTCTCATGCTACCACTAGAGTGAAAGCACCGCCAGCATTCAAAAGTGACCAAAACATCAGCCAGGAAGCATAGGAACTGAGAAGTGGTCTGTGGTCACCACCTGCAAAACCAGTCCTTTATTGGGGGTGTTTTGCTAATTGCCTATAATTTCCACCTGTTGTCTATTCCATTTGCACAACAACATGTGACATTTATTGTCAATCAGTGTTGCTTCCTAAGTGGACAGTTTGATTTCACAGAAGTGTGATTGACTTGGAGTTACATTGTGTTGTTTAAGTGTTCCCTTTATTTTTTTGAGCAGTGTGTGTATGTATATATAATATACATACATACAGTGAGGGGGAAAAAGTATTTGATCCCCTGCTGATTTTGTACATTTGCCCACTGACAAAGAAATGATCAGTCTATAATTTTAATGATAGGTTTATTTGAACAGTGAGAGACAGAATAACAACAAAAAAATCCAGAAAAACGCATGTCAAAAATGTTAGAAATTGATTTGCTTTTTAATGAGGGAAATAAGTATTTGACCCCTCTGCAAAACATGACTTAGTACTTGGTGGCAAAACCCTTGTTGGCAATCAGAGGTCAGACGTTTCTTGTAGTTGGCCACCAGGTTTGCACACATCTCAGGAGGGATTTTGTCCGACTCCTCTTTGCAGATATTCTCCAAGTCATTAAGGTTTTGAGGCTGACGTTTGGGAACTCTAACCTTCAGCTCCCTCCACAGATTTCCAATGGGATTAAGGTCTGGAGACTGGCTAGGCCACTCCAGGACCTTAATGTGCTTCTTCTTGAGCCACTCCTTTGTTGCCTTGGCCATGTGTTTTGGGTCATTGTCATGCTGGAATACCCATCCACGACCCATTTTCAATGCCCTGGCTGAGGGAAGGAGGTTCTCACCCAAGATTTGACGGCATATGGCCCCGTCCATCGTCCCTTTGATGCGGTGAAGTTGTCCTGTCCCCTTAGCAGAAAAACACCCCCAAAGCATAATGTTTCCACATCCATGTTTGACGGTGTGGATGGTGTTCTTGGGGTCATAGGCAGCATTCCTCCTCCAAACACGCAAGTTGAGTTGATGCCAAAGAGCTCGATTTTGGTCTCATCTGACCACAACACTTTCACCCAGTTCTCCTCTGAATCATTCAGATGTTCATTGGCAAACTTCAGACGGGCCTGTATATGTGCTTTCTTGAGCAGGGGGACCTTGCGGGCGCTGCAGGATTTCAGTCCTTTACGGCGTAGTGTGTTACCAATTATTTTATTGGTGACTATGGTCCCAGCTGCCTTGAGATCATTGACAAGATCCTCCCGTGTAGTTCTGGGCTGATTCCTCACCGTTCTCATGATCATTGCAACTCCACGAGGTGAGATCTTGCATGGAGCCCCAGGCCGAGGGAGATTGACAGTTATTTTGTGTTTCTTCCATTTGCGAATAATCGCACCAACTGTTGTCACCTTCTCACCAAGCTGCTTGACGATGGTCTTGTAGCCCATTCCAGCCTTGTGTAGGTCTACAATCTTGTCCCTGACATCCTTGGAGAGCTCTTTGGTCTTGGCCATGGTGGAGAGTTTGGAATCTGATTGATTGATTGCTTCTGTGGACAGGTGTCTTTTATACAAGTAACAAGCTGAGATTAGGAGCACTCCCTTTAAGAGTGTGCTCCTAATCTCAGCTCGTTACCTGTATAAAAGACACCTGGGAGCCAGAAATCTTTCTGATTGAGAGGGGGTCAAATACTTATTTCCCTCATTTAAAATGCAAATCAATTTATAAAAAATTTGACATGCGTTTTTCTGGATTTTTTTGTTGTTATTCTGTCTCTCACTGTTCAAATAAACCTACCATTAAAATTAGACTGATCATTTCTTTGTCAGTGGGCAAACGTACAAAATCAGCAGGGGATCAAATACTTTTTTCCCTCACTGTGTGTGTATGTATGTATGTGTATGTATGTATGTGTATGTATGTATATATATGTATGTATATATATGTATGTATGTATGTATGTATATATATATATATATATATGTATATGTATGTATGTATGTATGTATGTATGTATGTATGTATGTATGTATATATGTATATATGTATATATGTATATATGTATATATGTATATATGTATATATGTATATATGTATATATGTATATATGTATATATGTATATATGTATATATGTATATATGTATATATGTATATATGTATATATGTATATATATATATATATATATATATATATATTGGTTACCTCCAAAGGTATTTGGACAGTGACCCATTTTTGGTTGTTTTGGCTCTGTACTCAAGCACTTTTAAAATGATACAATGACTGAGGTTAAAGTGCAGACTGTCATCTTTAATTTGAGGGTAATGATGAGTGAGAAAGTTAGACGCACATATCATACTCTCCCCTGTTATTGTAATGGTGAGAGGTTAGCATGTCTTGGGGGTATGATGTTTGTGCGTCCAACTTTCTCCGTAATCATGGTAGCATCCACATTAATGTAGAAGTCTTTACAAACGTATTCTATTATTTTTTTACAATAGAAGTGACAAGACATTATTTACCATTAATTTCTATTGGGCACAAAATAATCTGAAGCACAACCAAAACAAACTGCAAATGCATCCAACAAGTTTGTAGAGTCACAAGCATGATGGGGAGGCTAAATACAAAACGTGCTGCAATTTCTAAACAGTTCACCTGATATGGATGAAAATGCCCTCAAATTAAAGCTGACTGTCTGCACTTGAACCTCGTATATGAACCTCATTGTATCATTTCAAATCCAAAGTGCTGGAGCACAGAGCCAAAACAACAACAAAAATGTCCCTGTCCCAATACTTTTGGACATTCCAAAGTAGTGTGTCAGCTGAATATGTATGTTTTACAGGTAACCCAGATTCACTCAAAGTGAAACAAGAGGATTCAATCACTGTGGAGAATGGAACCTCGGTTAGCTTTGATGTGGAGGTCCATGACGAAGCCGGAAACGTCACAGCTCACCCGAAACTGATCGTCTGCTGCCAGGTAAGATCAGACTAGACCCTGACTCTGGAGGTATGAATACCTAAGTCAAAAGCAGAGGAATTGCACAACTGCAATTTCTATCCCCATCAGTAACTTGGCATGTCTATGGCTTATTCCAGTTCAGTTAATATTTTTCTGAAATCTGAAGTTCCATCCAGTGTTCTGTGTTTGGTGTTCCATGCTCATACATTTGAATGTTTTTACTGAAGTCCACTTCTTAATAATGAAGTACAAAAGGCATTTTAATATCTCCAAAGGCACCAAGTAGCATCATGTTCTTGTAAGGCCAAACCAAGCACCCAGAGAAAGTTGTCAAACTTGGACCTGCAGCTTGTGGGAGCTGTGTGTACTAGTTCTGCCTCCAAGTTTCTCAGCAGTTGGCTAATGAAAAACACTGGCTCCAATAGAACAGACATGCCCTTTTCAGGAAACAAACCAGTATAAAGGGAGAGGCGGGCTTGCCAAAGCACTATTTCAACCCTTTAGGGTTGAGTAAGAGGGTGTGTCGCTGTCCCAGAGAGTATGTGCAATTTAGGTCCGCTTTCCATACAGCAGGTTACCAGAGTTGTATTCATTAGTGTATACTGTAGCAAAATGTTTTGCAACAGGAAACTAAAACAAGTTTCTTATTGGACAAGGTAGTCCCTCCCCTATTTGATCGATGCATTCCTAGTGAATATGATCCAGCTCTTTGCCAGAATATCTACCAGTAGGATAGGATCCATGAATGATATCTGACTTGTGGACCTCTTGATGGGAAACAATCATGGGAAATCTGGATATTTTCTCCCAAGTGAAGGCTCTAGGAGGCAGATCTCACACATGGGAATAGTTTGGTGACTTGCTAGTGCTTTTAAAATCTCTTAACACAATCCATTACAAATGAGCACATGCTTCTGAATTGTTTCAATTTGTTAACACATTGCTGTTCTGGAGATTAAGTCATGCTCCGTTGAGTGTAGGAATTAGTCTCTTCCTTCAGGAAAGGCCTAAACTTCTGTATCAACCTTTGAAGTTGAGGCCACCGTGTTACCCTGGTGGAGCCATTGGTCTCCATCCCTTTCCTTTCTCACTGAGATAAAGAGGAGTTCACTGTTTGCCAACAGTGCCCACTGTGCCTGATAGAATGCCCTCCATAGACAATCTCAGATTTCTGGAGCCACTCTTCCCTTCCAGAGGCATGCATGAAGCGACTGTTGCTCAATATCAGGAAAGGAATGCGTTTTTATATTACATTTACATTTTAGTCATTTAGCAGACGCTCTTATCCAGAGCGACTTACAGTTAGTGAGTGCATACATTTTTCATACTGGCCCCCCGTGGGAAACGAACCCACAACCCTGGCGTTGCAAGCGCCATGCTCTACCAACTGAGCTACATTGCATTCGGAAAGTATTCAGACCCCTTGACCTTTTCCACATTTTGTTACAGCCTCATTTTCCCCTCATCAAGCTACACACAATACCCTATAATGACAAATTGAAAAGTTTTTTAGAAATTTTAGCAAATGTATTAAGACTAAACAAATACCTTATTTACATAAGTATTCAGACCCTTTGCTATGAGACTAAAAATTGAGCTCAGATGCATCATGTTTCCATTGATCATCCTTGATGTTTCTACAACTTGGTAGGTGTCCACCAGTGGAAATTCAATTGATTGGACATTATTTGGAAAGGCACACACCTGTCCATATAAGGTCCCACAGTTGACAGTGCATGTCAGAGCAAAAACCAAGCCATGAGGTCGAATGACTTGTTCGTAGAGCTCCGAGACAGGATTGTGTCGAGGCACAGATCTGGGGAAGGCTACCAAAAAATTTCTGCAGCATTGAAGGTCCCCAAGAACACAGTGGCCTCCATCATTCTTAAATGGAAGAAGTTTGGAACCACCAAGACTCTTCATAGAGCTGGCCAAACTGAGCAATCGGGGGAGAAGGGCCTTGGTCAGGGAGGTGACCAAGAACCCGATGGTCACTCTGACAGAGCTCCAGAGTTCCTCTGTGGAGATGGGAGAACCTTCCAGAAGGACAACCATCTCTGCAGCACTTCACCAATCAGGCCTTAATGGTAGAGTGGCCAGACGGAAGCCAATCCTGACTGATGATTGGCTGAGAGAAATGGATGATAAAATGATTGGGGGGGGGGGGCTGTTTTGTTAGACTTCAGTGCGGCTTTTGACATTATTGATCATAGTCTGCTGCTGGAAAAACTATTTATGGCTTTACTCCACCTTCTATATTGTGGATACAGTTACCTGTCTAACAGAACACTGAGGGTGTTCTTTAATGAAAGCTTCTCCAATATAATCCAGGTAGAATCAGGAATTCCCCAGGGCAGCTGTCTAGGCCCATTACTTTTTTCAATCTTTACTAATGACATGCCACTGGCTTTGAGTAAAGCCAGAGTGTCTATGTATGTGGATGACTCAACACTATACACGTCAGCTACTACAGCGACTGAAATGACTGCAACACTTAACAAAGAGTTGCAGTTAGTTTCAGAGTGGGTGGCAAGGAATAAGTTAGTCCTAAATATTTCTAAAACTAAAAGCATTATATTTGGAACAAATCATTCACTAAACTCCAAACCTCAATTAAGTCTTGTAATAAATAATGTGGAGATTGTGCAAGTTGAGGTGACTAAACTGCTTGGAGTAACCCTGGATTGTAAACTGTCATGGTCAAAACATATTGATACAATAGTAGCTAAGATGGGGAGAAGTCTGTCCATAATAAAGTGCAGCTCTACCTTCTTAACAGCACTATCAACAAGGCAGGTCCTACAGGCTCTAGTTTTATCGCACCTGGACTACTGTTCAGTCGTGTGGTCAGGTGCCACAAAGAGGGACTTAGGAAAATTGCAATTGGCTCAAAACAGGGCAGCATGGCTGGCCCTTGGATGTACACAGAGAGCAAACATTAATAATATGCATGTCAATCTCTCCTGGCTCAAATTGGAGGAGAGATTGACTTCATCACTGCTTGCGTTTGTGAGAGGTGTTGAAAGCACCGAGCTGTCTGTATGAACGACTGGCACACAGCTCCAGAACAGACTATGGGAGGCGCACAGTACTACATAGAGCCATGACTACATGGAACTCTATTCCACATCAGGTAACTGATGCAAGCAGTAGAATCAGATTTTAAAAAACAGATAAAAAATACACCTTATGGAACAGCGGGGACTGTGAAGCCACACAAACATAGGAACAGACGTATGCATACACACACGATAACATACGCTCTATACACACACGTACACATGGATTTTGTGTTGTAGATTAGGAGTAGGGGCCTGAGGACGCACACTTAGTGTGCTGTGAAATCTGTTATGAATGTATTGTAATGTTTTTTTTAAAATGTAAAACTGCCTTTAATTTTGCTGGACCCCAGGAAGAGTAGCTGCTGCCTTGGCCTGAATGCCAAGCGTCACGTCTGGAAGAAACCTGGCACCATCCCTACGGTGAAGCATGGTGGTGGTGGCAGCATCATGCTGTGGGGATGTTTTTCAGTGGCAGGGACTGGGAGACTAGTCAGGATCGAGGCAAAGATGAACGGCGCAAAGTACATAAAGATCCTAAATGAAAACCTGCTCCAGAGCACTCAGGACCTCAGACTGGGGGCAAAGGTTCACCTTCCAACAGGACAACGAACCTAAGCACACAGCCAAGACAACACAGGAGTGGCTTCGGGACAAGTCTCTGAATGTCCTTGAGTGGCCCAGCCAGAGCCCGGACTTGAACCCGATCGAACATCTCTGGAGAGACCTAAAAATAGCTGTGCAGCAACGCTCCCCATCCAACCTGACAGAGCTTGAGAGGATCTGCAGAGAAGAATGAGAGAAACTCCCCAAATATAGGTGTGCCAAGCTTGTAGCGTCATACCCAAGAAGACTTGAGGCTGTAATCGCTGCCAAAGGTGCTTCAACAAAGTACTGAGTAAATCGTTTGATCGAAAATGTTAAACGTATTTTTAGACACACCCTAGCTTACGGTTTGATGAAATAAGACAAATGCCTCGAGGGGCGCCAAAGATCTAGATAACCAGAAGAAAAAACCTTAACCTGACCCAGCTATTCTCCTCCCGCTCCTGCTGGCTTTCGCAGATTCTCCAATTACTCTCCTGAATTTGCCGGTAATAGGCTACATGAGGAGTCGGCAACCTTTCTCATGTGGAATGTCAATTTACCTTACCATTTCTACTGATCTGCGTGCCAGTTATGGTTTTCATATGCACATTTTCGTGAAAGTTTCATTTATTTTATAACTTCTTCATATCTCAATCATTTTCATGTGGTTAATCAAAATTCTCTCTCAATGAAAATGATACTTATATTGCCATTGCCAACTATGTAAAAATAGCCTACATAAAGCTAAAACCAACAATTAAAAACATTACAGCCTGCAGGTAGAAAATATCCTGATTTTAAAAATAAATAACCTATAAATCACATTGGCTACACATGGCCTGTCTGCAACGAACTTGAAACATTGTATCAACTATTAACTTGGGTCCAGCCAGACGCTTGTGCTAGCGAACTTGCAACATTGTATAAAATATTCTGGGCCCTCAGTTTCCTGCGCCAGTGAGCTTGGGACAGACACAGCGGTAGGCTATTTGCGCAAGGGATAAGAAGCAGTGCTTGACTTGGGCAGGAGATCACCGGAGCTGAATACCGGCACCTCAAATGTTCTACTGCTTGAGCTCCTGTTCCGCTTATAAAATGTTAGCGCAAAGTATTGTGGAGCTCCTGCACCTAAATATAAACCTTACCGGCACCCAAAATGAGTACCGGAAACTATTTCAGTCCAAGTCAAGCACTGATAAGAAATAATCAGGTAGGCCTATTTTATGACGTTTCCATTGGATCAGAGCATGACATTCTAGATTAGAAATGATAGGAATTAACGGTAAATGTACTACTGGTGATATATGTAATGGGAAATTGATATACAATAACAATCAAACGCAAACAATTCACACAATGAAGTTATGAAACAATGAATGTGCACAAATTGGCTGGAGAGAGTGCATTTTGCATCTGGGCGCATGGTCAATCCGACGTCTGCATTGGCCATGCAGCATTTACGGTGATATGGCCTCAGCAGAAGTCAGGGCATTCATACTTCTTGCAGAGCTGTTGTCAAGGAAGTGAGTTTGTGTTTATACAGGATGTACTGCCCCCACCTACCGTCAACAAATCATGTCAATGCGGAGCTATACAGAGCCCTCCGCATTGTTACAACATTTGGGAGGCACATGGCGAAGCGGTACTGAGTTCGATATGGCCTTTGCATGCTTCTGGAAGCGCCACAATTGTGTGTCACTCTCCATATGGAGCCTCCTACAATATTTTCAAATCAAGCCTAAATTGGCTTTTAGTCTAGGCCTACGCAATGGATTAGTTCACTGAGATGGGCGCAAATATATCTTTTTTTTTACTGCTCGACTAAAACAATCTCGGTCAACCAGTCGATTTAATGGGGGTTACAGGGAGAGAGGGGGGAAAGAGGCTTGTACAGTACATTGTCTATCACTGTCATTGTACAAGTGTGTTACTGAACATGTCCCATTTCAGGACTCATGTGCCAGACATGAGGCTGGAAAGTATGAGTGAGGAGGCTGGTGGAATTTTAACATCTGCTCCTTTTTACTCACCAAAAGGAACCTGTTTTTATAGTAACACGGGGGGAAAAGTACTTTCACACATTTTATGAGTGCTTTAAAAAAAAAAAAAAGGTGAAAAGTCAAAGCTGATTTTGCTGGAGACTGCTGCTTGCCGTAAACAGTTGCAGTTCTTGACACACTCAAACCAGTCCGCCTGGCACCTCAAAGGCACTTCAATCTTTTGTCTCGCCCATTCACCCTCTGAATGGCACATATACACAATCCTTAAAAATCCTTCTGTAACCTGTCTCCTCCCTTTCATCTACACTAATTGAAGTGGATTTAACAGTTAACAGGTGACCTCAATAAGGTACATCTTTCACCTGGTCAGTTATGGAAAGAGCATGTTTTGTAGACTCAGTGTATATTTGAGTCCTGGAAATCAATGAGTTGCTTGACAATATTTCACTATTTGCCAGCAGTGCCCACTGGGCCTGATAAAATGTCTTTACATAGACAACCTCAGCTTTTTGGAGTAACTCTTCCCTTCTAGATACATAGACTGTTACCCAATAGAATGAATGCTGTTTTAAAAAAAAAAAGTTATTTGAGTCCTGGAAGTCAACGTGTTGGCTTGACAATAATAACATGTATTTGTGCGGTATGTATCTTTCTGTGGTGTCTCAGTTGCAGGGGATCCCCGGTTCGTCCTCCATGGTGGCTGTAGACTGCAGTAACACAGGAGCTGGGACCCTGGTGCTAAAACCAATCACCTTCAAAAACATCACGGGAGATCAGACGGTTAAAGCTACGTTTGATATTCCAGTAAGTAATTGTTTATCTATTAAGACCTCCCCTTTGTTTCACCTCAAACTTCTTAACAACTCATTTCGCCCCCTCCATGGATCTCAATGATAGAAAAAAGAAACTCCTGCACACTGCCATTTTTTTTTACTGCTTCATGTTTTTTTTGGTTTTTCAGTCCAATATTATTTTGGGATTTTAAATATTTCCAGTGTAAAAACACAATACAAATACATTTTGTCAAGTGAAATGATACATGTTCATTCATCCATTTTACCAATCAGAGTCAGAAGAGTGTAGCCCCAGTCCAGAGGGATCTGAGGGTTGTCCCCAGCACCCGTGTATCACGTCTCGAGGTGTACAGTCAGGAGGACGTGGACAGCCTGGTGGACTCCATGGTGCTGAGGGACAAGGAAAAGATCGACTGGACGGCAGGGGACCTCCTGGAGAACCTCCATTATAGACTGTATGACGAGGGAGGCAGGGAGGTCCCTCTGTCTGAAGAGATGGCCCAGAGGATCAAGGTAATGATAACACCACCCTGACCATATATGAATTAGGGCTGGGGATTGCCAGGGACCTCACAATACGATATTATCACGGTGCAGATACAATATGTATTGCAATTCGATGTTCTAAACATATTGCTCACCATATGTCTGCTGCAGAGGGACAACAGAGAGCCATGAGAAAACACATTTTGATCAGTCATGGAAATAAGTGCTGAAAACAAATTGTCTCACTGTTTAAAAAGATGGAGAACAAATATGAAGGAACAATACTGGCGTTTTGGTGCAGGTACAGCCTACTAGCGCAAATGAATAAGAGGGGGCATCTGATCCTAGATCAGCATTCCTACTCTGAGACGCTTAATGAATACGAGCCCAGAAGTCCTACATTACAGTTGATATGGATATTAGGTCAGTATTGATGATTCTAACAGCCTGTTGCCTGAGACTCCCCTGTTTGTGTTGTGACTGTCAGGTGAACTGGACGGCTGATGTGAGTGTGGAGGAGCTGGCCCAGGGGAAGCTGCCCAACGTGCTGGTCCCATCTCTGGTGAAGGAGGAGCACTTCTACCAGGTCTCCTACATGGAGCAGCTGGTGTCTGTCGACACCTCCTTCACTATAGTGTAAGTCCTCTGCTCAAACATGATAGAAACATCTTGCACTCAAGTAAAATGTTAGTTTTTTGATGAGGCAAAGATTTTGCCTCATGGTAAAAAGATACAAAGTAGACCAACTTATATGTTGTTCATAGTTAATTTGCTTATAGAAGTAGCAACAAATGAATTATGATTGTGCTTATCACATCAGCGGGTGGACTTCTTTTGATTGGCTGTGTGTTGGTTTTAGGCCCCGCCCCGACGAGCCGAAACACATGAAGGCCACGCTGAGCGAGTCGACCGTGAGGATGGGAGAAGTCCTATCAGGAAAGATCTGTGAGTCTGGAGCCATCAGCAGGTTACTCTCTGACACCTATTCACATTTAGGACTTCTTCTTGATTACCTTCCAAATGAGAAACCGGTAGTTCCCTTTCCCAGACTTACAGCTTACGGACCAGTATGGCAATAAAACTCAGATGCTGACCGCGACCTGTGTGGACTCTCTTACCGTGGACGCAGAGGGTCTCGACAAAGCATCCCTGGTCTTTACCTGGCAGGTACATTGAATAAATCAAAGTAATTTTGTAATGTTATCATCCATTGTGATTATTATGTTGCTGAAAGTATAATTAGCGTCAAACATCCCATATTGTCCTTAAAGCTACAGTCTGTGATTCGAAAAAAATAAAAATAACGAAATGTCTGTTATGCCGTGTGTTGTAATCAGGAGAGCACCCACTCCATCTTAGTGACGGGGGTGCGGTTCAACCCCGGGTTCCCAGGTATCAGAGAGCTGAACTTCACCTGGAGGGACTTTGCGGAGCATGTGACCATTAAATTGACGGCCGGGGTCCCTGCACAGCTCAAACTAGTGGACGGACCACAGGAGGTGGGCATTAAGTTAAGGGCCAAGACACTCTGGATGCGACAGTGTTGCCATTTGGGAAGCAACCTCTGAGTTTTGGTACATATTGGTCATGGCTTTCCTCTCTCCCTAAATGTAACTGTAGTAACGGCCGTGTTGCGTTTTTACCTCAGCCCCTGCAGGTACTGAATGAGCAGGGCATCCAGACGCCCTTCCTCCTCCAGCTGTTTGATGAGTGGGGGAACCCCTCTCCTGACCAGAGGGTTGTGGTGATGCTGAAGACTTCCACTCCAGCCCTGAAGGTCAGCGACTCTCACCTCCACTGTTGTAAAGGGGGATTCTATAGCATTGGGGATACTGACCTCTATTGGGTAGTTTATCTTCTTGATAAGAAAGTATTTTGTTTTTCAGGTGAAGTCATCTGTTAATTCACAACCGATAGACAAAGATGGAAAAGCCAGTTTCGTAGTAGACCATGTGAGCGGTCCAAAGTGAGTTCCTAACCCTATAATTCCTAACCACTTGCCATAATGACCCTGTAACCATATTTTATTGGAGGGCAGTGTTTAACCCCTGTTGGTCTCCCAGGGGGGAGTATGCGCTGGAGTTCAGAGGGTCCTTCAACACGAAGCCCATCCATGGTCCATCTGTAAAGCTTACCATTATCCCTGATCCTAACAAACCTATCAAACTGGTGGTGGAGTACAACACAAACTCAGTGTTTCATGCTGGAGGCACCCTCACAGGTCTGTACCTCTGTCGGTGGCGCTACCTGTGGGTCGGTGGCGCTACCGGTTTGTCTGTTGATCTGTGTGCCAGTGGCTTCTCTGTGTCAGCTGACCTGTCATGGTGGTCTCTGTGTGGGTCCAGTGTTTTCAGTGTCTGTGATGTCGGAGGAGGGCAGCACCATCAAGAACCTAAACCCTGCCAACTTGTCCATGCTGTTGTGGAAGGGAGAGCCATCAGGGGCGTCACGGCCCCCCTCAGGGGTGAGTTACGGGACACCCAGGATGCATCCCAAATGGCACCGTATTGCCTATAGAGTGCAGAGCCCTAAAGTAGTGCACTGTAAAGGGAATTGGGTGCCATTTGGGACGGAGACCCAAAGGGACTAATGAACTTTAACACAGACTTTGGCAGTCACACAAGGACACAACTTTTCACATTACTTGTAAAATATATATATATATATATATATATATATATATATAGTGATGGCAATAAAGAATAAACTCATTTTGTACATGCTTTTCTAAAGGCTGCCCAACTGAAATGCAGCAAACCCATGGTAGACGAAAAGGAGGACAGTTTTCACTTCAGGTAACCAATAGTGTTTTATATTCGGACGCAGCTTGTGCCAAGTGCTGGGTACTAGTAGTACTAGGATCTACAGTACCAGTCAAAAGTTTGGACACACCAGCGATCACCTGGTGGGTGGCAATTCTAACCTGGAATTATTGGGAAATTAACATAAAATGGCAACCGATATTCTGTTCAGAGGTGATGGCCACTTCATGGTGTGTCTCCTCTTAGGTGTATCAACACATAAAGGTAGTCCTGTGATGTTTATGTAAAATTATTCATTTTCATCTAACAGAGACAAAGTCATCCCAGACCATGTTGGGAAGTACACCATCCAGTTTGTGCTGTGTGTGGACAAGACTAAAGGGCTGTGGAGTCACCAGGTGAGTTCAACTTCAACCAGATGGCTTAGTCATAAACCCACTCCTCACTGACAACCTTTTTTCAGACAACCCCAACTGGCTTTGAGGGAAACGCGTGGATATGGTCTCCAAATTGGTCTCCTGTTAATCTTATGTAGAAGAAATGTCTTTCATGTCCAGTGGCTGTATGTCCATAGGTCTGTATGTCTAAAGGCCATGTAGGTCATTATTTTGGGCTACTTGTAGAACTATGATAATCATGTCTCTCTCTTTCCTGCCCTCGCCTAGTATGTCATAAATGTTGTACCCAACGATCCTGTCAAATTGGCCCCAGACCTGCAGCCACCAACCCCAGTGGTGGTTAACAACAATGTCCTTGCCAGTCGGACTCTGGTGGAGGGCATGTCTCTGAAATTAATGGTGAGATGATTAGATCCTCTGGCCAGCGAAAGGCATATCAACATATGATGAGTGAATGAAAAAAAGCCAACTTCACTAAGCAATTGAGCCAAACAAAGCATGGTTGCAGTCTATTAATGGTTAAATATGTTATATCATTTTTGGTGACCAATCCTAACTGAGGCCATATAAATAGAATCACTAGAAAATGAATATAGCCTCTAACCATGGCAATTTGACATCATTGACTTGAATAGGGATTCCCATTCTAGTGATGATATTTCTGTGGCTGATGGTTTTTGTTGCTTCCCTCTAGGATATCTATAATAACCCAGCGGGGCTGGAGCTGAGTGGGAAGGTGGTGGTGACCATCAAGAGCTCCAAAGGCTCCAGTGACAAAGACCTGCCTCTCTTTGAGGGCAAAGCCAAGAGCCTGCAGTTTAGCCTGGCTAATGGAGAGGCCCACATCACTGTGAGTGGGGTGGAGGTTCATTTGTAGAACATCTTTGTTCAGGCTTTGTGTGCTAACCATAAGTTTGCATTACATATAGATATTGTATACACATATATTTTTAAACGTACAACATTTGAACTTCCCTCTCGCTCTCTCTCCCTTCTAGAATATGTCCATCATGGAGAACAGTCCTGGTCAGGATGGGAATGAGTACGTCCTGCTCTTCAGACCTTCCGTCCCAGGGTTTGGCCCCAAAAATCCCCTGGCAGCGTTTGAGCTTCCCTTCCGCTTCTACAACGGTTAGGTCATAAGTTTTATTTTTAAATTGATAAATCACATCAATGTCAGTGTCATTTTAATGATTGTTTTTTTAATAGCATCGTTTTTGCGTCCTATCTAAAAGTGGTTGACACACTGTGATCATGAGTCCAGCTATCTTAAAGGGACATTTCACTCAAATAATTCAGACCTCAAAAGTAGACTAATGTTAAGATATGTCCACATCCTAGGCCATCTGTTTTGTAGATCCAGCTATGCGCCTCAATCCCAAATGAATGGAAAAGATGAGCACTGTCTAAATTACTGAATGTATTTGATGCGTGTCTTTTCCATTCATGTTGGATGGAGGCAAATAGCTGAATCTACAAAACTGATGCCTAGGGACGTGGATTCATCCTAATATTAGACTACTTTTGAGATCTGAAAATGTCTGACAAATTTAGATTTGTCCCTTTAAAGGCCAGTCTCTTGGCTCCTGGAACAGTGTGTGTCAGATGATCCTGACGGTCCTCCTGTCTACTACTAGATGTGGAGAACAGGAAGCAGATGTCTGAACTGACCAAGAAGAAGGACCAGCTCAAACAGACAGTTGAAATCTACAAGAGTCTGTTTGACACCAACAGGCAACTCATCGCTGAGCTCAAAAGTAGGTGTTGCATTCAAACATGTTACAAAACTGGTTGTTTGGATCCTGGATGCTGATTGAACGAGCAGTTCCAAGCCGTGCTGTATAAAAAATAAAGGCACTCGAGGCAGTGCTGTATTATGAATACAGTCACAGGTAAATGGAGTTGTTCAGCCCGACGAGATAGCCAGTTTTATAATCATGGACATATCCAAGTAAATGCCAATAGGGAAAAAAGTGTACTATCATTCCAGGTTCAATGTTTGACGTGACTGAGAGAGCTGAAGTTAGCAAGTGACAAGAACGTTATCCAGCCTGCGTAGCAACCATTTTGTTGCAACTATGCAAAAATAATTAATGTCTGGGTCGCGTCTGTAGCAACATGATCAAAAGAACAAACCAGATTTTTGTCCGGACTATATTTTCTGGTGAAAGAATGATATTGTATGAATTGACTTATCAAAAGAACGTTTTAATGAAAATATGTAATTCATTTTTATTTTAATATCTGTAACAGTCGGGCCGAACAACGCCATTTACCTGTGACCATATTCATGATATAGCACTGCCTCTTGTACCTTATTGATTAATTATGTCAATATCAACTGAGCTGCAGGAAGGAATGGAAACTGCCAGTTTTGTGCCAAACTGTCAATGTTTAAACATTTTCATATTGTAGAGCTGTGATATGTCTTCCTTCAGATCAGGTGTGCAACGCCGCCAACAAGGAGAGTCACCTGAAATCGGAGCTCAGGAAGAATAGCATGGATGTAGCACAACTGTCGTCCGTGAGTATTTGATTATACAGTTGAAGTCGGAAGTTTACATACCCTTAGGTTGGAGTCATTAAAACTCGTTTTTCAACCACTCCACAAATTTCTTGTTACCAAACTATAGTTTTGGCAAGTTGGTTAGGACATCTACTTTGTGCATGACACAAGTAATTTTTCCAACAATTGTTTACAGACAGATTATTTCACTTTTAATTCACTGTAGTAATTCACAGAAGTTTACATTCACTAAGTTGACTGTGCATTTAAACAGCTTGGAAAATTCCAGAAAATGATGTCATGGCTTTAGAAGCTTCTGATAGGCTAATTGACATCCATTGAGTCAATTGGAGGTGTACCTGTGGAAGTATTTCAAGGCCTACCTTCAAACTCAGTGCCTCTTTGCTTGACATCATGGGAAAATCTAAATAAATCAGCCAAGACCTCAGGAAAAAGAATTGTAGACCTCCACAAGTCTGGTTTATCCTTGGGAGCAATTTCCAAATGCCTGAAGGTACCACGTTCATCTGTACAAACAATAGTATGCAAGTGTAAACACCATGGGAACACGCAGCCATCATACCGCTCAGGAAGGAGACGCGTCCTGTCTCCTAGAGATGAACGTACTTTGGTGCGAAAAGTGCAAATCAATCCCAGAACAACAGCAAAGGACCTTGTGAAGATGCTGGTGGAAACAGGTACAAAAGTATCTATATCAACAGTAAAACGAGTCCTGTATCGACATAACCTGAAAGGCCGCTCAGCAAGGAAGAAGCCACTGCTCCAAAACCGCCATAAAAAAGCCAGACTACGGTTTGCAACTGCACATGGGGACAAAGATTGTACTTTTTGGAGAAATGTCCTCTGGTTTGATGAAAGAAAAATAGAACTGTTTGGTCATAATGACCATCGTTATGTTTGGAGGAAAAAGGGGGTTGCTTGCAAGCCGAAGAACACCATCCCAACCGTGAAGCACGGGGGTGGCAGCATCATGCTGTGAGGGTGCTTTGCTGCAGGAGGGACTGGTGCACTTCACAAAATAGATGGCATCATGAGGAAGGAAAATTATGTGGATACATCTCAAGACATTACATTTTAGTCATTTAGCAGACGCTCTTATCCGGAGCGACTTACAGTTAGTGAATACATTTTTTTTTTAATACTGGCCCCCCGTGGGAATCGAACCCACAACCCTGGCGTTGCAAACGCCATGCTCTATCAACTGAGCTACATCCCTGCCGGCCATTCCCTCCCCTACCCTGGACGACGCTGGGCCAATTGTGCGCCGCCCATGAGTCTCCCGGTCGCGGCCGGCGGCGACAGAGCCTGGATTCGAACCAGGATCTCTAGTGGCACAATTAGCACTGCGATGCAGTGCCTTAGACCACTGCGCCACTCAGGAGTACTGCGCCACTCAAGACATCATTCAGGAAGTTAAAGCTGGTCACAAATGGTCTTCCAAATGGACAATGACCCCAAGCATACTTCCAAAGCTGTGGCAAAATGGCTTAAGGACAACAAAGTCAAGGTATTGGAGTGGCCATCACAAAGCCCTGACCTCAATCCTATAGAAAATGTGTGGGCAGAACTGAAAAAGTGTGTGCGAGCAAGGAGGCCTACAAACCTGACTCAGTTACACCAGCTCTGTCAGGAGGAATGGGCCAAAATTCACCCAACTTATTGACGACACATTTTCCCTTGGGTGTCGTCAACTCTATGACGACACCCAGGGGAGGCAGCAGGTCATGCCCCTGGACAGTGTTCTGGAGGAAGCTTGTGGAAGGCTACCTGAAACGTTTGACCCAAGTTAAACAATTTAAAGGCAATGCTACCAAATACTCATTGAATGTATGTAAACTTCTGACACACTGGGAATGTGATGAAAGAAATAAAAGCTGAAATGAATCATTCTCTCTACTATTATTCTGACATTTCACATTCTTAAAATAGAGTGGTGATCCTAACTGACCTAAGACAGGGAATTTTTACTAGGATTAAATGTCAGGAATTGTGAAAAACTGAGTTTAAATGTATTTGGCTAAGGTGTATGTAAACTTCTGACTTCAACTGTACCTACATTCTCCCACTTAGAAAGACCATAGATACTCAACCACATCCACAAGACTGTCATTGTACTATGCATAATGCATGCATTCTGAAGTTGAAAGGTTTGATGGATCCATTCTATGTTTCTGTAGATCCCAGCGATCGACGAACTGATTAGTCAGAAGACTGCTGACACGGAGAAGATGAAACTCCAGACGCGGAGAGTCTGCTCCATGCCCGATCCCTTCAGGGGCAACCCCGACGTCCTGGGAAAAGTAATGCCACAAACACATTTACTCTGTCTGGGTCCCAAATGGCACCCTATTCCCTATCAGGTGCCATTTGGGAGCCAGCCCCTGTCTCTGCAGCTTCCTTATGCTTCAGCCTAAGTAGTGGTTAATTGGTGAAGGACAGTATGTGGTGTGTTCCTCAGAATCAGTCCCTCTGTCTCTGATGCAGATTGGCCACCTGGCGCTGGTGGAGGACGATGATGTGGCCACAGTCATCTCCTGGCACCTCTTGGGGGACATTGACTGTGTGGTCACCATGACAACAGTGGCGGCGCGGAAGATCTATGACGACACCCAGGGGAGGCAGCAGGTCATGCCCCTGGACACAGTGTTCTGGAGGAACAACAGCAGCAGGTAAACACATGCACACCTTTACACTCAAAACAGCATGCAATTGTTCCTTACTTTCCAGTAGTTGACATTTGCCTCCTACAGTTTGAATCTGTGACCTGTGTTGCATAAAGTTCTTGGAGCTATGTTTCATTGTTCTCAAAGGTGTTCATGCTTTACATGCTTTAGTGAGCTGTACTTGTTTCTTTTCCAGACCCTTGCCCCACATAAGGAAAGGTCAGGCCAGCTTTCGTCCCATTGGGAACCCTGTGTTTGCCCGAGACCTCCTTATTTTCCCAGAGAATGCAGAGAACTGCCAGATAGGCGAGTCAGTCTTCTTCAGAATTTCTCTTTGGATCAAATATTCCAGACGAACCCCAGGCTCTTACCTCACGGGGCAGTTATGGTGTCCCTCCCTGGGGGGCTCTGCTACTGGAGCTGAAATTGGACCCTAGCCTTTCACTATAAAAATGATTATACATCATGATGCTGTTTGTGTCGTTAAAGGATTATCATCATTTGCATGTTTATACTTTTGTTTTTGTTCTTTTTCCCCTCTTATCTAATGAGAGCCTAGATTTCAGTATTTCCAGATTTGGGACTGATTTCATGAGGGCTCTTGTAACAGTTTTACGTTCTTTCTTTACATGTTATGCTTCTCAGGGGCTTCCGCTTGTAAGAGGTTTTTGTAGGGGCATGACATCACCTGAAATTGTTAAATCCTTCAAAGAATAACTCAGTTCAACTCCAGTTATTTACCCTCTACAGAAGTAGTTGTATGATATCATACACCCCTGTCTTGAGCCAAATAATGAAACATGATTCACAAACAAAAGTAGGAGCGTTAGTGATCAGTTTCAGGTACTAATCCGGTAGTAGTTTGGTGAATACGTATGTAACTAGCCTTTTGATAATCATCCCTTGTTTCCCTGCAGTGTTTGGCAACCTCCTTGGAGACACCATTTTGACGGATGACCTGGACTCTGCTAACCACTACAGGAAGGGGGTGAGTCAGGCCAGGCATGTTGCCTTAACCAAGCCATCTGTAACACACAGGCCAAGTAGTGTTCTACTTTAAAGCCATTGCCTGGGAGTTCTGGGGTGTATTCATTAGTGCACACTGTAGCAAAAGGTTTCACGACAGAAACCGTTTTCAACGAGAACTAGTTTCTATTGCACAAATTCAGGGGTTTATTCATTTAGATGGCGACCGCAGCAAACGGTTACAAAACGTTTTGCAACTGAAAAACGAAAATGTGAGTTTCTGTTAGACAAATGTAGGTAGGTACTTCCCCGTTTCGACCCTAATCCCTAAATAGGGAATTTCTCCATTTGTGAAGAAGGTCTAGTGTCATTGTATGGGTGGTACAGAAACCTGTCCTAAAGTCCAGTCAGTGTTTTCTATATGTTTTCCTGTTTTGAGAATGGGGTCTTGTTTTGGTTTTGGCCAGGTGGTCCAGAGCAAGATGCCATGCCCCACCCTCCTGACCCGGCAGGGCGAGAGGATCCGCAGCAATGGCAAGTTTGGGGGCTTGCAGAACAAAGCCCCTCCGATAGAGAGACTGCGTGGCCAGGTGTTCGGCGCACCCCTCCCCAAGGAGTACCACACCTTTATGGGCCAGATTGGTCAGTGACTGGATTTTACTTCTGTTTGTGTGTGCACACGTACGTTTCGTAGCATAGGTACGTAGTATAAATGTACAATGCCTTTGTCCCTGTTTGTAGACCTGCTCCAGCAGTACCGGTTGGCCATGGAAAAGAGCAGACAGGTGAAGGAGGACTTTGACTGCCACATGCAATACCTGAAGTCACCTGAGATGGTGCAGAAGGAGGAGGAGATGGATGAGCAGGAGAAGCAGCTCAAAGACATTGAGACAAAGCTTGGTACGTGTACGTGAGGAGGGGTACATTTCAACACTGTAATGAAAAAATTAAAATATTAAAGCACATTTCTCACTCCCAAGGCCCTAAAGAGCATTGTTAGGTGACCGCTACATTATTTTCCTGTCACTTTGTTTTAATCTGTAAGTGATTACTTTGCTATTTGTTCAAATTCTATTTGTGTGTTTTTGTACAGCCAGTACTCCAGTTCGGACGCCTTCTGCCATTGGGGTGAAACGGAGTCTTGACAAGGCCGGAGAATCGTCCGGTATGGTAACCAAGAGGACGAGGCGGAAGTTATTAAAACAGGACTATTGATTTCCCTTTTTTGAGCGACATGAATGTCCATTTTCAATTACATTTGACATGTACAACAGAGCGTTTTACCATGCCATCTACATTATGTCTGAGAGTTAGTCTCTTCATCCATTTTCATTAATTTGTACAACAGGTTGTGTATTGTTCCGTTTTAACTTGCTTTTTGTTCAGTTTACAATTAACTGCGTTTGAGAGGGAAGGAAGGTTTTGGACAATGTACAAAGATTTGTTTTATTTTTTATTAAAAAATATTTTATAAATTGTTTAAATGTATGTGTTTTCACTAATTAATTAGGTGAGTTGTGAAAATTCTACAAAAAAATATTTTGAATGAATCAGTATTTGTCACTTTAGCAACAGTCAGCCCTCTAAAATGATACCAATGACACTCAATCAAATGTACAGTGCCTTGCAAAAGTATTCATCCCCCTTAGCGTTTTTCCTATTTTGTTGCATTACAACCTGTAATTTAAATGGATTATTATTTGGATTTCATGTAATGGACATACACAAAATAGTGAAAATTGGTGAAGTGAAATAAAATAAATTACTTGTTTCAAAAAGTTCTAGAAAATAAATAACGGAAAAGTGGTGCGTGCATTTGTAATTACCCCCTTTGCTAAGAAGGCCCTAAATAAGATCTGGTGCAACCGATTACCTTCAGAACTAACATAATTAGTTAGATTGCACACAGTTGGACTTTAAGTGTCACATGATCTCAGTATATATACACCTGTTCTGAAAGGCCCCAGAATCTGCAACACCAAGCAAGCAGCACCATGAAGACCAAGGAGCTCTCCAAACAGGTCAGGGACAAAGTTGTGGAGAAGTACAGATCAGGGTTGGGGTATAAAAAATATCAGAAACTTTGAACATCCCACAGAGCACCATTTAAATCCATTATTAAAAAATTGAAAGAATATGGCACCACAACAAACCTGCCAAGAGAGAGCTGCCCACCAAAACTCAGACCAGGCAAGGAGGGCATTAATCAGAGGCAACAAAGATAACACTGAAGGAGCTGCAAAGCTCCACAGCTGAATTTTTTGTATCTGTCCATAGGACCACTTTAAGCATTACAATCCACAGAGCTGGGCTTTACGGAAGAGAGGCCAGAAAAAAGCCATTGCTTAAAGAAAAAAATAAGCAAACACGTTTGGTGTTCACCAAAAGGCATGTGGGAGACTTCCCAAACATATGGGAGAAGGTACTGTGGTCAGATGAGACTAAAATTGAGCTTTTTGGCCATCAAGGAAAGCGCTATGTCTGGCACAAACCCAACACCTCTCATCACCCCGAGAACACCATCCCCACAGTGACGCATGGTGGTGGCAGCATCATGCTGTGGGGATGTTTTTCATCGGCAGGGACTGCGAAACTAGTCAGAATTGAAGGAATGATGGATGGCCCTAAATACAGGGGAATTCTTGAGGGAAACCGGTTTCAGTCTTCCAGAGATTTGAGACTGGGACAGAGGTTCACATAACAGCAGGACATTGACCCTAAGCATACTGCTAAAGCAACACTGGAGTGGTTTAAGGGGAAACATTTAAATGTCTTGGAATGGCCTAGTCTAAACCCAGACCTCAATCCAATTGAGAATCTGTGGTATGACTTAAAGATTGCTGTACACCAGCGGAATCCATCCAACTTGAAGGAGCTGGAGCAGTTTTGCCTTGAAGAATGGGAGAAAAACCCAGTGGCTAGATGTGCCAAGCTTATAGAGACATACCCCAAGAGACTTGCAGCTGTAATTGCTGCAAAAGGTGGCTCTACAAAGTATTGACTTTAGAGGGGTGAATAGTTATGCACGCTTAAGTTCTGTTTTCAGAACTTTGTTTCACAAAAAATAATTTGCATCTTCAAAGTGGTAGGCATGTTGTGTAAATCAAATGATACAAACCCCCCAAAAATCCATTTTAATTCCAAGTTGTAAGGCAACAAAATAGGAAAAATGCCAAGGGGGGTGAATACCACTGTGTCAATAACACAATATGATCTCATTTCAATGTGCACTCATAAATAATTTGGTATGTATTCTAAAAAGTGTCTTTTAGGTTTTGTTCAAAGTATGAGTAGTACTTCCTTTAGTCAGTCTCAGTGTTGGAGGCCTCACTACAGACCCTGGTTCGATTCCATGCTGTATCACAATCCGGCCTTGATTGGGAGGCCCGTAGTGCGGCGCACAATTGGGCAAGCGTCGTCCGGGTTTGGCCAGGGTAGGCTGTCATTGTAAATAAGAATTTGTTCTTAACTGACTTGCCTAGTTAAATAATGGTAAAATAAAAAGTATATCCCACCCATCTGAAGGTGATGGTCATATGACACCCACCTATCAATAAAACGGATGTTTACTACAAGATGTATCACTGTTACAACAAAGTGATGCTAGTCTGACAATCTCACATGTTTGCAAGGGATTGACGTGAAATGCGCTCCTACAAGTATAATAAAATTGATAATTTGCTAGAGGTGCATCTTCAAAGACTGAATGCCTCCTTGTCACTCATAATTTATATAGCGGGATCATCCAGAAGTGGTGTAAAGAAGGGTTTCCCAAACTCGGTCCTCTTTCCCCAATGCACGCTTTGGTTTTTGCCCTAGCGCTGCACACCTGATTCAAATAATCAAAGCTTGATGATGAGGTGGTTATTTGTATCAGCTGTGTAGTGCTAGGGCAAAAACCAAAACATGAACCCGGGAGACCCCAGGACCAGGTTTGGGAAAACCTGGTGTAAAGCACTATGGCATTATCCAGTGGGCTGGATATGAAAGTGTTCCTTTGGGGACTTTCACTAAAGTTGCATGCATGCGGTCAACCACATTCAGTACTTGTTCAAGAAAGCAGGAAACATGATCTCAGAAGAAACTAAAGCAGATCAGTGAGGAAACTACGAAACGGGATATAATCGCTGCTCGACTGGGAGCGCATTTTTCTCTCTGGGAGTGAGGAGCGCTGGCAGAGGGAGGGGAGCGCTGTACCGCAAACGTCACGTCACAGGCTGCTATACCCTGGAAGAAAGTTTGCATTATCAGCCTTTCGAGCTACTGCTAGGAGAGGGACCAAAACGTCTAACCTCAATGCTTACATTTGTCTACTTATTTTTTTCGTTGTATTAAAATGAAGTGCCTTCCCACCGGATTCGTCCTAAAAAGTGCCTTATTCCCCTTATTGCTCACCTTTCCATTGATCTATGGAACGCCGTCCGGGTATAACATGTTCCAGGGAAGCGCATACTCTGGCTCAGAACAACGACAGAGGAATAAGTGAGTCAAGTTTTCATAGTTCTTTGTACTGTATGTATAATCGTAAACATTTGTTTATAGTTTTGACTGATCATTTATGGTTATATTATTGGAGACTCCAATAGTCTAAATTGTCTGGAGTATGACTTTCTTCTTACTGTAGGCCTATGCTGAAATAGATTGTGATTTATTTTTCATTGAAATTAGAACCCAAAAAATCACATCCTTATGGGTTTACACGTTATTTTGTTTTTTGAAAATAGGCCAATGGCAAAAAAAAATCATGTAAAATGTAACTGAAATTTTAATAGAATAATGAAATCAACACATTTATGGTAGGCCTATATAATGATTCGATTATTCGACTTGAAAGACTTCACCATTTCTCTTTCATAGGCTGAATTTTTTTCGTACATTTGTCATTTTGTGTGACCCAATAATTCAATTTTCAGAAACTGGTGTGCATACGTTGTGTACAAGAACGTGAGTTATGCGGTCGTGGGTGGCACGGAGAGCTTTGTGCAGCCGGAGTCTGCGCGGTGCCGGATGCATCAGCCCAACTGCGCGCAACAAGTGATGTAAGTGGCCCAAGAGGCTCGCTCGAGAGGGTGGAGTGCTGCTATTTTAATTGGGCTTGAGAGCGGTGTTACAGCAGTGACTCAACATTATTAAAGAAAGTTGACTTTGAACACTTGATTACTTTGAATGTTAAGAATATTTCCACGTATCAACCAATAGTGTTGAGGATCCATGGTCCTGTCCTCTGCCTAGTATTTAAAACACCATTACATGATTGCATTGTTTATTGGCATTCCGAATAAACTTGTGTAAAGTTCTTTACAATCTCAGCAAAGAAAATAACTGATCAGCTGTTAATGTATGCTACTGTATTCATGATTTCCATCAGCTATTTTATCACTACTCGACAGCAGCAGAGGGTATGTCTCAGTGATCTTTGCACACACCCACTGTTAGGTCAGTTGGGTCACACTCACTGAGTAAGTGTAGTTACCCTCTGGGCATACCTGTCCCATTATCTTCTGTAATCTGCATTCACCCTTTCAGATCCTCAGATTATTCCATATTTATGACAGATGATCTGAGAGTGATTAGATGGTTATGACGAACCAGTGAATTTTATTGATTGATCCGTTATGGTCTATTTGTCACTGTCTGCGACAAGAAACATGTCCATGAGCCATTGAGCCTTATGGAAGATAAGGGGAATAAAGGATTGTGCAGTTAGAAGAATAGGCTCTTTATTTGGTTTAACTGTAAATAAGCATCTGCTTTGTATTGGCACACATGGCACTGTTACGCACAAAGTCCCTCTGTGCAACATCAGTCAGAGGCATCATTTCTCCCTGGGTTGGCTGCTTTCATGTGTTATTATTGAGCATCATGTTGGGCAACATGTCCTGGGGCCAGTGACGAAGCAAGGCTCCACAACTGACAGGGTGGAAATAGTGGAAAATATTAAGCAGCGTTAAAAGAAGTGCATGAAGAATTAGGAGTGTGACTGGCTAGCTAGCACATCTGGAGTTTGTTGTCATTAACAGATCTTTATTGCTGGGATTCCAAGGCCTGTACTGCTCTCCTGAGAGGGGCCACTGCTCAATCGTAGTTGTAACTTGGCAAAGCATTGCTCACATTACTCACATTTCACGAACAGTCCATTGAAAGCAGAAGCTCAGTGGAGAATAACATTGAGGGGGTTTTATGTTGTGAGCATAATTACTTGAGTATGTCTTGTTGTGAGTCTTTCCTATGAGCTGTGTTCCCAATGGTCTTATGGTTTGATTGATTGATTAAATCTGTTTTGAAATATGAATATCATTCACTCATTTGTGAGAACTGACAGTCAAGTTTAAAGTCAAAACAATCTCCCCATTGTAGAAAATGTGAATGCACCTTTTAGTTATCTCTTTCTTTGCCATATTACCTTTTATTTTTTCCAGGTATCGGACCCAATTCCGCCCCATGTATAAGGTTGGCTATAAGCTGGTGACAGAGCTGGAGTGGAGGTGCTGTCCAGGGTACCAGGGTCATGACTGCAAAGACCTGAAAGGTATCCCGTCCCGTCAGACAGTCCTGGGGCCTCGGCCCAACCTGCTGCCTGCCCCTGGACACATCCCAGAGACACAGGGTAGGAGAGCTGCTTAAACCTACCTCACCTTTTAGAGACACATACCTGACCCACAACCCATACATGACTAGTATGCTAGCATATGATTAGTTTAGGAATGTTTTTCACTACTCTACTACTGTAGTAGTGTGAAGCATAGATTAAACCCACAATAATAAATGTAGGTTTCCTATGAGAAAAGAGGACTTATCCTAACCATCTGATTTCCCTCTGTAGGTCCGGGGCAGCAGGCGTGGGGTCAGAGTGGCCACCCCTGGGGGGCAGAGGGGCAGCCAGGAGGTCAGGCAGGCCAGGGGGGGGCGAGGGGCCAGGTGGCGAGCCAGGGAGAGAGTCAAACGACACAGCAGCTGGAGGAGGAGGTGCAGCGTCTGTCCCAGCAGGTCCTGGACATGCAGGCAGCCATGACCACCCTGTCTGCCAACCTGAGGGTGGACCTGCAGGAGGACGCCAGCAAGATGCTGGTCACGCTGCTCAACAACCTGCGGCAGCCGGAAAGCGTGCGTGGCGAGCAGCAGAGCATGCTTCTGCAGGGCCTCTCCCTGGAAAAGGAGTACAACACGGTGGACATGGACGAGTTCACAAACAAGATCAACAACCTCACCGACACCCTCAACACCAAGAGCAACGCCCTGGATGACCTCCAGGCCAGGGTCAACCACCATGACGGACAGCTACGCCTGCTAATGGAGGCCACCCAGGCCCCTCCGGCCACCCAGGCCCCTCCAGCTCCGCCGGCCAATGACGCGGCCCTGTGCGCCTACGTGGATGCAAAGTTCCACGCCCTGAGGGACGAGATGATGGAGGGCATGGAGATCAAGATGTCGGACCTGAAGAACTCGTGTGACTATAAGATGCTGTCAGTGCAGGAGCAGTCTGAGTTCCAGGAGAACAGCTACCTCAGCCTGACCGAGCTCCTCGAGTCCAAGGAGATGGACCTCCGCAAGGAGATCCAGGACCTCAAGAACCAGCTGCCTGGTCTGCTTAGGAGAGACGGAACCCCACCAGGGGTGCAGGAGCTGCGGAAGGAGCTGTTCCGGGTCTCTGAAGCCCAGCTGAGCCTCCAGTCCAGCCTAGAGAAGAAGCCTGAGCCTGATCCACTCCTGCCCCGTGTGGAAGAGCTGGAGGCCCATCTAAACATGACGGAGAGGAGCGTGGTGGTGCACAGCCTCTTCCTAGAGGAGAAGCTGAGGAGAGAGGGGGCAGAGGGGGCTGCAAACCTGAAGAAGGCCATTGAGGACAGGATGAGCTCCATGGAGTACCGGGTTACCAGTCTACTGGTGGAGATAAGCAGCCCCCTATCTGGGGCTCAGGCTGGGCTGGTGGCACTGCAGAGTGAGGTGACCTCTCACAAGACCAGCGTTCAGGCTCTGGAGGACAGATTCAATGCCCTTGACCAGCTGTGCTCTACAGAGTGCAAGTCTGACCAACTGGCCATAGAGCGCATTCAAGATAACCTCCAGGTCTACAGAACCAGCCTAGACACCATGCAGTCTAGCATGAAAGGCCACTCAGCTAGTCTTGGAGACATGGAGGAGTTTGTCCAAGGGCAGCTCCTGAACCATACCGCCAGTCTTACAGATATGCAGGAAGAGCTATGGGCTCTGAAAGGACATATGGGGGGACATGAGGGCTTTCTGTCGGCCCTGAGGCTCTCTCTCAGCCAGCAGTCCCTGGAGCTCAAAGGGCAGCTTCTGAACCACAGTGCCAGTCTTGCAGGTGTGGAGGAAGCGCTAGGAGCTCTCAGTGGGCGTATGGAAGTGCAGGAGGGCTCTCTGTCAGACTTGGGTGTCTCTCACAGTGCTAATCTTAAAGATGTGCAGGGGGAGCTGGGAGCTCTCAGCGAGCGTGTTGGAGGACAGGAGGGCTCTCTATCGGCCATGGGTGTCTCTCTCAGCCGGCAGTCCCTGGAGCTCCAGCAACTGAACACCTGTTGCCAGAGCAGCGTGGGGCCGGCCCAGGATGCCAGGGACCTGTTGGAGCTCCACCTGGCCCAGAGAGAGGAGCTGAGGGCTCGGCTGGAGGAACTGGGACGGGAGGTGAGGGCCGAGGCAGACCACTGCAGGAACAGGACCGAGGGTGTAGCCCTGGACGTTACCACCGTAGATGGCCGGGTTGCCAGCTTGGAGAACATATGCGGCAGGCTGGAAGCCGTCTCCAGCAGCCTGCACAGGATCAAGGAGGGGCTGAACAAGCACATGACCGGCCTGTGGAACAGCGTCAGCGAGATCAACGGCACCCTGCAAGCCCACGCCAAGGACATTGGAGGACTGAAGGGAACATACCAGAACCTCCAGGTCCACTTCTCAGGCATCACCCAGGGCCTGCATCATCTAACTACCAGTCCTGAGAACACTGGTAAGACTTGACTTAGAGATTAGGTATTTATTAGGATCGCCATTAGCCGCTGCAAAAGCATCAGCTACTCTTCTACATGAAACATGACATAATAGATAGTACAGAACATTATTAGTCAAGGACTGAAATACATACATTTAAAACGTCACACAGCCTACATATCAGAACATACACACTATCTAGGTCTAATACATAATACAGTGCAAATTACAAAACAAGATATATAAAATGGCTGTGTCTCTTCACAGTCCCCGTTGTGCAGTAAGGTGTTCTTTAATCTGTTTTTTTTTTACTGGTTTTATTGCTAGCTTGAGTTACCTGGAGTGGCAGAGTTCCATGTAGTCATGGCTCTATTTAATACTGTGCGTTTCCCAGCCTCTGTTCTGGACCTGGGGACTGTGAAGAGACCTCTGGTTGCATGTCTTGTGTTGTAGCGATGAGTGTCTGAACTGTGTGCCAACTGCTTGAACAGACAGTTCAGTACCTTCAACACATCAATAACTCGCACAAAGACCAATAGTGATGCAGTCAATCTCTCCTCAACTTTGAGCCAGGAGAGACTGACATGCATGTTAATGACACTTTCCCTCCGTGTACGTCTAAGTGTGATACATATTGCTTTGTTCTGGACAAACTGCAATTTGCCTATGTCCCTCTTTGCCGCACATGACCACACAGCTGGGCAGCAGTCCAGGTGCGACAAAACTAGGGCATATAGGACCTGTCTGGTCGACTGAGATTTCAAGAAGGCAGAGCAATACCCTATCATGGACAGACCTCTTCCCATTTTAGCAACCATTGAGTCTATATGTTTTGATCATGGCAGCTTGCTATCTAGGGTTACACCCAGCTGTTTAGTCTCCTCAACTTGCTCAATAGCCACATTATTCAATAATAGCTCTAAATGAGGTTTAGCATTGAACGAGTGATTTGTCCCAAAAATGATGCTTTTCGTTTTTTTGATATTTCGCACCAGCCTATTGCTTAGTTACCCATTGTAAAACTGACTGGAGCTCTATGTTAAGGGTGTCAGTTATTTATTTTACTGTTGCAGCCGACGTGTACAGTCGTGGTCAAAAGTTTTGAATGACACAAATACTAATTTTCACAAAGTCTGCTGCCTCAGTTTTGATGATGGCAATTTGCATATACTCCAGAATGTCATGAAGAGTGATCAGATGAATTGCAATTAATTGCAAAGTCCCTCTTTGCCATGAAAATGAACTTAATCCCCCAACAAACATTTCCACTGCATTTCAGCCCTGCCACAAAAGGACCAGCTGCCATCATGTCAGTGATTCTCTCGTTAACACAGGTGAGTGTTGATGAGGACAAGGCTGGAGATCACTCTGTCATGCTGATTGAGTTAGAATAACAGACTGGAAGCTTTAAAAGGAGGGTGGTGCTTGAAATCATTGTTCTTCCTCTGTTAACCATGGTTACCTGCAAGGAAACACGTGCCGTCATCATTGCTTTGCACAAAAAGGGCTTCACAGGCAAGGATATTGCTGCTAGTAAGATTGCACCTAAATCAACCATTTATCAGATCATCAAGAACTTCAAGGAGAGAGAGGTTCAATTGTTGTGAAGAAGGCGTCAGGGCACCCAAGAAAGTCCAGCAAGCGCCAGGACCGTCTCCTAAAGTTGATTCAGCTGCGGGGCACCACCAGTGCAGAGCTTGCTCAGGAATGGCAGCAGGCAGGTGTGAGTGCATCTGCACGCACAGTGAGGCAAAGACTTTTGGAGGATGGCCTGGTGTCAAGAAGGGCAGCAAAGAAGCCACTTCTCTCCAGGAAAAACATCAGGGACAGACTGATATTCTGCAAAAGGTACAGGGATTAGACTGCTGAGGACTGGGGTAAAGTCATTTTCTCTGATGAATCCCCTTTCCGATTGTTTGGGGCATCTGGAAAACACCCTGTCTGGAGAAGACAAGGTGAGCGCTACAATCAGTCCTGTGTCATGCCAACAGTAAAGCATCCTGAGACCCTTCATGTGTGGGGTTGCTTCTCAGCCAAGGGAGTGGGCTCACTCACAATTTTGCCTAAGAGCACAGCCATGAATAAAGAATGGTACCAACACATCCTCTGAGAGCAACTTCTCCAACCATCCAAGAACAGTTTGGTGATGACCAATGCCTTTTCCAGCATGATGGAGCACCTTGCCATAAGGCAAAAGTGATAACTAAGTGGCTCGGGGAACAAAACATCAACATTTTGTGTCCATGGCCAGGAAACTCCCCAGACGTTAATCCCATTGAGAACTTGTGGTAGATCCTCAAGAGGCGGGTGGACAAACAAAAACCCACAAATTCTGACAAACTCCAAGCATTGATTATGCAAGAATGGGCTGCCATCAGTCAGGATGTGGCCCAGAAGTTCATTGACAGCATGCCAGGGTGGATTGCAGAGGTCTTGAAAAAGAAGGGTCAACACTACAAATATTGACTCTTTGCATAAACTTAATGTAATTGTCAATAAAAGTATTTGACACTTATGGAATGCTTGTAATTATACTTCAGTATACCATAGTAACATCTGACAAAAATATCTCATAACACTGAAGCAGCGAACTTTGTGAAGACCAATACTTGTGTCATTCTCAAAACTTCTGACCACGACTGTATACTGTTGGGTCATCAGCATACACACAGGCTTTATTCAAGGTCAGTGGAAGGTAATTTGTGAAAACAACCGAATTTGCTTAAGAGAGGCTTCCATAAACGAAAACCCTCTGTGTTCTATTAAATAGGTAACTCTCAATCCATAATAAGGCAGAGGATGCAAATTCATAACACCTACGTTTTTGCAGCAATAGGTTATGATCAATGACATCAAAAGCTGCACTGAAGTCTAACAAAACAGCTCCCACAATCTTCTTACTATCAATTTCTTTCAGCCAATCATCAGTCATTTGTGTCAGTGCCAAGCATGTGGAGTGCCCTTCCCTATAAGCATGCTGAAAGTCTGTTGTTAATTCGTTTTCTGTAAAATAACTTTGTATTTGATCAAACACAATTTTTTCCCAAAATTTGCTAAGCACTTGTAACATGCTGATTGGTCGGCTGTTTGAACCATTAAAGGGTGCTCTGCTATTCTGGGGTAGCGGAATGACATTTGCCTCCCTCCATGTCTGAGGGCACATACTGTCTTTCTAGGCTTAAATTGAAGATGTGGCAAAGGGGAGTCACAATAACCATCATGTCAAAGTAAACTTGCAGTCACGCGGTGCTTTGTTGTGTGGTCCTCCCACTGCGACTTGAAAAATCATGCGTAGTTTATTAGGATAAAGATGAAATAAAATTGACCACTTTGCTTGCTTAAAATGTGCACAATTATTCCAATAATTCAGGTTATTACCTCTAAATAGTTCTTAAACCTACAGCTCCCCCATGCCGGCTCTCTCCTGCTAAGTTAGTTTCCTACTGGTTACACCACAGTATATATCATCAAGGTGTTCCAGTAGCAGAGACTGGAAATTACAATCAAATTGTGCTAGTAAGATAAACCTCAGAGCTGCAGCTGGGGCCCATTTGGGGCGCTTAAGGTTGTTGCTTTAAATTGTGCCTAGTGGTATGTGTTTTAATGTAGGACCTGTTAGTTAAGTGTATGTCTCTAACCAGGTTTCCATCCAACCTTTATGTGCATAAAGTACGTCGGATAAAAAATGTCACGACAGGCCTGATGGAAATAGCGAATTTGTTGGTAAACTTTCCAAACGTCAACAAAAAGGTGGGAAAATGTTGGGGTCGGTGAAATAGATTATGCAACAATTGCGTTGGAAATGCTTTTATGCACAAATATTGACATAATAACCATCATGTCGAAGTAAACTTGCAGTCACGCGATGCTTTCTTGTGTGGTCCTCCCAAAGCATGCACAGTTTATTAGGCTAAAGATAAAATAAGTTATGATGAACTTCACAGGGTGGTGAAAGTGCATGAGCTTGATGCTACTTTCCAATAAATATTGAGGGTCTTAATTTTTATGGTGTTGACATGATGATCGGTGCTTGGCTGCCAATTGACAAATAAAAATTAACTTGCTCTTATTCATAACCACCTCATGTACCCTCCGAACTGTTTCTGTGAGCTGTTGGCTAGAGGCAGGGGTTCCCAAACTTTTTCACTCAGGCCCCCCTTCCAGCATTGGGGAACATCCCGCGCTCATGCCGCCACGTCTATTTCTATGGGCACAAGCACTGTTCATGACACACTGTTCACACCCCTCTTGTTGGCGGAGATAAAAAGTTTGAAGGTTTAAAGTGTATTTCCTGCAATTCTACACATTTTGTCATGTGGTGCAGAGAACATTTTGCAGTTTTAAAGCTAATTTTCTTGCAATTCTATACATTTTGCCATGTCTAATGTGTATTCATGTGATATTTGAGTGACTCGAACGTTACTACAAAATCTATGTGCCCCCACCCCCGCCGACCCCTCGCCCCCCACAGTTTGGGAACCAGTGGGCTAGAGCGTACATATGTACATATTGTTTTGTGCAGGTTTTAGAATAATCTGTCGCGAATGGATGTCACGGTTTCGGCCGAGGCAGCTCCTCCTCCTTGTTCGGGCAGGTTTCGCCGGTCGTCGTCTCCGGAGTACTAGCTGCCACCGCTCTTTGTTTTCTGTTTGACTAGTTTTGTCTGTTAGCCACACCTGTCTTGTGTTATGTCTATTAAGCACCCTATTTAGTTTCCTTGTTGTTAGTGTAGTGTTGTGTGTAATTGTTTCGTGTTAGGTGTCATTTTCGTACCTGTGTTTGGTACGCCTCTCTGTTTTGCTTACTTCTCGGTCGAGAAGAGTTTTGCGCGCCTGTGTATGCGCGCTTGTATTTTACGCCTGTGTGCGTTTTGCCTCTGGCTGTTTTTGGATTATTGCCTCGCACTTTCCAGTAAAGATATTTGGACTATCAATCTGCTTCTGCACCTGATTCCACACCACACCATTTCTACACGGCCCTGACAGAATTACACACCACCTCGATGGAATCAGCAGGAGCACAAGTCGACAGCGTGGAGGACCGTCTCCAGGGACAGGAACATCGCATCAATCGGATCGGGCACGCGTTGGAGGGCGTCATGGACACTCTTCGGCGCTGGGAGATCAGCGGTGTTCCCACAGCCCCACCGGTCGCTCCATCACCACCAGAGAACCTGCCTACTCATCCACCGGAACCCAGTGGGATTCGGCTCTCGCTCCCGAGGGCGTACGGCGGCTCCGCTGCCGGGTGTCAGGGTTTCCTTTTGCAAGTGGAGCTCTACCTGGCCACTATACACCCGGCGCCCTCGGGATACGAGGCGTTTCCGCCCTCATCTCCTGTCTCACCGGCAAGGCGTTGGAGTGGGCCAACGCCGAATGGAGGGGAATAGACTCCGCCACAGTCACCTATGCGGAGTTCTCCCACCGCTTTCGTGCGGTCTTTGACCATCCACCAGAGGGAAGAGCGGCGGGGGGAACGTCTATTCCACCTCCGACAGGGGATGAGGAGCGCTCAAGAATTCGCACTGGAGTTCCGGACTCTAGCGGCTGACGCGGGGTGGAATGAGAGGGCCCTCATAGACCATTTTAGGTGTAGCCTTAGGGAGGACGTCCGCAGGGAGTTAGCGTGTAGGGACGCTACTTTAACTTTTGACCAGCTTGTGGACATGGCTATTCGTCTGGACAACCTACTCACGACCGCGGGCGTCCCAGATGGGGCCTCCCATTCCACCCTCCAGCACCTCCGAGCCGAGTCCGATGGAGCTCGGAGGGGCTGGCGCTAGAACGAGAAGAGGAAGGAACCCGAGGGGGAGCAGTCTCCTGCACCAAGTGTGGCCGCGGAGGGCACACCGCGGCTAGGTGCTGGGGAGGGTTCCCTGAGGAGGGAGATGGCAGGCCATACAGTGGGGAGTTCTCCCAGGTGAGTAGGCGCCCTACTTACCCAGAGCTTTCTGTCGTCCACTTTACATTACCTGTTTGTTTTCCACAGGTTGCACCTCGTTCCCAGCATAAGGCGCTAGTCGATTCAGGCGCAGCTGGGAATTTTATAGATCGTAAATTCTGTGTTAAGTTAGGGATTCCCCTCCTTCCAGTCGATAAGCCTTTCCCCGTACATGCCTTAGATAGTCGTCCGTTAGGATCTGGGTGGATTGGGGAGCTCACAGCGCCACTTAGGATGATGACGCAGGGGGGTCATGAGGAGATGATTCAACTCTATCTGATTGACTCTCCTGCGTATCCGGTGGTACTGGGGGCTTCCCTGGTTGACTACCCATGATCCTACTATTTCGGTGGCGAGAGAAGGCTCTTAAAGGGGTGGTCTGCTCAGTGTGAGGGGTTATGTCTGGGTGTTTCCGTAGGGGCGACCTCGGTGGAAAGTCCGAACCAGATGTCCGCACTGCACATTCCGCCTGAGTATGAGGATTTGGCACTCGTGTTTAGTAAAACCCGAGCGGCACGATTGCCACCTCATAGACAGGGGGATTGTGCGATAGACCTCCAGACAGGAGCCGCGCTTCCGCGGAGCCATGTGTATCCTTTGTCACAGGAGGAGAAAAGGGCAATGGAGACTTACATTGCCGAGTCTCTGAGACAGGGATACATACGGACCTCTACTTCTCCCGCGTCCTCGAGCTTCTTTTTTGTGAAGAAGAAGGATGGAGGTCTGCGTCCGTGTATTGACTACCGCGGTCTCAATCAGGTGACTGTTAAATATAGTTATCCACTTCCGCTGATTGGGACTATGACGGAGTCATTGCACGGGGCACGGTTCTTCACAAAATTGGACCTCAGGAGCGCATATAATTTGGTGCGCATTAGGGAGGGCGATGAGTGGAAGACAGCATTTAGTACTACCTCCGGCCATTACGAGTATCTCGTCATGCCATATGGGTTAATGAATGCTCCATCAGTCTTCCAATCGTTTGTAGATGAAATTTTCCGGGACATGCAGGCGCAGGGAGTGGTGGTGTACATCGATGATATTCTGGTGTACAGCCCTACTCGGGCCGAGCATGTAGCCCTGGTGCGCAGGGTATTGAGGAGACTGTTGGAGCATGACCTGTATGTCAAGGCTGAGAAATGCCTGTTCTTCCAGGAGTCAGTTTCCCTTTTGGGTTACCAGTTGTCTGCGTCAGGGGTGAGAATGGAGGTGGACCGAGTGTCCGCCGTGCGTAATTGGCAAACCCCAACGACGGTTAAAGAGGTGCAGCGGTTTTTGGGTTTTGCGAATTACTACCGGAGGTTTATCCGGGGGTTTTGGACAGGTGGCAGCTCCCATTACGTCTCTTCTGAAGGGGGTCCGGTGCGCTTGCAGTGGTCGGCTGAGGCGGACAGGGCTTTTGGGAGACTGAAGGACCTGTTTACCTCGGCTCCGGTGTTGGCGCACCCGGATCCCACTTTACCGTTCCAAGTTGAGGTAGACGCGTCCGAGGCCGGTATTGGGGCCGTTCTATCTCAACGCTCGGGTACACCACCTAAGCTCCGCCCCTGTGCTTTTTATTCTAAGAAGCTCAGTCCGGCGGAGCGGAATTATGACGTAGGGGACAGGGAGCTGTTAGCCGTAGTCCAGGCCCTAAAGGTGTGGAGGCATTGGCTTGAGGGGGCTCAGCACCCTTTCCTTATTCTGACCGATCACCGTAACCTGGAATATATTCGGGCCGCTAGGAGACTAAATCCTCGCCAGGCTCGATGGACTATGTTTCTCGCCCGGTTTGTGTTTAAGATCACTTACATCCCTGGGTCCCAGAACGGGAAGGCAGATGCTCTGTCCCGCCGGTATGACGCGGAGGAGAGGTGCGTGGAGTCCATTCCCATACTACCGGAGTCGTGTCTGGTGGCACCGGTGGTGTGGGAGGTCGATGCGGAGATCGAGCGGGCGTGCATGTACCCGACCCTAGTCCTCCACAGTGTCCGGTGGGTCGGACGTACGTCCCGCTCGAGGTCCGGGATCGGTTGATTTATTGGGCTCACACGTCGCCCTCCTCTGGACATCCGGGTATTGGCCGGACGGTGCACTGCCTTAGTATGAAGTACTGGTGGCCAACATTAGCCAGGGATGTGAGGGTTTATGTCTCCTCCTGCTCAATATGTGCCCAGTGTAAGGCACCCAGACATTTGCCCAGGGGTAAATTACAGCCCCTGCCCGTTCCACAGCGACCCTGGTCTCATCTATCGGTGGATTTTGTTACCGATCTTCCCTCCTCTCAGGGGAATACCACCATCCTGGTCGTTGTGGATCGGTTCTCTAAGGCCTGTCGTCTCCTTCCCATGCCGGGTCTTCCTACTGCCCTACAGACCGATGAGGCTCTATTTACTCACGTCTTCCGGCATTACGGGGTACCCGAGGATATAGTGTCTGATCGGGGCCCCCAGTTTACCTCCAGAGTCTGGAGAGCATTTATGGAACGTTTGGGGGTCTCGGTGAGCCTTACCTCGGGTTACCACCCGGAGAGCAATGGGCAGGTCGAAAGAGTCAACCAGGATGTGGGTAGGTTTCTGAGGTCATATTGTCAGGACCGGCCGGAGGAGTGGGCGAGATATGTGCCCTGGGCCGAGATGGCACAGAACTCTCTCCGCCACTCCTCCACTAGACTAACCCCTTTTCAGTGTGTCTTAGGGTATCAGCCGGTTCTGGCACCGTGGCATGAGAGCCAGATCGAGGCCCCGCTGTGGATGAGTGGGTAGGGCGCTCGGAGGAGACGTGGAACGCTGCTCATGTCCATCTGCAGCGTGCCATACGTCGACAAAGACGAGCGCCGACCTACGCCGCAGTGAGGGGCCAGTGTACGCACCTGGAGATCGAGTCTGGCTCTCAACCAGAAACCTACCCCTCCGCCTGCCCTGCCGGAAGCTGGGTCGGCGGTTTGTGGGGCCTTTTAAAGTCCTGAGGAGATTGAATGAGGTGTGTTACAGGTTAGAACTACCTATTGATTACAAGAATATTAACCCCTCATTCCATGTGTCTCTCCTCAGGCCGGTGGTAGCTGGTCCACTCCAGGACTTCGAGATAGAGGAGACTCCTCCGCCCCCGTTGGAGATCGAGGGGGCTCCGGCGTACACTGTTCGGACCATCCTGGATGGGGGGTCTCCAATATCTCGTGGAGTGGGAGGGGTACGGTCCGGAGGAGCGGTGCTGGGTGCCGAGGAGGGATATTCTGGATCCGTCCCTGATGACCGAATTCCATCGTGGTCATCCTACGCGCCCGGCGCCGCGCCCTCCTGGGCGTCCCCGAGGCCGGAGTCGGCGCACGGCTGGAGCCGCGCGTCAAGGGGGGGGTACTGTCACGGTTTCGGCCGAGGCAGCTCCTCCTCCTTGTTCGGGCAGGTTTCGCCGGTCGTCGTCTCCGGAGTACTAGCTGCCACCGCTCTTTGTTTTCTGTTTGACTAGTTTTGTCTGTTAGCCACACCTGTCTTGTGTTATGTCTATTAAGCACCCTATTTAGTTTCCTTGTTGTTAGTGTAGTGTTGTGTGTGTAATTGTTTCGTGTTAGGTGTCATTTTCGTACCTGTGTTTGGTACGCCTCTCTGTTTTGCTTACTTCTCGGTCGAGAAGAGTTTTGCGCGCCTGTGTATGCGCGCTTGTATTTTACGCCTGTGTGCGTTTTGCCTCTGGCTGTTTTTGGATTATTGCCTCGCACTTTCCAGTAAAGATATTTGGACTATCAATCTGCTTCTGCACCTGATTCCACACCACACCATTTCTACACGGCCCTGACAATGGAAACCTAGCTAGCTTCTTTGTGAGAACTAACGGAAACAGGGGAAGCTGGATTTCAATCTTCCTGGGTTTTGACTCAGAGGCATCACTGATTTGAACACACGTGGTCATTTTAAATAGACTCTGTTTGTGTTGAGCAATGCTTCGGCTTTAAGGGATTATTACCGTGTGTGTGGGCGTGCTCCTTATCTCTGTAGTAGAGGTCTTCACGGGTCCAGTTATCCCGATATACCCAACCCAGGCTCGAAATTCTAATTTATCCCTCGGGTCCGGGTCGGGTCCTGTTTGATTGTCATCGGGTCTATGTGACCACGGCTCTGCATAGCCTATAGCATATTTATTTTATGCTAATAAGGTGAATTTATTGACTTATAGAAGGTTTACCCAACATATAAAGATCTATTCGTTAACCAGAAGAGCAACTTGGCTGATAAACACACTTTTTTTGTCACTGGTCCAATCAGGTCTGGTCTGATTGCCCTCGGGTCTGTCCGGGTCCAACTTTTTGGAACTGTGAAGACCTCTACTCTGTACTAACTATGTTTTTGTTAAGACTAGCCTTGCTGTTCCATGGTCATCTGTGAGTTCAGAACCCCCATATCTTTGGTCACTGCAGATAAGTAGTGTAAACATGGGCTCAGTTATAGATGATGGTGCCCAGGCGACTCAACCGGACTCAACTGAGTCCCACAGCAGGGAATAAGGAAGCACACTCCATAACATTTATGAGCGTTGCGCCTCTTCTTCTGAATCCAGCTCCGTATGACTCACTGGTTTACGGAGCAGCTCTGCATGCTCTGGTCTGGGAGTCCCATGGGGAAGGGGCCTGATCCTGGCTGTGAAGCCAGAAGGAGAGACTTTGAATCGGAGTCATTGTTTCCCCCCGCGTGCGAAGCATGCACATGGAGACTGAGAAATGAAGTGTCAGTACCCCGCCCTTCATTTGTTATTATTGTAATAACTTATATTTAAAATCATTATTCTGTCAGCTGAATGTTTGGATGTTTGCCCTCAGAGGGCAGTTTGCTTGTCATATGTTCCTTACTGGATGCTGTTTTTCCATGGGTCACATTGGGATGTCTTTGGCTCATACTTGGCTCACTGCTCCTCTTTTGTCCTGGACTGGTCTTTAGCTTCAAAAGCTGACTATCGCTACTTATCAGGAAGTGGAAAGTGCTGTCCATTTATAGGGACGTCTGTCACTGGCTTATCAATTGTCCACTTATAGGAACCAATCAGAAGGTTTGTTATTCGAGAGCAGAGTGGCCCAGGTTCAGATCAGGCGCTACTGGGTTGATATGACATCACACCCTCCATCCTTACTTTTCTTTCTCCATATCTCCCTGCCTCCTCTTGCTCTGGTTTTGTTGAATATGTTTAACACAGTGGCTGGCCCTGTCTCTCTCCTCTCTCTAAATAAACAGCCTGCATCCCAAATGGAACCTTAGCCTCTATATACACTACCAGTCAAAAGTTTGGACACACCTACTCATTCAAGGGTTTTACTTTTATTTTTTTACAATTTTCTACATTGTAGAATAATAGTGAAGACATCAAAACTATGAAATAACATATGGAATCATGTAGTAACCAAAAAAGTGTTAAACAAATCAAAATATTTTATATTTGTGATTCTTCAAATAGCCACTCTTTGCCTTGATGACAGCTTTGCACATTCTTGGTATTCTCTCAACCAGCTTCACCTGGAATGCTTTTCCAACAGTCTTGAAGGAGTTCCCACATATGCTGAGCCTTGTTGGCTGCTTTTCCTTCATTTTTTGGTCCGACTCATCCCAAACCATCGCAATTGGGTTGAGATCGGGGGATTGTGGAGGCCAGGTCATCTGATGCAGCACTACATCACTCTCCTTATTGGTAAAATAGCCCTTACACAGTCTGGAGGTGTCCTGTTGAAAAACAAATGATAGTCCCACAAAGCCCAAACCAGATGGGATGGCGTATCGCTGCAGAATGCTGATAACACCTCCTCCTCCATGCTTTACGGTTGGAAATCAACATGCAGAGATCATCCGTTCACCCACACCGCATCTCACAAAGAAACCGCGGTTGGAACCAAAAATCTCCAATCTGGACTCCAGACTAAAGGACAAATTTCCACCGGTCTGATGTCCATTGCGCGTGTTTCTTGGCCCAAGCAGGTCTCTTCTTCGTATTGGTGTCCTTTAGTAGTGGTTTCTTTGCAGCAATTCGACCATGAAGGCCTGATTCACACAGTCCCCTCTGAACAGTTGATGTTGATGTGTCTGTTACTTGAACTCTGTGAAGCATTTATTTGGGCTGCAATTTCTGAGGCTGGTAACTCTAATGAACTTATCCTCTGCAGCAGAGGTAACTCTGGGTCTTCCATTCCTGTGATGGTCCTCATGAGAGCCAGTTTCATCATAGCGCTTGATGGTTTTTGCGACTGCACTTGAAGAAACTTTCAAAGTTCTTGAAATGTTCTGTATTGACTGACCTTTGTCTTAAAGTAATGATGGACTGTCGTTTCTCTTTGCTTATTTGAGCTGTTCTTGCCATAATATGGACTTGGTCATTTACCAAATAGGGCTATCTTCTGTATACCCCCCCCACCTTGTCACAACACAACTGATTGGCTCAAACGCATTAAGAAGGAAAGAAATTCCACAAATTACGTTTTAAGAAGGCACACCTGTTAATTGAAATGCTACCTCATGAAGCTGGTTGAGAGAATGCCAAGTGTGTGCAAAACTGTCATCAAGGCAAAGGGTGGCTATTTGAAGAATCACAAATATAAAATTAAGAAAAACCCTTGAATGAGTGAGTAGGTGTGTCCAAACTTTTGACTGGTACTATATAGTGCACTACTTTTGACCAGAGCCTTATGGGGAGCCCTATGGACACTGGTCAAAAGTAGGGCACTACATAAGGAATAGGGTGCCATTTGGGACGCATCCACAGTGAGCAGTCAAGGCTGTCCCTTGAGCCACATGTACTGCCATGACGTCATACACACCCTTCCTCCTAAGCTCAGATACTGAGTAAGAGCTGAATGGGGGTACATGAATTGGGACCATCAACTTTCCTCAATGGTTTAGACAACTTGATTTTCCTAAAATGGCATGATGTTTGGCTGCTCACTGACAGACAGTCCCGGCTTGACAAGTGCCAGATTTAGCTTGACTTGAAACTGCTAACAGATTTGTCTGGGGTATTTACGTTTGTGTTCACTGGTCTGGCGCTCTATCGGGAAATTCCACGCCAGTGTAGCTAGACAATTATTTTGGTGTCAGATTATTCTAGCATTTCTCACATAAAAACTTCACTGGGAGGAAGGATGTTTGACATGCTTTTTACATTTGTATAACAAACAATTTTTTTGAAAATGATGAAAGGGGCAGTTTAGGCACTATTATCTGTGAACCGTACATGATACAGACAACATCTTGTTGTAATTGTACTCCTTATAGTGTGCTCTAAGTATACCCTTTTGATTTTGTTAATTTTAAGACATACTGTTTGGAACTATATACTCTACAAGTATGTCACATTTCCAGAGTGGGCTCTCTACTAATTCTGAAGTTCTGATTACATTTTATGAGCACCACCAATACACTGAATGAGAAAATGGATTCAAAGGGAACTCCCTCTGCTGGTGAGTTGCTGAATGTGCAATCCTAAAGGAGGGCTGTGATTGGTTAATGAGTTATGTCAATTTCTATATACATATTATTAAAAGTATCAGAGAGACCATGTGTTTTGAAGAGTATTTTTCCAACAATATTTCTGAAAATAAGCTAAGTCAAAAAGGGTACTTTTAAGATACTAATAGTTTTTTATGTTGAATAAATGAATGTGAGAACTTTTATTTCAGAATGTAGACACTCCATATCTTAGAGCACACTATAAGGAGTATAATGTCACCAAGATGTTGTCTGTATCATGTACGGTTCACAGATCATAGGGTCTTACAGGAGGCATATATTGGTCTAAAAAGGGCCTAAAATGGCCACTTTCATCATGATATTCTAAAATTATTTGTGATACAAATATAAAAAGCATGTCAAACATAATTCCTCCCAATTAAGTTTTGATGTGAGAATTGGCAAAACAATCTGAGATACCACAAATATTTTCAGGCTACGCTGGCATGGAATCACCCCTATTGCAAGTGAAACACACATTATACAGGGCCAAACTATCCACCCGTGCTCGGGAGAAAGACGTTTTGTTCGGTTAATCAAAAGCGTAGTTTAATTAGGGCAATTTCCCAAACCATTAGTCACAACCAAGCAGCTAATGTGGTGTCCCCTGAGCCTACCAATCACACCCCAGAGATTAGCCTTGTGTGTACGTGGTCCTCTGTAGCTCAATTGGTAGAGCATGGCGCTTGTAATGCCAGGGAAGTGGGTTCGATCCCTGGGACCACCCATACGTTTAAAAAAAATTATGCACACATGACTAAGTCGCTTTGGATAAAAGCGTCTGCTAAATGGCATATTATAATATTATTATTATTATTATTATTATGTGCGTGCATGCCCATGTGTGCCTGTCAGAACCACACATGCAATATATTCACCCTTGTTAACTCTTTATTGCTGAAAGTCCATTGCAGACAACACCGCACTTAAGAGTTCAGTTATGGGCAGTACAGAGAGAAGCTAGTATGCTTTTCTGCCTCTTCCGCTGCCTCAGTGGCCATATTGTCAGGTCAATGACCCTCTGAGAGATGAGGCAGGTTGTAGGGTGACAGACACACACACTGGTCAAGCGTGATAACCCTGGCAGGACAGCAGGAGTGTCTCCCAAATGGCACCCTATTCCCTTTAGTGCACTACTTTTGACCAGGTTCCTATGTGCTTTGGTCAAAGGTATTACGCTATAATAAGAAACTGGTGCCATTTGGGACTGCTTCTCTGTGTCATCACAGGAGCTGGACCAGATAGTCCAGAGACATGCTAGGACCTGACGATGCACAGCACAGTAAATCACTGAGCTCCCACTGCAGTAAAACATGTCACTTTAGTCTCTTGCTAAAACCACCATCTAGCCCCACCATCTAGAAACAAGAATAACAACAACAAAATCCAGAAAATCGCATGTCAAAAATGTTATAAATTGATTTGCGTTTTAATTAGGGAAATAAGTATTTGACCCCCTCTCAATCAGAAAGATTTCTAGCTCCCAGGTGTGTTTTTTACACTCTTAAAGGGAGTGCTCCTAATCTCAGTTTGTTACCTGTATAAAAGACACCTGTCCACAGAAGCAATCAATCAATCAGATTCCAAACTCTCCACCATGGCCAAGACCAAAGAGCTCTCCAAGGATGTCAGGGACAAGATTGTAGACCTACACAAGGCTGGAATGGGCTACAAGACCATTGCCAAGCAGCTTGGTGAGAAGGTGACAACAGTTGGTGCGATTATTCGCAAATGGAAGAAACACAAAATAACTGTAAATCTCCCTCGGCCTGGGGCTCCATGCAAGATCTCACCTTGTGGAGTTGCAATGATCATAAGAACGGTGAGGAATCAGCCCAGAACTACACGGGAGGATCTTGTCAATTATCTCAAGGCAGCTGGGACCATAGTCACCAAGAAAACAATTAGTAACACACTACGCCGTGAAGGACTGAAATCCTGGAGCGCCCGAAAGGTCCCCCTGCTCAAGAAAGCACATATACAGGCCCGTCTGAAGTTTGCCAATGAACATCTGAATGATTTAGAGGAGAACTGAGTGAAAGTGTTGTGGTCAGATGAGACCAAAATCGAGCTCTTTGGCATCAACTCAACTCGCCGTGTTTGGAGGAGGAGGAATGCTGCCTATGACCCCAAGAACACCATCCCCACCGTCAAACATGGAGGTGGAAACATTATGCTAAGGGGGTGTTTTTCTGCTAAGGGGACAGGACAACTTCACAGCATCAAAGGGACGATGGACGGGGCCATGTACTGTCAAATCTTGGGTGAGAACCTCCTTCCCTCAGCCAGGGCATTGAAAATGGGTCGTGGATGGGTATTCCAGCATGACAATGACCCAAAACACACGGCCAAGGCAACAAAGGAGTGGCTCAAGAAGAAGCACATTAAGGTTCTGGAGTGGCCTAGCCAGTCTCCAGACCTTAATCCCATAGAAAATCTGTGGAGGGAGCTGAAGGTTCGAGTTGCCAAACGTCAGCCTCAACCTTAATGATCTGCAAAGAGGAGTGGGACAAACTCCCTCCTGAAATATGTGCAAACCTGGTGGCCAACTACAAGAAACGTCTGACCTCTGTGATTGCCAACAAGGGTTTTGCCACCAAGTACTAAGTCATGTTTTGCAGAGGGGTCAAATACTTATTTCCCTTATTAAAATGCAAATCGATTTATAACATTTTTGACATGCGTTTTTCTGGATTTTGTTGTTGTTATTCTGTCTCTCACTGTTCAAATAAACCTACCATTAAAATTATAGACTGATCATTTCTTTGTCAGTGACAAACGTAAAAAATCAGCAGGGGATCAAATACTTTTTTCCCTCACTGTAGTTTAGCGGCCAGCTAATTTGGCAATCTAACAATTGTTAGCTGACATGGGCTAATTGACCGACTATCAGTGACTGCTGAGAGAAACTGCTGATGCACAACCAAATTTCGAAATTGCACCTTGTGTATTCTGCTATTCTAACTCTCAACAGTAAGTTGAGACCCCGACCGAGTAAAAAAAAAAAAAATACATATACACATTTATTTTCTTCTATTATTTCTTAAGATGAAGATATTCAATTATCTATTTTTCCGCTGAAAGTAGACTAAACTGATATGGTATGGATCATGGGTTACCACAGGGATTCTGACATATCCTCAGACTGGTGGAGGGAGTGGCTGGCTGTGAGTCCGTGGTCCTTTCTAGCTTGTAGCGCCAGGGTGGTGGGTTCAATTCCCAGGACCACCCATATGTAAAATGTTTAGCATTTTCCCCCACTAATGGTTAAGGTTGGGATTGGGGGAGGGGAAGTTGATCCTAGATAAACGTTTTAATAGCCAGACCATGTTGTCCTGGCTTTTATAGTGACTGATCTCTGTTGCCTGAGGTGGGGGATAGGCTGCCTGGTGACTTGGTATTCAGGTATGCCTTTCATGTACAGCCTAATCCCTAAATGCCTGTTATCTCATTGACTGCTCAGGAGAATAATGAGGAGTAGGGTGAAGTTGCCCCTGCCTGGATACACTGATCTTAGGTTTCTTTTGCATATTCCCCACTAATGGTTCAGGTTAGGATTGGGGGAGGGGAAGCTGATCCTAGATCTGTACCTAGGGGAAACTTCACCCCGGAACAATGTTGAGAGGGTTAATGATTTGCTGATAAACTCGTGTGCAGTTTGTTTTAGTCATCTCAGCTCTGGCTGTCAGGAATGCACCAACAGTTTACTCCTGTCACAGTGGCTGTGTCTGCGGTGTGGTGTTTGTAAGTCGCTCTGGATAAGAGCGTCTGCTAAATGACGTAAATGTAAATGTGTTTAGGTCACTGATGACAGGGAGAGGTAATTACATTTACATTTACGTCATTTAGCAGACGCTCTTATCCAGAGCGACTTACTCACTGTTTAGACGCTAATGACAATTAGAATCTCTCAGGCGTATTGAAAAACATTCTATACAATAACTGTACTTTCATGTAAAATGACTAGAGAAAGTACAGTAATAAGGTGTAAAAGAGTGCAGAGCCGTGGTTGAGTGGGTAACACTAGTACAGAACATAATGCCTCCCCACTGGAGACCGGGGTTTAATCCTCTTTTACTCCTTTCCTCCTGCATCACTCACCTATTTACCTCCCCATCTGTTTCATGCTCGTCTAATAAAGCTTTAAAATACTCAGGGTAGAGAGTGGAATTCCCCAAAAATGTGTAAGAGAAGATGTACTGTAGCTAAAAAGTACACAGGAAATGGGCCAATAAGAAAAAACTCACAAGCCATTACGATGACATACTGGCAGACTACGACCAAAAAACATTTGTTTTTGTTTTGCTAGGTAAGTTAGTCTAGCCAGCTATCTAAAACTTAGTAGTAATCATGATTAACTACTGACCAGGCATGTGCCCAGGGGCCCTGACCTCCAGGATGCACCTATTCATTTAGTTAGAAAACTCTCACTCAGATATGTGACCAGATTTCTCTATGGGGGCTTATGTAAAATGTAAGTGATATTTAAGTGAAATTTTAATCATCTTTGTTTACACCCATTCAGCATAGTTCACACCCTCTTAAGCCTTAGCGCCACGCATCGCTTTAAGAATTAACATGTAAACGCATGGCTAACCATCAGCATGGTCAACCCATCCATTATCCTGTCTTTAATGGGGTTGAAAGTATTCAATCCCCTTGACTTTCTACACATTTTGTCTTACAGCCTGAATTTAAAATGGTTTAAATTGCGATTTTTGTTTCACTAATCTACATACAATATCCCGTAATAATACAAATTAATTAAAAATGAAAAGCTGAAACATCTGGAGTCAATAAGTATTCAACCCCTTTTGTTATGGCAAGTCTAAATAAGTTCAGGAGTAAAACATTTGCTGAACAAATCACATAAATTGCATGGAATAATAGTGGTTAACATGATTTTTGAATGACTGCTCCACCCCTTACCCCACACATACTGTACAATTATCTTTAAAGTCCCTCAGTCAAGTAGTGACTATCAAGCACATATTCAACCACAAAGACCAGGGAGGTTTTCCAATGCCTCGCAATTAAGGGCACCGATAGGTAGTAAAAATAAAAAAGCAGACACTGAATAACCCTTTGAGCATTGTTATTAATTAGGTTTTGGATGGAGTTGCTTACCAAGACGACATTGAATGTTTTGGCTTGACAATTTATGGCAAGACTTGAAAGTAATATTTTGTGTAGATCGTTGCTAAAAAATGACAATGAAATCCATTTTAATCCCACTTTGTAACGAAACAAAATGTGGAAAAAGTGAAGGGGGTTGAAAACGTTCCGAAGGCACTGTAGCTCAGTGCTTTCTCCTTGGCTAAACAAGGCTCATAACTTAACATTTATATTCATATTTACGGATCCCATACAAGTTTGTAATTAAGGCACATGAAAGTTCACATGTTCAAGAAGGCCTTTCTGCAACAACAACAAAAAATGGCCCGACTGCCGCCAAGAGAGGATGGCCACAAATGTTTTGCCCGCGAGGTGGGTGGGGTCCCCGCCCCCTAACCAAATCTTGCTTAGGGCCCCCTGCATACTAATGTGAGTTCCCACAAACCAGCTTTTACTGGGAGGTTGGATTTACTGGGAGGTTGACTGGGTAGGAAAGTGAAAGCTTTCACTCGTGAAGCACAGAGCAATGCCAGCTTGACCTTGCTGTCTGAAAGGAATTCTCTCTGATGCTTCTCTTTTGACCAGACACATTTTCTTCATTGTGGTTTTTGGGCCTTAACTTAATGCTGACATAGGGGGAAGTGAGACTGGGAGAGTCTTACTGTCTGTCAGTGTCAGGAGTCATCACGGCACCAGCTGGTTTGTTAACACGTGTTGACCTCTCCACAGTTGGTCCAGGGTTTTATCCTTCATCCTTTCTTTCTCTTTACCCCCTGGCTTGTCATTACCCCCTATTTTCAGGTGTTCATGGTGGTGTGGTGTCTGGTAATCCCACTGAGACTAAGCCTGTCCCTCAGAGCCCTGTCCTGCCCGTTGGGCCAATACCAGATGGGGCCCTACCACCACATATGATGGAGACCTGGGAGGCAGGAGCCCCCGGAATCATGATCTCTTCCAAACCGCCCAAGGGGGCCGACGGCAGCATGACCTCCCTCAAGGGCTTCGCTGGAGCACCAGGTGAGATATAGGGGTAGCTGGGAGAGGGGCTAAGAACACGTACAGAATACACATGCATGTGCACCCCTACATACACACGCGCAAGTAGGTATGTTTGCAAGATGAATTACATTCTTTCAAAACCTCATGAAATGTATCTTGATTATTTTATAGCTTCCCCACCCTCTACAGGGTCTTTAAAGCCTAATATACCAGTGATTTCTGGTAAGTGATATTTTGACTCATTTGATTTCATTTACTATGAATATAAAATTGTGAGTCTCCTGAAAATGAACCTCTTTCAACAGTTGCCCACATTCCCCTGAGACCGTCATTGCACAAGCCGTATTTAACTTTAACAGGCAATATAGTTAGCAGTCTCTTGTTAAGATTAAAGCCATAGTATTCCAGTCAGTTAAGGACAAAAGTTGTCCTAATAACCACTTTTTTTTTTTTAAATTATTTATATTTTTAAATGACAGTGAGAATGTGTGTCCCAAATTTGGGGACAAGCTGTGTCAATGTGACTTACAGTGCCTTTAGAAAGTATTCACACCCCTTGACTTTTTCCACATTTTGTTGTTACAAAGTGGGATTCAAATGGATTTAATAGTCTTTTTTTTTTTGTCAACGATCTACAAAAAATACTCTAATGTCAAAGTGGAAGAAAAATTCAAACATTTGTAAAAAATCATGAAAAAAAAATAATGTATATTGATTAAATAAGTATTCACACCCCTGAGTCAATACATGTTATAATCAATCACCTTTGGCAGCGATTACAGCTGTGAGTCTTACTGGGTAAGTCTCTAGGAGCTTTCCACATCTGGATTGTGCAACATTTTCCCATTTATTATTTTCAAAATTCTTCAAGCTCTGTCATATCGGTTGTTAATCATTGCTAGACAACCATTTTCAGGTCTTGCCATAGCTTTTCAAGCAGATGTAAGTCAAAACTGTAACTCGGCCACTCAGGAATATTCACTGTCTTCTTGGTAAGCAACTCCAGTGTAGATTTGGCCTTGTGTTTTAGGTTATTGTCCTCCTGAAAGGTGAATTCATCTCCCAGTGTCTTTTGGAAAGCAGACTGAACCAGGTTTTCCTCTAGGATTTTGCCTGTGCTTAGCTCAGTTTATTTTTTATCCTGAAAAACTCCCCAGTCCTTAACAATTACAAGCATGATATCATGCAGCCACCATTATGCTTAAAAATATGGAGAGTTGGTACTCAGTAATTCGTTGAATTGGATTTGCGCAAACATAACACTTCGTATTCAGGACAAAATAACACATTTTTTTCAGTATTACTTTAGTGCCTTGTTGCAAACAGGATGCATGTTTTGGAATATTTGTATTCTGTACAGGCTCCCTTCTTTTCACTCTGTCAATTAGGTTAGTATTGTGGAATAACTACAATATTGTTGATCCATCCTCACTTTTCTTCTATCATCATAGCCATTAAACTCTGTAACTGTTTTAAAGTCACCATTGGCCTCATGTTGAAATCCCTGAGCGGTTTCCTTCCTCTCCGGCAACTGAGTTAGGAAGGACGCCTGTATCTTTGTAGTGACTGGGTGTATTGATACACAGTATAATTAATAACTTCACCATGCTCAAAGGGATATTCAATGTTTTTTTTTTTTTACCCATCTACCAATCGGTGCCATTCTTTGTGAGGCATTGGAAAACCTCCCTGGTCTTTGTGGTTGAATCTGTGTTTGAAATTCACTGCTCGACTGAGGGACCTTACAAATAATTGTGTGTGTGGGATACAGAGATGACGTAGTCATTCACTATTATTGCACACAGAGTGAGTCCATGCAACTTATTATGTAACTTATTTAGGCTTGCCATAACAAAGGGGTTGAATACTAATTGACTCAAGACATTTTAGCTTTTCATTTTTATTTAATTTGTAAACATTTCAAAAAACATAATTCCACTTTGAGATGGGGTATTGTGTGTAGGTCAGTGACAAACATTTTCAATGTAATCAATTTTAAATTCAGGCTGTAACACAACAACATTTAAAAAGTAAAGGGATGTGAATACTGTCTGAAGACACTTTGGGTTAAACTTTAACCCTGTGTGTCAGGTGAGCGGGTGTCCTTCTCGGCTGGTCTCAACCTCCTGCCCTTCCCTGGGGAGGTGGGCATCATCCGCTTCAACAAGGTGTTGGTGAACGATGGGGGACACTACGACCCTCACACAGGTAACTACTACAACACTGTCCCAATCAAATCAAATCAAATCAAATTGTATTGGCCACATGCGCCGAATACAACAGGTGCAGACATTACAGTGAAATGCTTACTTACAGCCCTTAACCAACAGTGCATTAATTTTTTTATAAAAAAGTAAAATAAAACGACAACAAAAAAGTGTTGAGAAAAAAAGAGCAGAAGTAAAATAAAATAACAGTAGGGAGGCTATATATACAGGGGGGTACAGGTGCAGAGTCAATGTGCGGGGGCACCGGCTAGTTGAGGTAGTTTAAGTAATATGTACATGTGGGTAGAGTTAAAGTGACTATGCATAAATAATTAACAGAGTAGCAGCAGTGTAAAAAGATGGGGTGGGGGGGCAGTGCAAATAGTCCAAGTAGCCATGATAAGCTGTTCAGGAGTCTTATGGCTTGGGGGTAGAAGCTGTTGAGAAGTCTTTTGGACCTAGACTTGGCACTCCGGTACCGCTTGCCGTGCGGTAGCAGAGAGAACAGTCTATGACTAGGGTGGCTGGAGTCTTTGACAATTTTGAGGGCCGTCCTCTGACACTGCCTGGTATAGAGGTCCTGGATGGCAGGAAGCTTGGCCCCAGTGATGTACTGGGCCGTACGCACTACCCTCTGTAGTGCCTTGCGGTCGGAGGCCGAGCAGTTGCCATACCAGGTGGTGATGCAACCAGTCAGGATACTCTTGATGGTGCAGCTGTAGAATTTTCTGAGGATCTGAGGACCCATGCCAAATCTTTTCAGTCTCCTGAGGGGGAATAGGCTTTGTCGTGCCCTCTTCACGACTGTCTTGGTGTGTTTGGACCATGATAGTTCTTTGGTGAGGTGGACACCAAGGAACTTGAAGCTCTCAACCTGTTCCAGTACAGCCCCGTCGATGAGAATGGGGGCGTGCTCAGTCCTCTTTTTTTTTCTGTAGTCCACAATCATCTCCTTTGTCTTGGTCACGTTGAGGGAGAGGTTGTTATCCTGGCACCATAAGGCCAGGTCTCTGACCTCCTCCCTATAGGCAGTCTCATCGTTGTCGGTGATCAGGCCTACCACTGTTGTGTCGTCTGCAAACTTAATGATGGTGTTGGAGTCGTGCCTGGCCATGCAGTCATGGGTGAACAGAGAGTACAGGAGGGGATTGAGCACGCACCCCTGAGGGGCCCCCGTGTTGAGGATCAGTGTGGCAGATGTGTTGTTACCTACCCTTACCACCTGGGGGCGGCCCATCAGGAAGTCCAGGATCCAGTTGCAGAGGGAGGTGTTTAGTCCCAGGATCCTTAGCTTAGTGATGAGCTTTGAGGGCAGTATGGTGTTGAATGCTGAGCTGTAGTCAATGAATAGCATTCTCACGTAGGTGTTCCTCTTGGCCAGGTGGGAAAGGGCAGTGTGGAGTGCAATAGAGATTGCATCATCTGTGGATCTGTTGGGGCGGTATGCAAATTGGAGTGGGTCTAGGATTTCTGGGATAATGCTGTTGATGTGAGCCATGACCAGCCTTTCAAAGCACTTCATGGCTACAGACGTTAGTGCTACGGGTCGGTAGTCATTTAGGCAGGTTATCTTAGTGTCCTTGGGCACGGGGACTATGGTGGTCTGCTTGAAACATGTTGGTATTACAGACTCAGTCAGGGACATGTTGAAAATGTCAGTGAAGACACTTGCCAGTTGGTCAGCACATGCTCGGAGTACACGTCCTGGTAATCCGTCTGGCCCTGCGGCCTTGTGAATGTTGACCTGCTTAAAAGTCTTACTCACATCGGCTACGGAGAGCGTGATCACATAGTCATCCGGAACAGCTGGTGCTCTCATGCATGCTTCAGTGTTGCTTGTCTCGAAACGAGCATAGAAGTGGTTTAGCTCGTCTGGAAGTCTTGTGTCACTGGGCAGCTCGCAGCTGTGCTTCCCTTTGTAGTCTGTAATAGTTTTCAAGCCCTGCCACATCCGACGAGCGTCAGAGCCGGTGTAGTACGATTCAATCTTAGTCCTGTATTGACTCTTTGCCTGTTTGATGGTTCGTCGGAGGGCATAGCGGGATTTCTTATAAGCGTCCGGGTTAGAGTCCCGCTCCTTGAAAGCGGCAGCTCTACCCTTTAGCTCAGTGCGGATGTTTCCTGTAATCCATGGTTTCTGGTTGGGGTATGTACGTACGGTCACTGTGGGGACGACATCATCGATGCACTTATTGATGAAGCCAGTGACTGATGTGGTGTACTCCTCAATGCTATCTGAAGAATCCCGGAACATGTTCCAGTCTGTGCTAGCAAAACAGTCCTGTAGCTTAGCATCTGCGTCATCTGACCACTTTTTTATTAACCGAGTCACTGGTGCTTCCTGCTTTAGTTTTTGCTTATAAGCAGGAATCAGGAGGATAGAGTTATGGTCAGATTTGCCAAATGGAGGGAGAGCTTTGTATGTGTCTCTGTGTGTGGAGTAAAGATGGTCTAGATTTTTTTTTTCCTCTGGTTGCACACTTAACATGCTGGTAGAAATTAGGTAGAACGGATGTAAGTTTCCCTGCATTAAAGTCCCCGGCAACTAGGAGCGCTGCCTCTGGATGAGCGTTTTCCTATTCACTAATGGCCTTATACAGCTCATTCAGTGCAATCTTAATTCCAGCATTGGTTTGTGGTGGTAAATAGACAGCTATGAAAAATATAAATGAAAACTCTCTTGGTAAATAGTGTGGTCTACAGCTTATCATAAGATACTCTACCTCAGGCGAGCAAAACCTTGAGACTTCCTTAGTATTTGATTTTGTGCACCAGCTGTTGTTTACAAATATACACAGACCGCCACCCCTTGTCTTACCGGAGTCAGCCGTTCTATCCTGCCGATGTAGCGTATAGCCCGCTAGCTGTATGTTGTCCATGTCGTCGTTCAGCCACGACTCGGTGAAACATAAGATATTACAGTGTTTAATGTCCCGTTGGTAGGATAACCGTAATCTTAGGTCATCCAATTTATTCTCAAATGATTGGACATTGGCTAATAGGATTGATGGAAGAGGCAGTTTACTCGCTCGCCGTCGGATCCTTACAAGGCACCCCAACCTACGTCCACGATATCTCCGTCTCTTTCTCATGCGAATGACGGGGATTTGGGCCTTGTCGGGTGTCTGTAGGATATCCTTCGCGTCTGACTTGTTGAAGAAAAAATCTTCGTCCAATACGAGGTGAGTAATCGCTGTCCTGATATCCAGAAGCTCTTTTTGGTTATAAGAGATGATGGCAGAAACATTATGTACAGAATAAATTACAAATAACGCGGAAAAACACACATAATAGTACAATTGGTTAGAGGGCTGTAAAACGGCAGCCATCTTCTCCGGCACCATTCACACATACCACACTAACCTTAATGTAAACCGCAACCGACCCAAATAATCAAGACTATAAGTCCAAGATTTATGTCAACTTTTGTATGTGTCCCTCTCACAGCTGACATGAGTGTCCCCTTGTCGTTGACTGAGGTTCCTTATTTCTTCCTACTCTACCAGGCATCTTCAATGTTCCCATGGAGGGCCGTTACCTGCTGAGTGCTGTGCTGACAGCCCAGAGAGGTGCCAGGGTGGAGGCAGTGCTCTCTGTGTCCAACCACAGCATCCAGAGGCTGGATACGGCCGGTTACCTTCCTGCTATTGGTGGTGGAGGCTGTGACTGCGGAGGCTCTGCCTCCCTGAGCCTGGTTCTCACTCTGAAGCGTGGGGACAAGGCAGGTTTAGTCATGACCGCAGGCAAACTTGCCATCTCAGAGAACACAGAGGTCCTCTCGACGTTTAGCGCCGTGCTTCTCTACCCCACCCTCTCAAAAAGATAGCCCCATGTCATAGACAAAGTTATCCCCTAAAAAAGAGAACCCCACCAAAGAAAATGCCTTATAAAACTCCAACCTTAAAACAACACCAGTTCTACTTTAGATGTAGTATGCCCAACATAGCATACTTTAGATGTGGGTATGCCTTACAGGTATTTTAGTAAAACAAGTAGATTAACTCATGATAGTACTTTAAAGCAATCTTATGACAGAGCTTTCATACAAAAATAAAAATGTTTATCAAATATTTGATCATAAGATCCTTATGGAGGGAACGGGGCAGGCTGCTGCCATTTATGGAGTATCAATATTTAGTGATTATATTCTAAATGGGACGTTTTTTACATGTTTGAATGTATGCTTGTGTTGATGTGTGTGTTCAATTTGTTTACATTTGTTGTACCGTTTATTTTAAACCTGTGTAATTTTTGGTATTTGCAAATTACTATTTTATGTGAGGACAATCAATTGTACATAGTGTTGTTAGAGGAACTACTGTTAAACAAATAAGATGGTCATTTTTCTACTTGACAAGGGATGCAGAACTTTAAAACAAGGACAGTTGTTTTGAAAGGTCTTTGTATTTCACCTCCTCCCAATGAGTCACAATGTTCTTTAGGACCAATGCCTGAAAATGACATGTTTTGGTGCCTTTTCTTGAATCAGAGGACTTCAATTCTGCCCCTGGGACCAGTACTAAAAGCTTTGTCTTTACGGTGGCCATGAGTGTTTATTAACTATTGTATTATTATATAGGCCTATTGTTAATTAATAGTATCACTATAAATGTATGACCGAATGGTTAAAGGGATACTAAGGGATTTTGGCAATTAGCATGCTAGCAGATACCCATAGACTTCCATGAATTGTGCTAATGCTAGTTAGCATTGGCTCGCGAAACAATCTATAACGTTCTTCATACTGGACACAGAGACATAAAAATGGTATCCACGAGTTCATCTGACTCTGGGGAGGTATCCCTTTTAATATACTTGTCTGTTTTGGTATCGCAGGTGTTTCTTACATGAATTACAGCGAGTGCTGTTTGAAATGAGGGTTTCGCGCTAAAACAACTTGTGGCGCAACACTCCATTATAAAAAAATATATATTTATCTGATGAAGCTCTGAGCAAAAAGTCACACTGTTTTTAACAGTAAGTGCTGTTTAGACAGATTGTTGGCACATGAAAAGATGCGTTCATGATGTTCCAAAAGTTACACCCTCCTTTTCCAAAACAAGTTAATGAAATAAGCATTGCAAACATCTGCATGGAATCTTAGATTTTATCCATTTTTTTCATATCCCAAACATACACTTCAATGTACATAGTGACACTCAAAAATAATACTTAATCAAGTAACAATAAAGGTATTGAAGAGTGTGAGAACTGTAAAATAGATACACTAAACACTATCAAAGCAGTTACTGAAAAACACAAATACCAGAGCGTTAAGATGTGTGTACACTCCACACAAAATATCACTTTCATAGAAAGAATGGTATCATTACTGAGGAACCCTGCAACGCCTCCGAACTTCATTAAATACAACGGTATAATAATGCCAAGAGAAATCTAAATATAGTTCTAAATATACTAGACAAACCAAGCCATAACAATAGAAATATATCCCATAAAGAAGCATTAATTCATAACACAAACATTGTCAAAGGTAACCCATGAAACGTCTGCTAAAACATATAATTGTGCTTTCAGTGCATATTAGTCTGTCTCCATCCAAAAGCTCCAGTGCTGTGTGCCCTGTGTCAGCAGCATCTAGAAAGGGCTTCCATCGCCTTAAACCTCACTGCAGCCATCTGTACGTATGTCTAAAACATTGAGCCTGCTCAGATCACTTAAATCTATCTATTATCATACAGTATGTGTGTATCTAAGACTAGTGCCAGTTCTACTGGCAGCTCTGTGCAAAATCTTAAGGCTCGATTCAATCTATCGCTGAAGCGTTAGACTGCGCGATAGAAATGTAAAGGTAACTTCCGATTGAGCCGACATTTGCAGCGTTTACCGTGAATGCAATTGTCTCCGATAATGCGGGAACATTGCCTTTAAATTTCAATCACGCTGTAACACTGAATTTCCACGATAAGGATTGAATAGAGCCCTTAGTTAAAACTTAGCATAGCATGCATACACTATACCGTAAGGCCTTCCCAAACAGCGGAACACTCCAACATAGGGAGTGCATTTTCACTCAAGCCAAATAACTAACTAACCTTACAACTAAGCCTGTCTTCTTTCTCTTCACATTGTATTGTAAAATGGCTGTACAGTCTGTATTGGAATGTATGCCTAAATTGATCATGAGAGGCAGTTCTTATTGATATATCAATGAATGCTATTAAACCTGTGGAGCACTAAACAATGGAATATGATTCAGCATCAGAAGACACATAGTATAGTCATCAGTTAAGGCAGTACAATCAATCATCATGGAAAGACCCATACAATTATTAAGCAATACAAATATTGCTTACATCGATTTCAATGAATGCGGTTGATTTCAAGTGATTTCATTCCATCCAAAAGACACAAAGTGCATCTACCATACCAAAGTGTCTGTTGGTTATCGCCTTAATACCTGATAATACCACAGCTGTGGGAACTGTCCAATCAGAATCAGAGCAGCTCCTCAAGACACACTTCATCGATTGGTTGTTTCAGAGCAGCTCCTCAAGACAGACTTCAGCGATTGGCTGTCTCCAGAAGCAGAAAGAACTGAATTCTGGGAAACTGAAGGTGGCGCTCTGTTCCTTACTGCGTAAAGGGAAAACGTGCTCCACCAGTTCACTCAGTCGGCCGTACCTACAGTGAAAGACAGGGAATTAGACAACAGTTACTGTACTTACTGACTAAGGTCGGGATTCATTTAAAGGCACGTTGTCGACAAGCGCACTGCACTAGACTTTGAAGGTAATATACGCTTGAGCCTACATCCACAGCATTTACCGTGAATGTGATCTCTGCGAACATCAGACGATCTCCATGAACACCTTTAAAAGGTGCATTGTCGGCAATTGAATCTGGCCAAAATACTCCCAAAGAAACCCACACTACTGACATACAGAGAGATAAACAGTCATTATGATTATAGTCCTGTGAAGTCGCTACTTACGAAGTCTTATTGCCTTTCGATTGCTCTAGGATGAGCTCTCCTTTGGGGTTGACTGTGAATATCCGACACACTGGTACACCCACTTGCTTGTAGGCAAACACATCCTGAGCCAGAAACAGAAGAGTAGTCTTAACAATCACCCTAATTCTGAGCATATTCTAAAATAAGTACACAATGAGAAGGTAAAACAAAGCTTACATTTGCTCTGTTTCCAAAGGCTGCGTAGAAGGGATGTGTGTTTGGGTAGAAGAGGTTCTTGATGTCTGTTAGGCATTCAATCTTGAACTTCTCTGGCTTCTTTTCAATCACCTCCCTGATAGAAGGTTAAATAGAAAGGAAACTAAAAGCCTTGAAATGTAACTATATTACAACGTTATTACAATTCCAAGCAGACTGAACCAACTGAGAAGTTAAGAGTGAGTTGTACCTGTGAAAGGCAGAAAAGAGGCTGCTAGGGGACAGCATGAGGGGCCCTCGAGGCAGGATGGTTCCCCGGTCATTCACCCAGTGCAGGTACCCTCTGGTCATGTCCGCCATGCCGATTGCCCGCGCCGAACAGTACAGGAATTTGTAGCCATTCCTGAAGGCAGTAGGCATACATATTGAAGTATAACTGCAATCTCAACTTGAATATAGAGCCTACATTAGATCCTTATCCTATCCACGCTCTCTAATTGTTGAACTACTGGAATTGTATTTTTTTATGTGAAACAGGAATGTGATTATTCATGCATTGACTAAGTGGTGGATGTGAGAAATGGTAGTTCTAGGGCCATATGTATCAAGCAACTCAAATAGGAGTGCTGACAAGGATCAGTTTAGCATTTTAGGTCACAATGAATAAGATAACATGGACAGGGGGGACCTGATCCTAGATCAGCACTCTTACTCTGAGACGCTTGATACATACGCAGGCCCTGGACTGGGGCATACTTACTCATGCACTGAGTGGTAGAGCTTAGCGATGCCTTGATGAGTCCAGTCTTTCCCGAGCTGAGGAAGGATTTGGCCAAACACATCCGACCTAAGAAAAGGGAGAATTTGGGGGGATATTAACGCACACACCAGTAGAAATCCACTTTTTCAAGCTGAAAGATGATGGCCAGAGCTTACCCCATGATGTTGCATAAAGATTTAAGTCAATAAGTAATCATTTTAGTCAAAGTATGATATATCTGGGCTTGAAGTGACAAATCCAAACTGCCCACTTTGTGCAAATCCATGTGAATGTGGTGTCTTTTCCTATGATAAAACTATTTCAGGGCTGGGTTTTATTTTAATGTTACCACCCACCAGCATGGCATTGTATATTAATCAGAAACAGCTTCAAAGTTATTCCTCTTCGCGACTGAGGTGAGCCAAACAGCATTGGGTCCACTTGGCCGCCTGAGCCATGGAGCAAATAAAAATAGGGGGTGCAAACTTCTGTTTTTGCACCTCCACTTTTTTACCAGAAAATTCTCATAATCCATTGGATAATTTGTCAATTTTCACTTATTTTTTTAGCTAGTCTGTACTAAAAAATAAATAATATGACCAGTTTATAAATGGTTGCCTGATATGATAGCATTTTGCAAACTCGCTCCCCCCCGTCGCCCAAAGACGAATGGTTTTGACCACTAAAGATTTGCTTCACTACATGCTCCACTTTGATTGGTGTAACGTTAGCTAGAAACCACAAGTGTCTATCCAGATAATAAAAAGTAACCCGCGAAAGAAAATTCAAGGTACAGTGCCCTCCGTAATTATTGGGACAGTAAAGCATTTTTTCTTATTTTGGCTCTATACTCCAAACGTTTTGATTTGAAATCATGCAATGACTATAAGGTTAAAGTGCAGACTCTCAGCTTTAATTTGACCTATGAGAAGACACAAATAAACTGGTGCCCTAAAATGGTTCCCTTATGGCATCGCTCTCAACAACCTTATTTGGTTCCAACTTGCACCTTTACATTTCAGAGTGTGGGATTGATACATCCATTTTTATACTTGTAAACTGGCCATTTATTCTTGAAGAACCGCTTTGTTTGAATCCCAGATTTCCCCTTTAAGGGTAATCATGTGTAATCATGTGTTTGGACAGAAGACCATTATCTGATTACCAGACAGACCTTCTGCATCAAACAGAAGATGAGAGATTAAAAGATCAGGAGAGGATCTTAATCCCATATCAGATGTTGAGTCTCCTGAGAATCTGACTGTGTCCCAAATGGCACCCTATTCCCTATATGGGTTCTGGTCCAAAAGTAGTGCACTATTTATGGAATAGGTTGACATTTGGGATGCAGCCTAGGAGTTAAGACTGAGGGGACTGACTGGGTAATGTAGTTAAACAGAATTGAAGGCCACTTTACTTGGTGATGGTGCCGTCGATGTCAGAGATGATGACTTTGTCATCCCAGTTCCACAGGTAGATGGTGCCCTCGCAGCGACACGTTCCCTGGTACTGGGTGGTGATGCTGAAGGTGACGTCATTAGGCCCCTCCCTCAGCTTCAGACTGACCTATGAGAAGACACAAATAAACTGGTGCCTGAGAGAGTGTGACAGGAAGTGGTTTCCAAAATCTCTGCTGGGTACTCACAGGTGCTAACAAACAGAGTTGGACAGAGGGTGCACTTGCCCTCAATAACCCTCAATGGCGCTGCCCATGCTGTCACAGAAGCTATTAGGGTAAGGATGCAAAGATGCGCCCTCTATCCAACTCTATGTGCCAATATCACTTTATAGGATTTAAATAATATCACTTTATAAGTTATAAGCTCTTACTATCTGGTCAGATGAGAGGCGGAGAGACTTCTTGTAGGAGTGCGAGCCGGTTGATGCAGGTAGCTCTGTGTGCACGCGCTCAGTAGGTGCCACTGTGTTGAGCTCTTTCGATTCTTCATCACTGGAGGAGTCTTCTACTGCTTTCTGCCTGCATGTCAAATAACAACAACCTCAGGTCAACATCAGACTTCCTAAAAACAGTATAAGATTACACTAATATGATTAGTGAGTAGTTACTCTGAAAATATAAAGAGAGGAATGACGCTTCTCTAGACATCAGTTATTAAAATGAAAAATCCAGCGTTTGTATATGCTGCCGCTAGATGGCAGTATCCCAACACTCTGAATTGTCAATGAGCTTTATTTATTACTGAAAGACAAAACGCTGATGAGACTCTTAAACAGGGTCCCTCATGCATGTTCTCAGGGGCATTTCCTATGAATCACTGTTTTTCCAGGGCTAATCTAGTTTCCCATTGGTTGGTGTCATGAAGAATATGGGTGAGGCGGGTGACATCACCGTGTGAATAATTGGGCTACCCCTTGTGAAACAATGCCAGGGAGGGGTGGTGGGGGACAGACAGGGTGAGACAGGGTGGTGCTAAGCTGACTCACTGTGGCACTGCTGGACTCTGTTGATCTAGGACAGGGCTCTCTGTGTCTCTGTGTTGGGACTCCTGTCTGTCCATCTTGGCCTCTGAAGACTGGAAAGCGGAGCAGACAACATTAATCACCCGTTAATGAAACATCCATCATGTCAAAACACATTTTATATGGCCTAGTATTTTTCCATGATTTATAGTGTAATTACTGCCCATTTTCTACATGACAAAATCCTTCCTAAGATCATGCAGTACAATTAGCACATGGTTCTCCTCACTCTGATTTGTTTAAGCTAATTTACAATGGAAATTCAAATCCAATGGGATTCACATGGGAACTATTTCCTGCCAAACACAAACAAAGAGTCATGAGGAATGAGAGGGTGAAAATCCTGGACCATCTGTTTAAGGTGACAAATGATAGTATCAGGAAAGCAGTTCAGTTAAGGTCGATTTCACTATGAGTACTACAGAGTATCAATACCAGTGGCCCTAAAGCGTACTGCAAGAGCACTTGTTTGTCCCAAATGGCACCCTATTCCCTATATCAGGGGTACCTGATAATTAATTGTACCCACCTGGTGTCCCATGTCTAAATCAGTCCCTGGTTAGAGGGGAACAATTAAAAAATGCAGTGTAACTGGCTTCGAGGTCCAGAGTTGAGTCACTACTTTTGTGCAGAGCCCTATCGGCCCTGAGTAGTACACTATATAGGGAATAGGGTACCATTTGGGACGCACACCCTACCTGTTTGACGCTGCTCTTCCTCCAGAACCACCAGCGGCCGGACTTCTTAGGCATCTTCTCTTTCACCCACGCCTCCTCTGTGGCCTTAGATACACATTAAGTATTTATGAGTATATGCACAGAATGTTGACATTATAACATACATTCATAATGCATAATGTGTGATCTACCTTGGGCAGGTTCTTCTGGAAAGCTTGCATACTTAGTATCAATGGAGCTGCCAATGTCCAGTTGTAATATCTGTGAAAATAATAATAATAACAAATATATATATATAAATATATATTTATATATACAGTGCCTTCAGAAAGTATTCATACCCCTTGACTTATTCCACATTTTGTTGTTACAGCCTGAATTCAAAATGGATTAAATATAAAAAAATGTCTCACCCATCTACACACAATACCCAATAATGACAAAGCAGAAACCTGTTTTTAGACATTTATTGCACATTTATTGAAAATGAAATACAGAAATATCTCATTTACATATGTATTCATACCCCTGAGTCAATACATTTTAGAATCACTTTTGGCAGCGATTACAGCTATGAGTCTTTCTGGGTAAGTCTCTACGAGCTTTGCTCCCTTGGATTGTACAATATGTATACATTATTCTTTGAAAAAGTTCTTCAAGCTCTATCAAGTTGGTTGTTGATCATTGCTAGACTGCCATTTTCAAGTCTTGCAATAGATTTTCAAGCCGATTTAAGTCAAAACTGTAAGTAGGCCACTCAAAAACATTCAACGTCGTCTTGGTAAGCAACTCCAATGTATATTTGGCCTTGTGTTTTAGGTTATTGTCCTGCTGAATGGTGAATTTTCCTCCTAGTGTCTGTAGCAGTGTTTCTTTAGTGCCTTATTGCAAACAGGATGCATGTTTTGGAATATTTTATTCTTTACAGGCTTCCTTCTTTTCACTCTGTCAATTAGGTTAGTATTGTGGAGTAATCACAATGTTGTTGATCCATCCTCAGTTTTCTCCTATCACAGCCATTAAACTCTGTAACTGTTTTAAAGTCACCATTGGCCTCATGTTGAAATCCCTGAGCGGTTTCCTTCCTCTCCGGCAACTGAGTTAGGAAGGACGCCTGTATCTTTGTAGTGACTGGTTGTATTGTAGTGCCTGGGTGTGGCTCAGTTGGTAGAGCATGGTGCTTGAAATGCCAGGGTTGTGGGTTAAATTCCCACACAGGGCCAGTAAAAAATAAAATATATGAAAATGTATGCAGTCGCTCTGGACAAGAGCGTCTGCTAAATGACTAAAATGTAAATGTATTAATACACTATCCAAAGTGTAATTAATAACTTCACCATGCTCAAAAGGATATTCAATGTTTGCTTTTTTATATTTTTACCCATCTACCAATAGGTGGCCTTCTTTGCGAGGCATTGGAAAACCTTCCTGGTCTTTGTGGTTGAATCGTGTTTGAAATTCACTGCTTGACTGAGGGACCTTAAAGATAATGGGGTACAGAGATTAGGTAGTCATTCAAAAATCATGTTAAAGTCCATGCAACTTATTATGTGACTTGTTAAGCACATTTTTACTTCTGAACTTATTTAGGCTTGCCATAACAAAGGGGTTGATACTCAAGCCATTTGAGTTTTTCATTTTTAATTAATTTGTAAAAATGTGTACAAATATAATTCCACTTTGACATAATGAGGTATCAATTTAATCAATTTTAAATTCAGGCTGTAACACAACCACATTTGGAAAAAGTCAAGGGGTGTGAATACTTTCTGAAGGAACTGTATAATAATAGAATTGTGATTTGTTAAAGGAAATCTACAAATTGTGAACTTCTGTTCAAAATTTCAGTCTAAGAATTAGAATGATGCAGTAATATGAATTAGTATGAGTATGATGGCTGTAACGACTCACCGGTTTGAAATTCTAACCACCAAATTGGGATTGTCGATGATTGCTGGATTTTCAGCAAATTCATGATATGTGATGATGTGCTCCATGAATTTCTCTGCAATAAAAGTATTATAACATTTGCATCTTCAAGGCATCATAATCTGTTCATCATTATAGCATCTCTATTGTCATATAATATAATATATCACATTATTATTTGTGGCATTTGTGAGTAATAGTGTACTAGTTAGTTATTTGCGTACTTATCAAAGTGAAGCCCTAGGCTATGTCCCAAATGGCACCCTATTCCCTACAGGCCCTGGTCAAAAGTAGTGCACTATATAGGAAATAAGGTGCAATTTAGGACACAGCCCTAGTCACTATAATATAACACTTACATACAGTAGGACACCTTACCTTTAGAGATTTCAGAGTTCTCTCCGACCCCTCCACAGAGAGACAGGGTGATGTCTGGTAGATCCCCAGCCGAGTCAGACATACACTCGGTCCCGCTGTCGGCCGCTGCACTACCCACAGACTGGGGAGACTGGGACCCATCGCACCGGCCAACCTCCACCCAGTGCTTAGGGACCGTCTCGGACTCACTGCAACACACAGACACAACCACAGACTGGTCAGTCACTGCAACACAACCCTATGGGCCCTGGTCAAAAGTAGTGCGCTATGAAAGGAATAGGGCTTCAATACATGGGATGAATGGCATGATGAGATACCTCTTGGGACCTAAGTAGCGTGCGACAACGTCAGGTTCCATAGCGTTCAGGTCGTCCAGGTAGATATCCTCAGGCCCCTGGTGCTGACTCCTCTTCCTCACACCTTAATCACACACAAAGACAATCAGAATTCACATAAACCATTCACAGCCCCATTCAGACTGAGTGTGCATCCTAAATGGCACCCTAGTACACTACTTTTGACCAGGGCTCTGGACAAAAATAGTGCACTATAGAAAATAGGCTGCCATTTGAGACGCAGGCTGAGAGAGAGGCAAGTGAGAACTTCCCAGACCTCACAGAGCAAACCACGTCTTTCCTGTTAGTGTTCTCTGACACACTGCTCTACCAAACACTGTCTGGGTGTAGTCAATAACACTGTCTGAACCCTTAAGGCTCGCACACATCGCACCGAATGTGGATCTAGCTTTCGTCTGCTGATCGTTCAGCACGCTGTTTTAGGGACCACCTGCTGTAGACCTCTCTGACTGCCGACATTATCACACAATTCTACATGTAAAATCGTGTGCACTCGCAAATTACGGCAGGCACTATGTTCAGAGGTTCTAAGTACTCTCAGCCGGGTCATTCCTACCATGCTGCGTCTTTTCTGTCCCCAGGAAACATAATTTCTTATTTAGTGTAAAATGTGGATTCCAAAAGGCTTTACCTTAAAAAGAAAGAAATATGGATCTTGAAAGGAAATTGTATCAATTTTTAACACTTTATTTCAGTGGATGTAGGCGTTTTTGCCATGTTCCCGGTTGTTATTCATCAACTTCCACAATAAATATTGTGGTTTTTTTTTATGTTTTTTTTTTTTCATGGTGTTTGTATTTATTATTATTTTATTTAAGATTTTATGTGTGTCCCTGATAATACTTTCCACCCTGTTAGTTTGTTGTAATTCTCCTTCAAGAAAACAACCCCTTCCTACAATAACACCACATTCAGGAAGTGTCATCATTTCTTTGGTGGGAAAACAATGGTGCAAGGCTAAATAAATATAAACACTCAGTTTTATCTATTTGTCCATGTTTCATGCATTTCCAACCTGTTAGGCTAAATTAACCACATTTTTTAAATATGTTTGATAGATCCTGTTTAAGTGTTCACCATTATGCTAGCTCAATCTTACTCACTCACAGAGCTATGGCTAATTTAGGCTCCAGATTTCCATCCTGTTATGTTCCACCCTGTTAGGATTATGCACTTTAGGATTATGCACCTAACAGGTCGGAAAATGCACCTAAAATATGTTGACCCAATACGTTTTTCTGAAAGTCAAACATGTCCCATTTCTGATATATATATTGTTTTCTGATATACTTTTTCCCCAAAATGTTATGAGGTCCAAAAGGCACCGCCTACATTTACATTTACATTTTAGTCATTTAGCAGACGCTCTTATCCAGAGCGACTTACAGGAGCAATTAGGGTTAAGTGCCTTGCTCAAGGGCACATTTACGTCATTTAGCAGACGCTCTTATCCAGAGCGACTCACCAATTGGTGCGTTCACCCTATAGCCAGTGGGATGACCACTTTACAATTTTGGGGGGGGGGGGTAGAAGGATTACTTTATCCTATCCCAGGTATTCCTTAAAGAGGTGGGGTTTCAAATGTCTCCGGAAGGTGGTGAGCGACTCCGCTGTGTGTGTGGGGGGGGTGTAGAAGGATTACTTTATCCAATCCCAGGTATTCCTTAAAGAGGTGGGGTTTCAAATGTCTCCGGAAGGTGGTGAGCGACTCCGCTGTGTGTGTGGGGGGGGGGGGGGCCAGCAAACGCTATTGGTTTGTCTGAGGCCTTACTCATGACTAAACAATTTCCTCTCTGTTGCCATCAGACCATTCTGTAGTGATGGAGCTATGGGGTACTTAAAATAGGGGACATAAAACATAAAATAGGGGACATAAAACATAAAGCATTTGTTCATACTAGCTGTCATTAACAACAGAGGGCTATGGAATGCCATCATCCGGCACATTGTGCTGCCATAAGAAAGTAAGCCAGAAGCCTTATAAAGGCCTAAGTCATGTGTTATACTTTTATTTGTTGTTATTTTTTTAAATTATTTTTTTAGGGGGTAGATCAGCTTTAATATTGCAGATAGATTGTAGCTTCCATCAATGTAATTGTCTGCATCACTTCCAATCCACCAATATATATATATATATATATATATATATATATATATATATATATATATATATACAGTGGGGGGAAAAAAGTATTTAGTCAGCCACCAATTGTGCAAGTTCTCCCCCTTAAAAAGATGAGAGAGGCCTGTAATTTTCATCATAGGTACACGTCAACTATGACAGACAAAATGAGAAAAAATAATCCCGAAAATCACATTGTAGGATTTGTAATGAATTTATTTGCAAATTATGGTGGAAAATAAGTATTTGGTCAATAACAAAAGTTTCTCAATACTTTGTTATATACCCTTTGTTGGCAATGACACAGGTCAAATGTTTTCTGTAAGTCTTCACAAGGTTTTCACACACTGTTGCTGTTATTTTGGCCCATTCCTCCATGCAGATCTCCTCTAGAGCAGTGATGTTTTGGGGCTGTCGCTGGGCAACACGGACTTTCAACTCCCTCCAAAGATTTTCTATGGGGTTGAGATCTGGAGACTGGCTAGGCCACTCCAGGACCTTGAAATCCTTCTTACGAAGCCACTCCTCCGTTGCCCGGGCGGTGTGTTTGGGATCATTGTCATGCTGAAAGACCCAGCCACGTTTCATCTTCAATACCCTTGCTGATGGAAGGAGGTTTTCACTCAAAATCTCACGATACATGGCCCCATTCATTCTTTCCTTTACACGGATCAGTCGTCCTGGTCCCTTTGCAGAAAAACAGCCCCAAAGCATGATGTTTCCACCCCCATGCTTCACAGTAGGTATGGTGTTCTTTGGATGCAACTCAGTATTCTTTGTCCTCCAAACACGACGAGTTGAGTTTTTACCAAAAAGTTATATTTTGGTTTCATCTGACCATATGACATTCTCCCAATCCTCTTCTGGATCATCCAAATGCACTCTAGCAAACTTCAGACGGGCCTGGACATGTACTGGCTTAAGCAGGGGGACACGTCTGGCACTGCAGGATTTGAGTCCCTGGCGGCGTAGTGTGTTACTGATGGTAGGCTTTGTTACTTTGGTCCCAGCTCTCTGCAGGTCATTCACTAGGCCCCCCGTGTGGTTCTGGGATTTTTGCTCACCGTTCTTGTGATCATTTTGACCCCACGGGGTGAGATCTTGCGTGGAGCCCCAGATCGAGGGAGATTATCAGTGGTCTTATATGTCTTCCATTTCCTAATAATTGCTCCCACAGTTGATTTCTTCAAACCAAGCTGCTTATCTATTGCAGATTCAGTCTTCCCAGGCTGGTGCAGGTCTACAATTTTGTTTCTGGTGTCCTTTGACAGCTCTTTGGTCTTGGCCATAGTGGAGTTTGGAGTGTGACTGTTTGAGGTTGTGGACAGGTGTCTTTTATACTGATAACAAGTTCAAACAGGTGCCATTAATACAGGTAACGAGTGGAGGACAGAGGAGCCTCTTAAAGAAGAAGTTACAGGTCTGTGAGAGCCAGAAATCTTGCTTGTTTGTAGGTGACCAAATACTTATTTTCCACCATAATTTGCAAATAAATTCATAAAAAATCCTACAATGTGATTTTCTGGATTTTTTTTCCTCAATTTGTCTGTCATAGTTGACGTGTACCTATGATGAAAATTACAGGCCTCTCTCATTTTTTTAAGTGGGAGAACTTGCACAATTGGTGGCTGACTAAATACTTTTTTCCCCCACTGTATATATATATATATATATATACATACATACATACATACATACATACATACATACATATACATACATGCCATCATCCGGCACATTGTGCTGCCATAAGCAAGTAAGCCAGAAGCCTTATAAAGGCCTAAGTCATGTGTTATACTTGATCAATAAGCTATTTATATAAACCATCTATGCATACGTTCAATTTGGTTTTTAAAATACTTTCAGTTGCTATTACAAGCACAATTAGTACCTTTCCTCTTGGAGGGGGAGTCAGTCTTGGAGTCGATGGATCCCAGGTCCCCGGCCATGCAACTGGCCCCACAGGCAGCAGAGCCACTGTCCCTCTGGCTGGAATCAAGCACCCTGGGAGGAGTGGTCCAATGGGCCCTCCGTTCAGGCTTGGCCAGGATACAGAGGTCTGGACTGGGCTCTGACGTTAGAGCACCTGGTTCTGGTTTGAGGGGACATGGTTCAGGTTGGGGTGGACAATGGTCATGAATGGGTTTGGGGGGATGATGGGGTTCAGATAGAGGGTCGGGTGGTTGGTGTTTGGAGCTGTGGAGGGTATTTTGTTTGAGGGTCCGGGGCTCTGGTTTGACGATGGCAGGTCCACACACCGGGTCCAGAGAGGTGTGCAGTCCCCCAGCCTCCACCTCCATGGCCTCAGAGCTGAGGATGACCCTGAAGTGGGTGCTCTCTGATGGGGTGATAGTCACCGTCTTAGGCAGCTCCGAGCGCTCTTTCTTACTGACCTGGACAAAAAGAGAGTCAATATGAAATCAGTGGGTATAGGGATTTCATATTATAAAATGTTTGGCATGTTTCCATCTCTATATATGGAATAGAGTGCCATTTGAAACGCAAGACCTAGGCCTTACCCTGGTGGATTCTGGGAACTCTCCCCAAGACCACTGCATGTGTGAATCTGCTCTGAGCATGCTCTCTGATGACTTCACCATCAGCTCTGAGTCACTCTTTGGAGACATGGGCTCAGACAGGGATCTTGGGGATCTGTTGCAATCGAGAAAACAGCACAATACATTTACTTTGACCACAAGAGGACATGTATTCACAGCTCCACAGGGCTATTTTATCAATGTTCGTGCTAGCATTTTTATTTATATCTACCTAAGCTGGGATTCAGTCCAAGGCGTGTTATAGAGCAATACACTGTACATTCGACAATGCGCCTTTTAAGATAATTGAAGCTTGAGCCGACGTCAGGAACATTACCTTTAAAATAAAAGGCGCATTGACGGCTGTCCAGTGTACTGCTCTATAACACGCCTTAGATCAGGGCTCTCCAACCCTGTTCCTGGAGAGCTACCCTCCTGTACGTTTTCAATCCAACCCCAGTTGTAACTAACCTGATTCAGCTTATCAACCAGCTAATTATTAGAATCAGGTGCACTAGATTGACGCTAGATTTGTTTTGTTAAATCCGAAGGAAATACAAAATCTTCCTAATGATCCTGACTGTTTGCATTATCTGTGTAAATATTTGATTAGGAAGTTATTGACTGAGTGACTGAGTGAGGGGGTCATACCTGTGGCTGTCGCCGGGAGACCAGTCTCCATCAGAGAAGGGGTAGCTGTCCAGGGAGTGGAGGGTAGGGTGCTGCCTGTGTTCCACTGAGTCCTTCACTGTAGAGAACGAGGAGGCCCTGAGGGAGTGAAGAAGATCCCCCCATTGACCACAGTGTTAACACTCCCTAGTCTCTACACACACTGTGCAGAGCAGACCCACCCAGACACAACCTGAGAGTGTGCCCATGGAGTCATTGAGCCCCCATCAGCCCCCTCTGTCTGTCCAATTAGCTCTGGGTGAAGGTTCCCGTAGGTACAGATCTAGGATCAGGTTCCCCTCCCCCAATCCTTAACCATTAGTGTGGGGGGGTGAACTGACTCAAGATCCGCATCTAGGGGCAACTACACCCTACTCCTCTGTCCAGTTACCTGCCGTTGTTGTGTGTACCGTGCTCCTCGTCTGAGCTCAGCTCACAGACCTCCTCACCACCAGCAGTGGAGGCCTGTTGCTCCTCCTTACGGGGGTCTGCTTTGTGCTTCCTCCTGCGTCTCTTCTTCTTCTTCCCTGCTGTGGTGCTTGGGGGAAGGAGGGGGATCGAGGAGGAGGCTGGATCCTCTGAGTCCCCATGGGGCGGCTGCAGCCCACCCTCCAGGCCCGACCCCCCAGCTCTGGACTCTCTGCCCCTCCACAGAGTCTCCTCTGTGGGGATTGGCGACGTCACAAGGTGGGCAGGGATTATCTCCTGGGTCGGGGTGACAAAGAGACAACGAGTCACAACAAGATCACGTTATAGACTGCATCCCCAATGGTACCCTATTCCCTACATGATGCACTACATTTGCTCAAAATAAGTGTACGTATTAGGGAATAGGGTGTCATTTGGGACACATTATTGTCAGTAATAAGCTGTGTCAACAGTGGTTGTCATTAGACCGATTATAAAACTTATAAAACTTACATTATGCTGCTCGGTTTCCTGTACAAAGAAAGACTCTCCGTTGTCCCCCAGCTTCATGTGCAGCTCCACTGGTTCTCCATTGATCTCAATGTCAATCTGCAGAGGTAAAGGACAGGTCAGGCATCCATTTATGGAGGAACTCTGGGGCCATATGTATCAATTGTCTCAGACTAGGAGTGCTGATTTAGGATCAGTTTTGCCCATGGACTGGGGAGCACTCCTACTCTCAGAAGCTTGAAACATACAGCCCCTAACACTTTATAATAACCAAGGCATTTATACTGAACAAAAATATTAAAACGAAACATGCAACAATTTCAAAGATTTTACTGAGTTACAGTTCATATAAGGAAATCAGTCAATTAAAATAAATTAATTAGGCCCTAATCTATGGATTTCACATGACTGGGAATACAGATATACATCTGTTGGTCACAGATACCTTAAAAAGGGGCGTGGATCAGAAAACCAGTCAGTATCTGGGGTGACCACCATTTGCTTCATGCAGCGCGACACATCTCCTTCGCATAGAGTTGATCAGGCTGTTGATTGTGCTCTGTAGAATGTTGTCCCACTCCTCTTCAATGGCTGTGGAACTGGAACACGCTGTCGTACATGTCGATCCAGAGCATCCCAAACATGCTCAATGGGTGACATGTCTGGTGAGTATGCAGGCCATGGAAGAACTGGGCCATTTTCAGCTTCCAGGAATTGTGTACAGATCCTTGCGACATGGGGCAGTGCATTATCATGCTGAAACATGAGGTGATGGCGTGGATAAATGGCACGACAATGGGCCTCAAGATCTCATCACCGTATCTCTGTGCATTCAAATTGCCATTGATAAAATGCAATTGTGTTTGTTGTACGTAGCTTATGGCTGCCCATACCATAACCCCAATGCCACCATGGGCCACTCTGTTCACAACGTTGACATCAGCAAACCGCTCGCCCACACGACGCCGTCTGCTGTTGTGAGGCCAGTTTGACGTAATGCCAAATTCTCTAAAACGATGTTGGAGGCGGCTTGTGGTAGAGAAATGAATACAAAATTCTCTGGCAACAGCTCTGGTGGACATTCCTGCAGTCAGCGTGCCAATCACACACTCCATCAAAACTTGAGACATCTGTGGCATTGTGTTGTGTGACAAAACTGCACATTTTAGAGTGGCCTTTTACTGTCCCCAGCACAAGGTGCACCTGTGTAATGATCATGCTGTTTAATCAGCTTCTTGATATGCCACACCTGTCAGGTGGATGGATTATCTTGGCATGCTCACTAACAGGGATGTAAACAAATGTGTACACAACATTTGAGGGAAATAAGCTTTTGGTGCGTATTGAACGTTTCTGGGAGGTTTTATTTCAGCTCATGAAACATGGGACCAACACTTTATATGTTGCGTTTATATTTTTGTTCAGTGTATAAACTTGCTTGCAGTCTTAGGCTAAGTTCACACAGGCAGCCCAATTCTGATATTTTTTCTGAAAAACATCTGATGTGAAAAGATCTGATGTGATTGGTCAAAAGACACTTAGAATTGGGCTGCCTGTGTAGAGGCCCCCATAGGGCTCTGGTCAAAAGAAATGCACTTTGTAGGAAATAGGATGCCATTTGGGACGCAGACAGAGTGATAATGGTCTGTTTCAGTAAAGGAAGAAAATGTTAAATGTTTTATGTACAGTGGCTTGCGAAAGTATTCACCCCCCTTGGCATTTTTCCTATTTTGTTGCCTTACAATCTGGAATTAAAATAGATTGTTTGGGGGTTTGTATCATTTGATTTAAACAACATGCCTACCACTTTCAAGATGCAAAATATTTTTTATTGTGAAACAAACAAGAAATAAGACAAAAAAACAGAACCTGAGCGTGCATAACTATTCACCCCCCCAATGTCAATACTTTGTAGAGCCACCTTTTGCAGCAATTACAGCTGCAAGTCTCTCGGTGTATGTCTCTATAAACTTGGCATATCTAGCCACTGGGATTTTTGCCCATTCTTGAAGGCAAAACTGCTACAGCTCCTTCAAGTTGGATGGGTTCCACAGATTCTCAATTGGATTGAGGTCTGGGCTTTGACTAGGCCATTCCAAGACATTTAAATGTTTCCCCTTAAAATTTTTTACATTTACAGTCACTCTTATCCAGAGCAACTTACAGTTAGTGAGTGCATACATTATTATTTTTTATACTGGCCCCCCGTGGGAATCGAAACCACAACTCTGGCGTTGCAAACGCCATGCTCTACCAACTGAGCTACATCCCTGCAGGCCATTCCCTCCCCTACCCTGGATGACGCTGGTCCAATTGTGCGCCGCCCCATGGGTCTCCCGGTTGCAGCCTGCTACGACAGAGCCTGGATTCAAACCAGGATCTCAAGTGGCACAGCCACTAGAGCCTTAGACCACTGCGCCACTCGGGAGGTATTGCTCGGGAGTCGAGTGTTGCTTTAGCAGTATGCTTAGGGTCATTGTGCTGCTGGAAGGTGAACCTCCATCCCAGTCTCAAATCTCTGGAAGACTGAAACAGGTTTCCCTCAAGAATTTCCCTGTATTTAGTGCCATCCATCATTCCTTCAATTCTGACCAGTTTCCCAGTCCCTGCTGATGAAAAACATCCCCACAGCATGATGCTGCCACCACCATGCATCACTGTGGGGATGGTGTTCTCGGGGTGATGAGAGGTGTTGGGTTTGCACCAGACATAGCGTTTTCCCTGAAGGCCAAAAAGCTCAATTTTAGTCTCATCTGACCAGAGTACCTTCTTCCATATGTTTGGGGAGTCTCCCACATGCCTTTTGGCGAACACCAAACGTGTTTGCTTATTTTTTTCTTCAAGCAATGGCTTTTTTCTGGCCACTCTTCCGTAAAGCCGAGCTCTGTGGAGTGTACGGCTTAAAGTGGTCCTATGGACAGATACTCCAATCTCCGCTGTGGAGCTTTGCAGCAACAAAATAGGAAAAACGCCAAAGGGGATAAATACTTTTGCAAGGCACTGTAAAGGATATATATTTGTATGTCCATCAATAATACAACCAGTGCAGTAGCTATATGAGTTTTCAAAGGATCTTATAAAAGATAGCATCATCACCAAATCCATTGCCTGATGCTGTGTCAATCCTCCCACACTGTTATGTTACATTCCTCTCTGTACTGTATCAAGGCCATCTCTCCTCCCCTATGCAGAGGAAAATCTAAAACTGTGTTGCCATAGTGACTGAGGCGAGCAGTAGCGGTACATCGGTGCTCCTGCCTCTGTCCCAAATGACACCCTATTACCTATTTAGTTCACTACTTTTGACCAGATCCCTATGGGTCCTGGTCAAAAGTAGTGCACTAAATAGGGAATAAGGTGCCATTTGAGATGCAACCCCAGTGTCTCGGGAGGATGAGCTGGGCTGGTCGTCCTCCCCACATTCACTCTCAACTGCTCTCTCAGAAGGACTTCTTTATACCTGGATCTGTGTCAAGCAGCAGCATTTCCACACAGCAACATGAAAGGGCCCTAATTACACGTCAGTATTGGATGTGATAGAGCAAACAAGCAAATGGAACCCTGTAATACTAAACTGCCATTACAGACCTAGACAAAGGTTTTCAACATCCTTCCATCTGCCAGAGATGATGCGGAATACAGTAGCAAGGTGTAAGAAAGATTCTAGGCAGGCGGCACGTAGCCTAGCGGTTAAGCGCATTGGACCAGTAACTGAAAGGTCACTGGTTCAAATCCCCAAGCCAACTAGGTGAAAGCTCTGTCGATGTGCCCTTGAGCAAGGTACTTGACCCTAGTTGCGCTGGATGAAGTGTCTGGTAAAATGGGTGGATTTAGCTCTGGGAATTTTTTCACTGGGGTTACAAAATTCGGTTAACTTTCCCAAAATTCCAAGGTTTTCAGAAATCCTGGTTGGATGATGCTGTATTTCCCGCTTATTCCTTCCTAATTCCAGGAACCTTACATTTGTTGCAAAATGATCCGAATTTTGCAACCCTACATACCTTTCACAGCAAGTGTTTTGGTCTGGAAATATTAGAGGCCCGCCTGTTGGCCGCAGTGACAAAATTGTTGGTTCTCAAGATGATCTTATTTAAAAATATATAGGTCCATTATCTTTTCTACGTACGCTACCGGTCAAAAGTTTTAGAACACCTACTCATTCAAGGGTTTTTCTTTATATTTACTATTTTCTACATTGTAAAATAATAGTGAAGACATCAGAACTACGAAATAACACATATGGAATCATGTAGTAACCAAAAAAGTGTTAAACAAAATATATTTGAGATTTGAGATTGTTCAAATAGCCACCCTTTGATTTGATGACAGCTTTGCACACTCTTGGCATTCTCTCAACCAGCTTCATGAGGTAGTCACCTGGAATGAATTTCAATTAACAGGTGTGCCTTCTTAAAAGTTAATTTGTGGAATTTCTTTCCTTCTTAATGCGTTTGAGCCAATCAGTTGTGTTGTGACAAGGTAGGGGTGGTATACAGAAGATAGCCCTATTTGGTAAAAGACCACGTCCATATTATGGAAAGAACAGCTCAAAAATGCAAAGAGAAACGACAGTCCATCATTACTTTAAGACATGAAGGTCAGTCAATACGGAACATTTCAAGACCTTTGAAGGTTTCTTCAAGTGCAGTCGCAAAAAACATCAAGCACTATGATGAAACTGGATCTCATGAGGACCGCCACAGGAATGGAAGACCCAGAGTTTATTAGAGTTACCAGCCTCAGAAATTGCAGCCCAAATAAATGCTTCACAGAGTTCAAGTAACAGACACAACTCAACTGTTCAGAGGAGACTGTGTGAATCAGGCCTTCATGGTCGAATTGCTGCAAAGAAACCATTACTAACGGACACCAATAAGAAGAAGAGACTTGCTTGGGACAAGAAACATGAGCAATGGACATTAGACCGGTGGAAATTTGAGATTTTTAGTTCCAACCGCTGTGTCTTTGTGAGACGCGGTGTGGGTGAACGGATGATCTCCGCATGTGTAGTTCCCACCGTAAAGCATGGAGGAGGAGGTGTTATGGTGTGGGGGTGCTTTGCTGGTGACACTGTCTGTGATTTATTTAGAATTCAAGGCACACTTAACCAGCATGGCTACCACAGCATTCTGCAGCAATACGCCATCCCATCTAATTTGGGCTTAGTGGGACTATCATTTGTTTTTCAACAGGACAATGACCCAACACACCTCCAGGCTGTGGAAGGGCTATTTTACCTAGAAGGAGAGTGATGGAGTGCTGCATCAGATGACCTGGCTTCCACAATCCCTGACATCAACCAAATTGAGATGGTTTGGGATGAGTCTGACCGCAGTGTGAAGGAAAAGCAGCCAACAACTGCTCAGCATATGTGGGAAATCCTTTAAGACTGTTGGAAAAGCGTTCCAGGTGAAGCTGGTTGAGAGAATGCCAAGAGTGTGCAAAGCTGTCATCAAGGCAAAGGGTGGCTATTTGAAGAATTGCAAATACAGTGAGGGAAAAAAGTATTTGATCCCCTGCTGATTTTGTACGTTTGCCCACTGACAAAGAAATGATCAGTCTATAGTTTTAATGGTAGGTTTATTTGAACAGTAAGAGGCAGAATAACAACAAAAAACTCCAGAAAAACGCATGTCAAAAATGTTATAAATTGATTTGCATTTTAATGAGGGAAATAAGTATTTGACCCCCTCTCAATCAGAAATATTTCTGGCTCCCAGGTGTCTTTTATATAGGTAACGAGCTGAGATTAGGAGCACACTCTTAAAGGGAGTGCTCCTAATCTCAGTTTGTTACCTGTATAAAAGACACCTGTCCACAAAAGCAATCAATCAGATTCCAAACTCTCCACCATGGCCAAGACCAAAGAGCTCTCCAAGGTTGTCAGGGACAAGATTATAGAACTACACAAGGCTGGAATGGGCTACAAGACCATCGCCAAGCAGCTTGGTGAGAAGGTGACAACAGTTGGTGCGATTATTCGCAAATGGAAGAAACACAAAATAACTGTCAATCTCCCTCGGCCTGGGGCTCCATGCAAGATCTCACCTCGTGGAGTTGCAATGATCATGAGAACGGTGAGGAATCAGCCCAGAACTACACGGGAGTATCTTGTCAATGATCTCAAGGCAGCTGGGACCATAGTCACCAAGAAAACAATTGGTAACACACTACGCCGTGAAGGACTGAAATCCTGCACCGCCCGCAAGGTCCCCCTGCTCAAGAAAGCACATATACAGGCCCGTCTGAAGTTTGCCAATGAACATCTGAATGATTCAGAGGAGAACTGGGTGAAAGTGTTGTGGTCAGATGAGACCAAAATCGAGCTCTTTGCCATCAACTCAACTCGCTGTGTTTGGAGGAGGAGGAATGCTGCCTATGACCCCAAGAACACCATCCCCACCGTCAAACATGGAGGTGGAAACATTATGCTTTGGGGGGGGTTTCTGCTAAGGGGACAGGACAACTTCACCGCATCAAAGGGACGATGGATGGGGCCATGTACCGTCAAATCTTAGGTGAGAACCTCCTTCCCTCAGCCAGGGCATTGAAAATGGGTCGTGGATGGGTATTCCAGCATGACAATGACCCAAAACACATGGCCAAGGCAACAAAGGAGTGGCTCAAGAAGAAGCACATTAAGGTCCTGGAGTGGCCTAGCCAGTCTCCAGACCTTAATCCCATAGCAAATCTGTAGAGGGAGCTGGAGGTTCGAGTTGCCAAACGACAGCCTCGAAACCTTAATGACTTGGAGAAGATCTGCAAAGAGGAGTGGGACAAAATCCCTCCTGAGATGTGTGCAAACCTGGTGGCCAACTACAAGAAACATCTGACCTCTGTGATTGCCAACAAGGGTTTTGCCACCAAGTACTAAGTCATGTTTTGCAGAGGGGTCAAATACCTATTTCCCTCATTAAAATGCAAATCAATTTATAAAATTTTTGACATGCATTTTTCTGGATTTTTTTGTTGTTATTCTGTCTCTCACTTTTCAAATAAAACTACCATTAAAATTATAGACTGATCGTGTCTTTGTCAGTGGGCAAACGTACAAAATCAGCAGGGGATCAAATACTTTTTTCCCTCACTGTATAACATATATTTTCATTTGTTTAACACTTTTTTGGTTACTACATGATTCCATATGTGTTATTTCATAGTTTTGATGTCTTTACTATTATTCTACAATGTAGAAAATAGTAAAAATAAAGAAAAACCCTTGAATGAGTAGGTGTTCTAAAACGTTCGACCGGTAGTGTACTTTATATCTGTTTTTAGTCGTTTAAGTTTACACTGAAAATTATTTTCAAAATTATGTATGATTATTTTTTACTGTTTGGACATAGGCGGCCTGAAAAAACTAATTTTCTATGCAGAAAAAACTCTGACCTCTCTCTATCAGTTATCCCCAAAACTCACCACTTTCTCCTTGGAGCGCAGCACGCCCAGTTTCCCAAAGCGTACGTGGAAGGGGGAGCAGTGGAAGGTCCCGTCAGGCTGTCTGACCACTACCACGTCGATGCAGCCTGACAGTGTGGCCTGGTTGATGCCCTTATACAGCTCCTTCACAGTCACCAACACCTGGCCTGCCAGCTGGCCCACGTAGTTCATGGTGTCTACCTGTGGATAACACACACAACCAAAACACAAACATTAAAAAACAGTATAGGATAGTTTAACCATTTACCTAAACACAGATTAGTACATAGACATTACTCTTTATATATATATATATATACACAGTGAGGGAAAAAAGTATTTGATCCCCTGCTGAAATTATCAGTCTATAATTTTAATGGTAGGTTTATTTGAACAGTGAGAGACAGAATAACACAACAAAAAATCCAGAAAAACGCATGTCAAAAATGTTATAAATTGATTTCCATTTTAATGAGGGAATAAGTATTTGACCCCCTCTCAATCAGAAAGATTTCTAGTTCCCAGGTGTCTTTTATACAGGTAACGAGCTGAGATTAGGAGCACACTCTTAAAGGGAGTGCTCCTAATCTCAGTTTGTTACCTGTATAAAAGACACCTGTCCACAGAAGCAATCAATCAATCAGACTCCAAACTCTCCACCATGGCCAAGACCAAAGAGCTCTCCAAGGATGTCAGGGACAAGATTGTAGACCTACACAAGGCTGGAATGGGCTACAAGACCATCGCCAAGCAGCTTGGTGAGAAGGTGACAACAGTTGGTGCGATTATTCGCATATGGAAGAAACACAAAATAACTGTCAATCTCCCTCGGCCTGGGGCCCCATGCAAGATCTCACCTCGTGGAGTTGCAATGATCATGAGAACGATGAGGAATCAGCCCAGAACTACACGGGAGGATCTTGTCAATGATCTCAAGACAGCTGGGACCATAGTCACCAAGAAAACAATTGGTAACACACTACGCCGTGAAGGACTGAAATCCTGCAGCGCCCGCAAGGTCCCCCTGCTCAAGAAAGCACAAATATAGGCCCGTCTGAAGTTTGCCAATGAACATCTGAATGATTCAGAGGAGAACTGGGTGAAAGTGTTGTGGTCAGATGAGACCAAAATCGAGCTCTTTGGCATCAACTCAACTCGCCGTGTTTGGAGGAGGAGGAATGCTGCCTATGACCCCAAGAACACCATCCCCACCGTCAAACATGGAGGTGGAAACATTATGCTTTGGGGGTGTTTTTCTGCTAAGGGGACAGGACAACTTCACCATATCAAAGGGACGATGGACGGGGCCATGTACCGTCAAATCTTGGGTGAGAACCTCCTTCCCTCAGCCAGGGCATTGAAAATGGGTCGTGGATGGGTATTCCAGCATGACAATGACCCAAAACACACGGCCAAGGCAACAAAGGAGTGGCTCAAGAAGAAGCACATTAAGGTCCTGGAGTGGCCTAGCCAGTCTCTAGACCTTAATCCCATAGAAAATCTGTGGAGGGAGCTGAAGGTTCGAGTTGCCAAACGTCAGCCTCGAAACCTTAATGACTTGGAGAAGATCTGCAAAGAGGAGTGGGACAAAATCCCTCCTGAGATGTGTACAAACCTGGTGGCCAACTACAAGAAACGTCTGACCTCTGTGATTGCCAACAAGGGTTGTGCCACCAAGTACTAAGTCATGTTTTGCAGAGGGGTCAAATACTTATTTCCCTCATTAAAATGCAAATCAATTCATAACATTTTTGACATGCGTTTATTTCTGGATTTTTTTGTTGTTATTCTGTCTCTCACTGTTCAAATAAACCTACCATTAAAATTATAGACTGATCATGTCTTTGTCAGTGGGCAAACATACAAAATCAGCAGGGGATCAAATACTTTTTTCCTTCACTGTATATATACATATATAAGTACAAACAACTAAGCAAAAATTAAACACAAACAGAAACAAAACAACACAATTACTATGCTTGATATACAACACAACATGCCTACATTTGTTCACATTTTTCTCATGTGGAAATGTTACATTCTTTAACTTGGTCAATATAAGGTTTCCAGATTTTAAAAAAACATGTATTTTTCTGCTTAACTTTATAAAACACAGAATCTAGTGGAATGTAACTACATACAGTAATTCAGCCCTTATTGAAGCCGAGTATGATGCTTTCCAATTGATAGCTATACATTTTTTTATTATTGTAGCCAATTTATAAGTTCTTCTGCTCCCTTATAATGATCTGTGATTTCATTTTTTATGTGATGTGGCCACTTTCGTTTGTTTCCCGCCACTTCACAATTGAAGGGTGTTGCGCTACTTACACTGGTTATTATGAAGCCAAAATCTAATGTTGGCTTCAACTTGGCTTTCGATACAAATCCTTCCATTAAAAAAGTAATCTGGGTTGTGGTTACTTTCTCATTATAAAAACAGCGATGGTGAGATTAATGCTACTGCATTCAAGACGTTATTATGTGTGCCTGCGTCAGCCACATAGGTTACAGAAAAATCGGCATGCATGCATCCAGTCTATTAAGTCAGGCAATGTCCACATGATTCTCACATATTTTAGAATGTAATAATAATTTGAATATCAAGGCCTAAAAAATTCATTATTCTTAAAGTGGTAATGGCCTACTTTTTCTTTTATATTTTTTGCATGCTTTTTGGGGGGAGAGGGGGTTCTATATTAGAACACATTATTTATAGAAAATATGCTCAAAATGCATGATGCCACTTTGGAACCAGGACTTTAAAAGGTCATTAAATACTTGCGGTAATGTCAGTTTGTTCCAAATAGGGGTGCCTGGCGATATGGGTTTCTTCCATTTCATGAATTTATGTACATTTTCCCAAATAAAAATTGAATTGAAAATCATTGGATTGTCTGTTTTTTCTTTAAAGCCTTGGACCCAAAGTAGTGGATATACTGTATTTTAAATGTATGGCTTCAATACTAGTCTGCTGGCCATTGTTTAAGTGAAAGCAGTTGTGTGGCCCAGTAATATATTTTCATATGAGGTAGGCCAAAACATTACATTTGACTAGAGGTCTTTCCATTCCAAATAAAGTTGGAGAGTAGGCCATTTATTTATGCCAAAACCTCCAGCTTTATAAGGTAAGTGTAAAACATTACATTTGACTCGAGGTCTTTCCAGAGTAGGCAATTTATATTCCTAAAGAAGTTGGACCCTACCTAACATAGAAATAGGGAGAGTTCTCCATCTCTGAAAATCGGATTCAATCTTAACTAGTAAAGGAGAGTACTTGATTTTATAGGCCTCCTCCAAATTGCATGGCATCAATAAATCCAGGTATTTAATGTGTCTTTGTCCATGTCCACTGAAACTTGAAAAGTCAAAATAAGAAATTGGCAAAATTGGATTTTTCTCCCAATTCACTTTGAATCCTGCTACAAAACCATACACTACCAGTCAAAAGATTGGACACACCTACTCATTCAAGGGCTTTTCTTTATTTTTACTATTTTTTATATTGTAGAATAATAATGAAGACATCAAAACTATGAAATAACACATATGGAATCATGTAGTAAACAAATAAGTGTTAAACAAATACAAATATATTTTATATTTGAGATTCTTCAAATAGCCACCCTTTGCCTTGATGACAGCTTTGCACACTCTTGGCATTGTCACGGATTCAGCCGAGGCTGCCCCTCCTCCTTGCTCGGGCAGGCTTCGGCGTTCGTCGTCCCCGGAGTACTAGCTGCTACCGATCTATGTTTCGGTGTTTGTCTTGTTTGGTCTTGATTGTGTACACCTGTTCCCAATGATGTTGTATTGTATTCCCTATATAACCCTCTGTCTTTCATTGTGTATTGTGTGTGATTGTTTTCGTCATTCGGCAGTAGCTTATTGTGCGGGTTATTTTCCTCCCTGTTTGGAGGTTGTTTGTACTCTGGTTACTTTTGAGTAAAGTATGTTTCCAGTAGCTCGGTGTCCTGCGTTTGACTTCGCCTACCGCATTCACGTCGCACATGACAGTCATTCTCGCAACCAGCTTCACCTGGAATGCTTTTCTAATAGTCTTGAAGGAGTTCCCACATATGCTGAGCACTTCTTGGCTACTTTTCCTTCACTATGTGGTCCGAATCATCCCAAACCATCTCAAGTGGGTTGAGGTTGGGGGGATTGTGGAGGCAAGGTCATCTGACGCAGCACTCCATCACTCTCCTTCTTGGTAAAATAGTCCTTACACAGCCTGGAGGTGTGTTGGGTCATTGTCCTGTTGAAAAACAAATGATAGTCCCACTAAGCCCAAACCAGATGGGATGGCGTATCGCTGCAGAATGCTGTGGTAGCCATGCTGGTTAAGTGTGCCTTGAATTCTAAATAAATCACAGACAGTGTCACCAGCAAAGCACCCCCACACCATAACACCTCCTCCTCCATGCTTTACGGTGGGAACTACACATGCAGAGATCATCCATTCACCCACACGCGTCTCACAAAGACACAGCGGTTGGAACCAAAAATCTCAAATTTGGACTCCAGACCAAAGGACACATTTCCACCGGTCTAATGTCCATTGCTCATGTTTCTTGACCCAAGCAGGTCTATTATTTTTATTGGTGTCCTTCAGTAGTGGTTTCTTTGCAGCAATTTGACCATGAAGGCCTGATTCACACAGTCCCCTCTGAACAGTTGATGTTGAGATGTGTCTGATACTTGAACTCTGTAAAGCATTTATTTGGGATGAAATTTCTGAGGCTGGTGACTCTAATGAACTTATCCTCTGCAGCAGAGGTAACTCTGGGTCTTCCATTCCTGTGGCAGTCCTCATGAGAGCCAGTTTCATCATAGTGCTTGATGGTTTTTGCAACTGCACTTGAAGAAACTTTCAAAGTTCTTGAAATGTTCCGTATTGACTGACCTTCATGTCTTAAAGTAATGATGGATTGTCGTTTCTCTTTGCTTATTTGACCTGTTCTTGCCATAATATGGACTTGGTCTTTTACCAAATAGGGCTATCTTCTGTATACCCCCCCTACCTTGTCACAACACAACTGATTGGCTCAAACGCATTAAGGAAAGAAATTCCACAAATAAATTTTTAAGAAGGCACACCTGTTAATTTAAATGCATTCCAGGTGACTACCTCATGAAGCTGGTTGAGAGAATGCCAAGAGTGTGCAAAGCTGCCATCAAGGCAAAGGGTGGCTATTTGAAGAATCTCAAATATAAAATATATTTTGATTTGTTTAACACTTTTTTGGTTACTACATGATGTGTTATTTCATAGTTTTGGTGTCTTCACTATTTTTCTACAATGTAAAAAATAGCAAAAATAAAGAAAAACCCTTGAATGATTAGGTGTGTCCAAACTTTTGACCAGTAGTGTATATATTTGCGCCCATCTCAGTGAACTAATCCATTGCGGAGGCCTAGACTAAAAGGCAATTTATGCTTGATTAGAAAATGTGGTCGGAGGCACCGTATGGAGGGTGTGACGCAATTGTGGCGCCTCCAGAGGCATGCAGATGCCAAATCGAACTCTGTACCGCATCGCCATGCGCCTCACAAATTTTGTAACAATGCGGAGGGCTCTGTTTAGCTCTGCATTGACATGATTGGTTGACGGTAGGAGAGGGCGCTACATCCTGTATAAACACAAACTCACTTCCCTGACAACAGCTCTACACAACTCTGCGCAGCACAAGAAGTATGAATGCCCTGACTTCTGCTGAGGCCATTCTTGCCCTGACTTCTGCTGATCGCGGTAAATGCTGCATGGCCAATGCAGTCGGATTGACCATGCGCCTAGATGCACAATGCATTACTCTCTCCAGAACGCGCTCTCTACCACCAATTTGTGCACATTCATTGATTCATAACTTTGCGTTGTTTGCGTTTGATTGTTATTGTATATCAATTCCCCATTACGTAGTATATTTACCGTTAATTCCTATACTTTCTAATCTACAATGTTTGTTACTTTGGTTAAGGTCATTTATTTTAATGCATTCAATATTATTATTACAGTCTTCCTGTTCTCATTGTCTGAGTGGACACATTATTTATAGAGTGCACAACCTATGCTACTCTTTTGAGAAACAAGTTTTGGTTTATTTAATTCCATTTACGAGTTCTGTCAATTTAGTCATTGTCTTTTGTTTGGAGCGCTCCTGTCAATGTTGAGTAAGGACGCGCATGCATAGAAGTAGGCCTATAGTCTACCTGGCCTGCGCGCAAATGTAGGTATATAAATGTGCCCATTTGGGGATCTGATAGTATTTCCGATTGGCTTAACGCACCACCACTAATGGCCTGTGGAGCTTCTCAAGGTAATGTTTTCTTCACCTCAAACAGCAAGCAAACAAAGTCTGTTTTTACATCCATTGAGAATTACAATAGTTCCTCAATGTATTTGAAAAATCTTTCCAGCGCTCTCCCTTTTGATAACCACTCAGCATGAAAGGGAAAAATGTCATGCTCTGATCCAGTGGAAACATCATAAAATAGGTTTCTTATCAGTGCTTGACTTGGACTGAAATAGGTTCGGGTACTCATTTTGGGTGCGGGTACTGTTTATATTTAGGTGTAGGAGCTCCACAATACTTTTGAGCTAATATTGTATAAGAGGAACAGGAGCTCAAGCAGTAGAACATTTGAGGTGCCGGTACTCAGCTCCGGTGAGCTCCTACCCAAGTCAAGCACTGCTTCTTATCCCTTGCGCAAATAGCCTACCGCTGTGTCTGTCCCGAGCTCACTGGAGCAGAAAACTCTGAGGGCCCAGAATATTTTATACAATGTTGTAAGTTCGCTAGAGCAAGCTTTGGGCAGACCCAAGTTAAGAGTTAATACGATGTTTCAAGTTCGTTGCAGACAGGCCATGTGTAGCCAATGTTATTTATAGGATATTTATTTTTATCAGGATATTTTCTACATGCAGCTGCAATGTTTTTATTTGTTGGCTTATGTAGGATATTTTACATAATTGGCAATGGCAATAGAAGTTACTTTTAAGATTTGTATCATTTTCATTTGGATATAATTTTGATTAACCACATGACAATGATTTTGAGATATGAAGATGTTATTATTGTTAGGCCTACTGCTGCTAGGTAGCTCTCTCTCTGCTCTCCCCCTCCCCTCTGTCTGTCCTTGATTGCAGGAGTGAAGTCTGGTGTGCGGGAGTCAGGGTTCCAGCTGCAGCTCATTCACCATAATCACCTCAGCCTTTAAGACCCGGTCAAACTTTCCACTCATCGTCAGATCATAGTCAAGACAACCATGTTAGTCTCGCTGTCGACTCAACCTGTCTGTTTTCGCTCTTGTGTTTTTTGGACTGTTTATTTACTTTTTCTCCTGTGCCACAGATATTTGGAACCTGACTCCTGCCTCCGCTTCACTCCTGCCACCACCATCCTGCTCTTCACTATCGGGTCTCTCCTTTGGACTCACCACGGACACTAGGACATTACGGTACCACACCTGCCCTGACCTGGATCTGTACCCTCCCTGTAACCTGGACTTGCTCTTCCCCATTTATTGGAAACCTGGACTATTGAACATTATAATAAACCTGTTAAAACTTCTCTGGCTTGGTGTACTTGTCTGCATTTGGGTTCTATCCAGTTAAATCATAACAGTATGATCTGACCCAACATGAACCCAGCAGACAGTAGCTCGGATACCACCCCAGAGTGCACTCAAATTTGGACTGCCATAGCCAATCAGGGCATTCTACTTGGCCAACATGATACCCTGTTTAAGACGATTGCTGAGGACAGTCAGGTGCTGCTTAATCAGGTTCAATTACTCACCAATCAAGTGTCTGCCCTTACTACCCCTTCAGCCCAGATCAGAGAGCCTTTTGTTCCTGCTCCAGAGCGCTATGACGGGAACATGGGAACCTGTGGCGATTTTTTGACTCAATGCTCGTTAGTGTTTGAACAACAGCCCCTCACCTACGCCTCAGAAAGAGCCCGTATTGCCTACCTTATCAACTCTACTAGCGGTTCCGCTCGTGCCTGGGGATCCGCGGTCTGGGAGAGTCAGTCGGACATTTGCAACGCTTACGTGGTCTTCACCACGGAGATGAGGAAGGTTTTTGACCACCCCGTACGAGGCAAGGAGGCTGCGAAACGGTTGTTTTCTCTTCGGCAGGGGGCTCGTAGTGTGGCGGAGATGGCAGTGGAGTTTCGGACTTTAGCAGCAGTGAGTGGTTGGAATGACGAGGCATTACAAGGAGTGTTCATCAATGCTTTGTCTGAGATTTTAAAAGATGAATTGGTGTCATATGATGAATCGCCTACGCTGGATAATCTTATTTCACTCACTATCAGGTTGGATAATCGGATTCGGGAGCGCCGCCGGGAGAGGAGTGTTAGTTCCAAGCAACCTGTCTGTCATCAACAAACTCCTCCCTGCATCGTCCCTACGGAGAGAGCCGTGTCTTCCCGAGTCGATACGAGGAGCACTGAACCCGAAGCCATGGAGGTGGGTGGTGCACGGTTGTCCTCAGAGGAGCGTGCACGTCGTATTCAGGCTCGGGTCTGCCTGTATTGTGGAGAAGCTGGTCATTTCGTTCCTTCCTGCCCAGTTCGTCCGGGGAAAAGGGCCGGCTCATCATTTATGGGAGAAGTTTTGGTGAGCCGAGCAGCGGATTCTTCCTCTTCTCCCCGCATTCTGCTCCAGGCATCCCTCCAGTGGCAGTTCCAGAATTTCTCTGTTAGTGCGCTGATTGACTCTGGTGCCGGCAAAGCTTTTTGGATAGAGAGTGGGCTCAACAAATGGATTTGGAGACTGTTCCTATGGACTGTCCGCTGCAGGCTAAGGGTCTAAATGGACAATTGTTGACCCGCATTACCCATCAGACTGTTCCTGTTTGTCTTAGAGTGTCGGGAAATCATCAGGAGAACATTCAATTCCATATTATCGACTGCCCACAGACTCCCCCTGGTCCTTGGTATCCCCTGGCTCATAAAACACAATCCACACATTGATTGGGTGACAGGTAGCATTGTTTCATGGAGCACATTTTGTCATGTGAATTGTTTGTGTTCTGCTCAGACTCCTGCCAGTACTGTGCCTCAACCTCCACTGGAGTCCATGGATCTTTCTGCTGTTCCTGACGTGTATCATGACCTGGCATCCGTTTTTGCAAACACAGAGCTACTTCTCTTCCTCCTCACCGGCCTTACGACTGCGCCATTGACCTCCAGCCAGGAGCCCCGCTCCCCAGCAGTCGCCTGTACAATCTCTCCCGGCCGGAGACGGAGGCTATGGAGAACTACATTCGGGACTCCTTGGCGGCAGGTATTATGCGTCCTTCCTCGTCACCTGTAGGAGCGGGATTCTTTTTTGTTGCTAAGAAGGATAAGACCCTCAGACCCTGTATTGATTACCGTGGACTTAACAACATCACCATTAAGAACAAGTATTCTCTGCCTTTGATTAATTCTGCTTTTCCCCTCCTTCATGGTGCTACCATCTTTACGAAACTGGATCTACGAAATGCGTATCACCTGGTGCGCATTCGTAAGGGGTGATGAATGGAAGACTGCCTTCAACACACCCTTGGGACATTTTGAGTATCGGGTTATGCCTTTTGGGTTGTCTAATGCCCCTGCTGTTTTTCAGGCACTAGTCAATGATGTCCTTCGGGACATGTTGAATCGGTTTGTTTTTGTCTATCTGGATGATATCTTGATTTTCTCAGAGTCCTCCCAGGAACATGAACTGCATGTGCGCCAGGTGTTGCAAAGGTTGTTGGAGAACAAACTGTTTGTGAAGATGGAGAAATGTGAAAATCATGTGTCTGAGACCTCCTTTTTGGGTTACATCATAGCTCAGGGGGAGCTGCGGATGGACCCAGCTAAGATCTCTGCTGTCACGGACTGGCCAGCTCCCTCTACCCGCAAACAACTTCAACGATTCCTGGGGTTTGCGAACTTCTATAGGAGGTTCATCAAGGACTACAGCCGCATTGCGGCGCCACTCACCGCTCTCACCTCCATCTCACGACCGTTCGCTTGGAATGAAGGGGGCCGAATCAGCGTTCGAAGAACTGAAACATCGCTTCGCCTCGGCTCCCATTCTGATGCAGCCGGACCCCGACCGCCAGTTTGTCGTGGAGGTGGATGCATCCGACACTGGGGTAGGTGCAGTGTTGTCACAACGTTCTCCTGAAGATAACAAACTGCATCCCTGTGCTTTTCTCTCAAGGAAACTTTCTCAGGCAGAGAGGAATTATGATGTTGGAAATCGTGAACTGCTCGCCGTTAAGCTGGCTCTCGAGGAGTGGCGACATTGGTTGAGAGGGGCGGAACAACCCTTCATCGTTTGGACGGATCATAAGAATCTGGCTTACCTCCAGTCAGCGAAGCAGCTCAACCCCGTCAAGCCAGGTGGGCACTATTTTTTGGGAGATTCAATTTTTCTCTGTCTTACCGTCCTGGGTCACATAACGTCAAGCCTGACGCCCTGTCTCGTGTTCATTCGGCTGTTGATACTGGTAGTAACCCTGAACCCATTTTGCCTCCTACCTGCAGTATTGCAGTCATCACATGTGACATCGAGGGGATTGTTAGACAGGCTCAACATCATCAAGCTGACCCTGGGAGGGGTCCTCCTAACCGGATGTTTGTCCCTGAGTCTGCTCGCTCCCAGGTACTTCAGTGGGCTCACTCGTCTCCCCTTACCTGTCACCCTGGAGTTTCGCGGACCCTTGACTTTGTGCGACGGAAGTTCTGGTGGGCCACGATGGAGGCGGACACTCGAGCCTTCATTGCTGCTTGTACGGTATGTGCACGAAGTAAAAACTCCACCCAGGCCAGCGCTGGTCATCTACGACCTCTACCTATACCCAGCCGGCCCTGGTCGCATATCGCTATGGATTTTGTCACTGGACTTCCCCCCTCATCTGGTAAGACTGTCATTCTTACGGTGATTGATCGTTTTTCTAAGTTCGCTCATTTTTTGGCCCTACCTAAACTGCCCACTGCCAGAGAGACGGCTGATATTTTGGTTGAACATGTGTTCCGCTCTCATGGTCTACCCACGGATATTGTCTCTGACAGGGGTCCCCAGTTTGTCTCCCAGGTGTGGAAAGCTTTCTGTAAAGCTTTGGGCATTACATCCAGCCTGTCCTCTGGATATCACCCCCAGACCAACGGGCAAGCCGAGAGAAGCGAACCAGGAGATGGAGACCGCACTTCGCTGTGTCACTGGGTCTAACCCTGGGTCATGGAGCTCCATGCTCCCCTGGGTGGAATATGCTCATAACACCTTGACTAACGCTTCCTCTGGTTTGTCTCCTTTTCTGTGTGCTCTGGGTTATCAACCTCCCCTGTTCCCTTCCCAAGAGAGGGAACTTGCGGTACCCTCGGTGCAGTCCCACATGCGCCGCTGCTGCAAGGTCTGGAGGAAGGCCAGGGTAGCTCTGTCCCGAGCTTCGGCGTACATGCAGAGGCAAGCCAACCGTCACCGGTCCCAGGCTCCCGGTTACTCTCCTGGTCAAGAGGTATGGCTGAAGTCACGGGACCTTCCATTGAAGGTGGAGTCGAAGAAGATGGCGCCTCGTTTTATAGGACCGTTCAAGATACTGTCTATTGTTAACCCCTGCGCGGTTAAGCTACAGCTTCCTGCCTCCCTACGGGTTCATTCCACCTTTCATGTTTCCCAGATTAAGCCTGTGTCGGTTAGCCCTTTGTGCCCGCCCTCTCGTCCCCCTCCTCCGCCCCAAGATCGTGGGTGGGGGTCCGGTCTACACTGTCCGGCGACTTCTGGATGTTCGCGCCGGGTCGTGGTTTCCAGTACCTGGTGGATTGGGAGGGTTATGGTCCTGAGGAACGTTCCTGGGTGCCCAGGAGCTTCATTGTGGATCCTGCTCTGGTTCGTGAGTTTCATAGGTTACATCCTGATAAACCCTGTCGGCCGCCAGGTGGCGTCCGTAGAGGGGGTACTGTTAGGCCTACTGCTGCTAGGTAGCTCTCTCTCTGCTCTCCCCCTCCCCTCTGTCTGTCCTTGATTGCAGGAGTGAAGTCTGGTGTGCGGGAGTCAGGGTTCCAGCTGCAGCTCATTCACCATAATCACCTCAGCCTTTAAGACCCGGTCAAACTTTCCACTCATCGTCAGATCATAGTCAAGACAACCATGTTAGTCTCGCTGTCGACTCAACCTGTCTGTTTTCGCTCTTGTGTTTTTTTGGACTGTTTATTTACTTTTTCTCCTGTGCCACAGATATTTGGAACCTGACTCCTGCCTCCGCTTCACTCCTGCCACCACCATCCTGCTCTTCACTATCGGGTCTCTCCTTTGGACTCACCACGGACACTAGGACATTACGGTACCACACCTGCCCTGACCTGGATCTGTACCCTCCCTGTAACCTGGACTTGCTCTTCCCCATTTATTGGAAACCTGGACTATTGAACATTATAATAAACCTGTTAAAACTTCTCTGGCTTGGTGTACTTGTCTGCATTTGGGTTCTATCCAGTTAAATCATAACAATTATAAATTAAATGAAACTGTTTCACGAAAATGTGCATATGAAAACCATAACTGGCATGCAGATCGGTAGAAATGGTAAGATAAATTGGCATTCTCTGCAGAGCAGGTGTTTATTATGTTAAATTCAAGCTTCAAAGTGTTCAACTGTTGAAGGGTGTCAACATTTCTATCTAAGCTGTGTTTTCTTTCTAAGTCATGGATATTCTGTTTGAGTATTTCTAATTCTTTATGGGTCTTCTTTTTCTTATGTGAAGAGTAAGACATGATACAACCTGTCATATATGCTTTAAGAGCTTCACAGACAACAGTTGGGCATACTTCATTATCCACACTGAAGAAAAATATAAACGTAACATGTAAAGTGTTGGTTCCATGTTTCATTAGCTGAAATCAAAGATCCCAGAAATGTTCCATACGCACAAAACACTTATTTCTCCTTTGCCAAGATAATCTTTCCTCCCGACAGATGTGGCATATCAAGTAGCTGATTAAACAGCATTATCATTACACAGGTGCACCTTGAGCTCGGGACAATAAAAGGCCACACTAAAATGTGCAGTTTTGTCACACAACACAATGCCACAGATGTCTCAAGTTTTGAGGGAGCATGCAATTGGCATGCTGACTACAGGAATGTCCACCAGAGCTGTTGCCAGATAATTGAATGTTAATTTCTCTACCACAAGCCGCCTCCAACGTTGTTTTAGAGAATTTGGTAGTGCGTCCAACCGGCCTCACAACCACAGACCATGTGTATGGCATCATGTGGGCAGGTGGTTTACGGATGTCAACGTTGTGAACAGAGTGCACCATGGTGGCGGTGGGGTTATGGTATGGGCATGCATAAGATACGGACAACGAACACAATTGCATTTTATCGATGGAAGTTTGAATGCACAGAGATACCGTGACGAGATCCTAAGGCCCATTGTCGAGCCATTCATCTGCCGCCATCACCTCATGTTTCAGCATGATAATGCATGACCCCATGTCGCAAGGATCTGTACAATATTCCTGGAAGCTGAACATCTCCATACTCAGCAGACATGTCACCCATTGAGTATGTTTGGGATGCTCTGGATCGACGTGCACGGCAGCGTGTTCCAGTTCACGCCAATATCCAGCAACTTTGCACAGCCATTGAAGAGGAGTGGGACAACATTCCACAGGCCACAATCAACAGCCTGATCAACTCTGCGAAAGACTTGTCGCACTGCATGAGGCAAATGGTGGTCACACCAGATACTGACTGGTTTTCTGATCCACGCCCCTATCTTTTTAAAAAAGGTCTCTGTGACCAACAGATGTATATCTGTATTACCAGTCATGTGGAATCCATAGATTAGGGCCTAATAAATGTATTTCAATTTACTGATTTCCTTATATGAACTGTAACTCAGTAAAATCTTAGAAATTGTTGCATGTTGTGTTTATATTTTTTTCAGTATACATTTATTTCCAAAAACATGTCCATCTGTGTATTGAGTAGGCTTGGCCAGTATACCGTATATACCGGGGTATTTGGAAATAGCCACGGGATGTTTTTTCAATACAGTCAATACCATTGAAACTATTTTTTTGAAGATTTTCTATACATTTTAATATTTGTAGCTACTTCTTAAGTAAATACCTGCAGTCAACTTGTGCAATATGTTAGAAGATAAAGCAGATTGCGTTCTTCATTTCACCTGTCACATAATTTTACATTATGAAGCTTCCCATAGTTCCCCAGAACAGCTGAGCCGGTCACGTGTTTGTTTGTAAATAGCACAACTGGACAAAGCCTGATCAGGTGAGTCCAGCTGTGTATTGACAGGGGTCGTGTTTTATATTGAAAGTCAACAGCGGTTTATTGTTTCAATAGAGTGATCAGGGACGTGCAACTATAGTTTTCCTTCACAGAAAATACATTAGTGCAACACATTCGGCAGAAAATTGCTTAATTTTCATCAGATGACAACAGAAGTGCAACGGTATTTGGCTGGCAACCAAACAAGTAGGCTAAATTAACTTACAATGAAAAAGCAATGTATTTTTTTGCAAAAACTCTGCATGGCCATCATCTGTTTATCATAGAAATAATGTAGCCAGCTACATTTCCTAATGTTTTTCTTCAAGTTGATCTAGCATTTTACCGGAGAAAAGTAGGTTGGCTACACCAAGAAAAGTACCTGAGAAAAGTGCAACTGAAGCACCAAATTAGTCTGATGCCGAGCAGGAATTACAACAGCTATCCCATTTTGACAACAGAAATCAATGGGCGAATATCACAACCAATCTCAACACTGGTGGATAAGTAATACTGTGAAACACGATCAATTCACTATTACTGCAGATATATTATGGACATTTTCTGAAATTACAATTCAAAAATTCAAAAAGAAACTATGCGTAGCACCTATAAAGAAAAGTTTACAATAACAAAGTCAAATCTTAAATATGAGTTGTGGACATGAGGGTAACAGGTGGATTCTGTTTCAGTTGGATGTTTATATCGCCACAGTTCGCATAGATCCATCTCTTGGATGTTGGAGTTTAATACCTTAGATATGTTAGGAAGAGGATATAGTTTAGTTGATGACTTGTCTAGAGTTGCATTCCGCACACATTTAAAATTACCCCCCATATAATGTTCCCGTTACATTGAGATAGTTTAGGTATAAGGTCGTTAAAGAACTTTGGATCGTCTTCATTTGCGCAATAGCAATTCAGTAAAGTTACTTTTTCTTGTACCAGGTTTCCTTTTACCATTATAAAACGTCCATTTGGGTCTGTAGTTATTTCTGTAGACTTAAATCAGACTTTTTTGATCAATGAGAATTGATACTCCTCTGGATCTTGAAGAGTAGGTGGAGGAGAATGCCAACCCATCCCAAGCTCGCCCAAACCTTCACCTTCACTTTCTGAGTTTCTTGTAAAAAAAACGGATATTTTTCAAATAAGAAAATGCCTTAATTATTTTAGCTGGCTGCACAATTCCATTGACATTTCATGTCACACATGTTAATGTATTAATATCTTAAGTATTATCCACAACACGTGATATTGAGATGGGTCTTTACATATTTTGTGTCTCATATTGACTCCATTCATTTTGTAAGGTGTTGCTACAATGAAATCAGTGTTGATCAATCCTCAAGCTTCTTAGTGGACATGTATTCACAAGACATAGAAAACAAAACAAAACAATAAGAATGTTCCTCTTTCACCTCCGCCCCTTTCCCCTTTGATGCTTCCTGCATGAATCTGTCCTGTACTGTTGCACAGGTGAGAGAGCAACCTTACTGGTGCCTCTGTAGTGGCCATTCCCTTTAATGAAGTTTATTGTTCAGTAACTATGTCTCTATGCAATAAAAATAAAATGTATTTATTTATTAGGTAGACCCATCTAGTACCGGGTCGGACCCCCCTTTGCCTCCAGAACAGCCTGAAGTCTTTGGGGCATGGAACAATTGCTCAATTGGTATCAAGAGACTTAACATGTGCCAGGAAAACATTCCCCACACCATTACAGCACCGCCACCAGCCTGTCCCGTTGACACCAGGCAGAATGGGGCCATGGACTCATGCTGCTTACGTCAAATCCTGACTCTGCTATCAGCATGACGCAACAGGAACCGGGATTCGTCGGACCAGGCAATGTTTTTCCACTCCTCAATTGTCCAGTGTTGGTGATCGCGTGTCCACTGGAGCCACTTCTTCTTGTTTTTAGCTGATAGGAGTGGAACCCGGTGTGGTCGTCTGCTGCAATACCCCATCCGTGACAAGGACCGATAAGTTGTGTGTTCCGAGATGCCGTTCTGCCCACCACTGTTGTACCGTTATTTGCCTGTATGTGCCCACCTGTTAGTTTGCACGACTCTTGCCATTCTCCTTCAACCTCTCATCAACAAGCTGTTTTTGCCCACAGGACTGCCGCTGACTGGATGTTTTATTTTTTGTCGCATCATTCTCGGAGGCCAGCCGTTTCTGAGATACTGGAACCGGTTCGCCTGGCACCGACGAGCATATCATGCTCAAAGTCACTTAGATCACTAGTTTTGCCCATTCTAACATTCAATCGAACAGTAACTGAATGCCTAGATGCCTGTCTGCCTGCTTTATATAGCAAGCCACATGACTCACTGTCTATAGGAGCGAACCATTTTTATGAATGGGGAGGTGTACCTAATGAACTGGTTACTGAGTGTATACATATATAGTCTTGGCCAGACTTAAATGCGCTCTAGTCAACCACAAATGTCCTATTTTAAGTAAGGTGTGTTATGAAGGAGAAACAATAAATACAAATAAAAATGTAATATATACAATATACCAAACAAAAATATAAATGCAACATGTAAAGTGTTGGTCCCATGTTTCATGAGCTGAAAAATTATCCCAGAAATGTTCCATGCGCACAAAAAGCGTATTTCTCTAAAATGTTGTGCACACATTTGCTTACATCCCTGTTAGTGAGCATTTCTCCTTTGCCAATATCATCCATCCACCTGACAGGTGTGGCATATCAAGAAGCTGATTAAACAGCATGATCATTACACAGGTGCACCTTGTGCTGAGGACAATAAAATGTTACTCTAAAATGTGCAGTTTTGTTACACAACACAATGCCACAGATATCTCAAGTTTTGATGGAGCGTGCAATTGGCATGCTGATTGCAGGAACGTCCACCAGGGCTGTTGCCAGATAATTGTATTTTTATTTCTCTACCATAAGCCGTTTTAGAGAATTTGGCAGTACGTCAAACCAGCCTCACAACCGCAGACCATGTGTATGGCGTTGTGTGGGCGAGCAGTTTGATGATGTCAATGTTGTGAACAGAGTGCCCCATGTTGGGGTTATGGTATGGGTAGGCATAAGCTACGGACAACGAACACAATTGCATTTTATCGATGGCAATTTGAATGCACAGAAATACCGGGACGGAATCCTGAGGCCATTGTGAGGCCCATTTCTTTTGAGGTATCTGTGACCAACAGATGCATATCTGTATTCCCAGTCATGTGAAATCCATAGATTAGGGCCTAATGAATTCATTTCAATTGACTAATTTCCTCATATGAACTGTAACTCAGTAAAATCTTAGAATTTGTTGCATGTTTCGTTTATATATTTGTTCAGTATATATAATAATACGACTTATGATTCCATTGGTAAGTCCAATATCCTGTATATTGCCCAACTAGGACTGGGACATTTCTTTTTTAAATTACACTTTCAAATCAAAGTTTGTCAGATGTTTTCAGACCTCTAAAGTAGTCAGTCTCATGTCAAGATGAAACCATGTCCCTAGACATTGGTTGTGTAGATCCAGTTATATACCTTCACCCCAAATTAATGGAAAAGATAAGCACCGAATAACGTTGCTTCTATGAGGCCTGTTTCAAAGAAAATGCAGAGCTCCCTAAACACAGGTCTGTCCCATTTCCCCCAAAAAGTCCTTGACAGCAGCAGACTAATCAGGCCTTCTATGACAGCACTGCAGTGCAGCAGTCTCAATCAGATCACACCAGCAGCATGGTGGCTGGGGCCCAGGCCAGGTTCCCATTAGTCACTGTATGCGCCCCAAATGGCATCCTATTCCCTATAAAGTACACTACTTTTACATTTGCCCTGGTCAAAAGTAGTGCACTAAATAGGGAATAGACACCGAGAGGAAATTTTTCTACAGGGCACGGCTCTGTCTGTGACGCTGATCTCTCATCTTTAATTCAGGTCTGTGGTGTATGGTGTCAACCAACCCATGCTTTACTGTGTGTGTGTGTGTGTGTGTGTGTGTGTGTGTGTGTGTGTGTGTGTGTGTGTGTGTGTGTGTGTGTGTGTGTGTGTGTGTGTGTGTGTGAGAGCGGTAGAGCAGAGATGGGACTCCATAGGAAAAGCATGCAAAATGCTGTCTATGGCTCTCATTGTTTATATTTGCATGTTTGTGCGAGAATACAAAACCACATAAACATTTAAATCTTCACATTACCTCAGAGGCAAACCAAACTGACTGTGAATGTGAGCATTAGACAGTAAAAGAAAGCAAGTTGCTAATTCCCCCAAAGCTTGCTACCCTACTTAGAACGCATTTGGTGTGATCTGGATCACACTGGCTGAGGAGGTAGGTTGGTAGTGAATGCCTTTCTAGTTCACATTCAGAGACCTAAGCAAGGTTCACAGTCAGGGACACAGTTTTACTTCCAATCTGGGGCCATAGGTATCAAGCGTCTCAGAGTAGGAGTGCTGATTTAGGATCAGTTTAGATTTTAGATCACATTGAATAAGATTACATGGACAGGGGGTAGCTGATCCTAAATCAGCACTCCTCCTATGAGAAGCTTGATACCTACAGCCCCAGATTGAAGTGTGGCTATTAACTGCCAGTAGTGGAGATCAAATGATTTATGATGGTCTGATGTCCAAACCTCCCTGGGCTGAAGGGGTAAAATGGCTGCCTATTGCTAAGCAAAGGGATGGGCCATTCCAGAGAGAGGCAGGTGAAGCGGGAGCCCTATCTCTGCCTAAAATCTGTTAAGCAGATCCTTAATTATTAACCAGATTTTTTGTATGGGGGGCAATGAGAGAGTGACAAATTCAGTGAAGATAAACATGAATTGCTATTTTGATACGTGAGGCTTATTTGATATAATAGAGGGTTTGTAATGCTTAGGTTGTTACGAGTGTACTGATATACTGTAAGTGTGATGCACATGCCATCCCGGACACTTTGAGAAAAAACACTTTATAACGGAGTTGTCCCTGTTGAAATTCGAGACGATCTATGCATATTCATTAGGCTAACATTTAGGGCTGTCCCGACTAAAAAAACCTTGGTCGACCGAGAGTCGTCTGTTTTATCGACCAATCAACATTTTTCACTGTGTATTTTTCCATATATATGTGTTTTAATAAAATCAACTATATGTAGGCTACTGAGCTTGTCTGATGCTTTAAGCACCCTGTGATTAAATAATTAAGACACACAAATGACTCAAGAGGGAGACTAACCAGAAGAAAAAAACCTGTTCCCGAACCACCTGCTACCGCTGCTGCTGGCCTTCGCAGATTCTGCCATTACACTCCCGAAGTTGCCGGTAATAGGCTACACCAGAGGTCGGCAACCTTTTCCATTTGGAGTGCCAATTTATCTTACCATTTCTACCGATCTGCATGCCAGTTATGATTTTCATATGCACATTTTTGTGGAACAGTTTCATTTATTTTATAATAAAGTCTTCGTATCTCAAAATCTTTGTGATTAATAAAAATTCTATCACAATCTAAATTAAAATGATACAAATCTAAAAGTAACTTCTATTGCCATTGCCAACTATGTAAAAATATACTACATAAAGCCAACAAATAAAAACATTGCAGCCTGCAGGTTAGAAATATCCTGATAAAAATAAATCACATTGGCTACGCATCGCCTGTCTGCAAGGAACTTGAAACTTTGTATCAACTATCAATTTGGTCCAGCCCAAAGCTTGAGCTAACAAACTTGCAACATTGTATAAAATATTCTGGACCCTCAGAGTTTCCAGTGCCAGTGAGCTCCAGACAGACACAGCAGTATTTGCACAAGGGATAAGAAGTAATCAGGTAGGCCTTTTCCACCTGATCAGAGCATGACGGTTTTTTCCCCTTTCACTGCAGAGTGGTTATTTCTCAAATAGGCTACATTGAGGAACTATTGTCATTCTCAATGGATGTAAAAACAGACTTTGTTTGCTTGCTGTTTGAGGTGAAGAAAACATTACCTTGAGAAGCTCCACAGGCCATTAGTGGTGGTGCGTTAAGCCAATCGGAAATACTATCAGATCCCCAAATGGGCACATTTATATACCTACATTTGCGCGCAGGCCAGGTAGACTACAGGCCTACTTCTATGCATGCGCGTCCTTACTCAACAACTGCTCAACTAAAGAATTCTCGGCCGACCAACAGCCTATCGACCAAACAATTGACCAGTCAACTAAATGGGGTCAGCCCTACTAGCATTGCATCTCATTCTCCATTGAATACAGGTGGTTGACATCAACACCCCTCATCGAATATTCAAAAGATTATTCAAATAACGAGATGTATCCACTGATCCAAAGACAGGAATAGGCGGGAGCTTGACAGCCCGCCGTTCCGCTCTGTGTACAACGAATCCCATTGTTAGGGTGGAGACACAGGTATCTCGTCATTTTATCCATATCTCTGGCCATTCTTGATTCACCAGGGTCATTGTCAGGTGACAGCTATAAGATCAAAAGATGAAGGGTCAAAGGTCAGCCAATCACAAGACACGATAATTTCTGTTGCCAAGAAGATCCAGGATACAAAGCTTGCGTACACTCTTAGAAGAAAAAGTGCTATCTAGAACCTTAAAGGGTTCTTCGGCTGTCCCCATAAGAGAACCTTTTGAATAACCCTTTATATGGATGCAGGTAGAACCCTTTTGGTTCCAGGTAGAACCTTTTGGGTTCCATGTAGAACCCTTTCTACAGAGGGTTCTACTGGAACCAAAAGGGTTATCCTATGGGGACAGCTGAAGAACCCTTTTAGAAACATTTTTCCTAAGAGTGTTGCATAAGCCCCGCAATCTATGAGTTGCAGGAAATACAGAGATGATTCACACATAGTAACGTGATGACTTTCATTTACCACAAACACAAACACAGACGAGAAAGACAAAGCACAAGACAACAGAGCCGTGCTTCAAAAACGAGGCTGCCAGTTGAGACAGAGAGCGGGAAAAAAACTCTGTAAAGGGAGTAGTACACAGCATTATACGAGATCTTCAGTTTCTTGGGATTTTCTCGCATGGAATAGCCTTCATTTCTCAGAACAAGAATAGACTGACGAGTTTCAGAAGTTTCTGGCCATTCTGAGCCACAACCAAAAAAAATAAAAAACGTTCTACTCAATAATACGTGTTTCAGTACTTATTTACTACATCCATGAATGGTAAGTCAGTACTGATGATCAGTGGCGACCCATCATTCAGTGCAGGTGGGGCAGAGCCACCTGTTTTGAGCCCCACATTTTTTGCAAAAATAAATAAATAAAACATTGTTTTTTCAGGGGGCTTGCCTGTTTTGCATGTTATTTTGCCATTAATACGTGTCACATATCAGTTTGCAAACAATGTAAAAAAAATAGATATAATTTAGTTAATAAAGCCGCATACAAACATGGTCTCTTTTTTGTTTTCTTGAGTAAGGCAGCTCCAAAATGCAGGTGTTTCAGCCTTGCTCAGTGCTTTCTGTGGTGGTGGTGGGGCAAGCCAGCAGAAAATATGGAGAGTTGCGCCGTGATTGGCTCAGTGTTCTGTCACTCATGGGGACACTACGTCACCGCCAAGTCTAAGGGTAGACTGCGAAAATTCAAGCCCCTTGGTTCCTGCCATAGAGTTACATGAGAAGTGCCCTTCCAAGAAGGCTCAAGGTCATTGGCCACAGATAAAATGATATCAAATCAGGTTATATGTACAGTAGTTTGATTGGACTGATTATGTCAACATCTTACTTTCAAAATCTTAGCTAGCAGTCATCATCATGAATCAAGTCGATAATCTACTGGCAAATCCTTTTTAATCCTTGTCATATGAAGAGAAATAATGAAGAGAAATTATAGATAAAACATATCGGTGCTCATCGGCCATTGGACATAAACATTACACAACAAGTTGGAAATCGCAAATTCAACAATGTGGTTTGGAAGGAATTGGTGACAGTGGCTAACTGCAAGCATTGCAACTGGGAAGTCGTGAATAAACGAGCTCTGACTGGGAAAATACGCTTTGAACGGTCATCCAACTCAGAATTGTAAATCCGGCCTCTTTCTCTTTCTTTGATGACTAAATTTGCCCACGAAGGACCGCCGTGCCACCTTCCTGTTCAAGTGAGCACAGCACAACAAGGTGAGTCCAAAAATGTATTGTGTGTTGCTGCATAAATTATGTAATATGCCAGGGAGATATGTATACTGTAGCTAAGAAAGTAATACTAAGTGTATGTTGTGTAGTAAGATGTTAGTAACCCATGTGCCTCACCCTAATAATTTTGTCTATTTACCCCTCTTAATTTCGCCTACTGTTCTGACTTGGTGGTGCACATGTAGCCTATAACCTGTTTTAGATAAATATAATCATTGAATATTGTAAGAGCTTTCATTGTCTGCTTATATGCCCACTTTATTTATCCCACGGTTCTGACTTGGTGTACAGGGAGAACACTGTAAGAACGGCCCATGTTCTGAATTCTGTTGCTGTACATTTCAAAAGTGCTAAACAAATAGTTATATTGACTACGTCCGTCCTAGCTCGCTCACTAATATCTTAATCGAAATTATGGATTGCCTCTTATCCGCTTGTCATCCCCTTATGCCATAGTTTGTACATCTCAATTGTCATTAGAAACCACATTTGTTTAAGCAAGTCAGCCATATCAGCTATGTTTTTTTAAAAGGCAGTAAATGAGGCTGAATGAACTGTTTCGCTGCCAGACAAGGCTCCACTGATAGCCAGGTGTAGCTGTGGTAAAATGTTGGGACTGCTGTTGGGACAGCTTTATGTAGGCTCTAACAGTTTGTGGGCACCGTTTGTCACCGTTATAGTGCAATTAATGTATTGTTTAGTGTTGTGTTGTGTAGTGGCTTTGCTGGCATGCATCCCACTTCTTTTTTGCCCCACCAAGATTTACATGCTAAAATCGCCACTGCTGATGATGTTGGCTGATTTCCTTATATGAACTGTAACTCAGTAAAATTGTTGAAATTGTTGCATGTTGCATTTATATTTTTGTTCAGCGTACATGATAACAATATTAAATTGTCTTTATATTTAAATTGTCTTTATATTTCACAAAATGTTTGGTCCCACAGGCTGTCCCAACACATTATGACATGAAAGTGAATTCTGACAGTGTAAAAGGCCCTTAGTTGACTCTAAACCCATTTGAAGAGAAACAAGTTATTAATGTGTTTCTGCTTTATTACAGCCAGAAATACTCCTCAGTTTCATCAGCTGTCCAGGTGGCTGTTCTCAGACGATCCCGCAGGTGAGGAAGCGTGGTCTGTGGTTGTGAGGCCGGTTGGACGTACTGATAAATCCTCTAAAACAACGTTGGAGGTGGCTTATGGTAGAGAAATTAACATTACATTATCTGGCAACAGCTCTGGTGGACATTCCTGCAGTCAGCATGCCAATTGCACGCTCCCTCAAAACTTGAGACATCTGTGGCATTGTGTTGTGTGACAAAACTGCACATTTTAGAGTGGCCTTTTATTGTCCCCAGCACAAGGTGCACCTGTGTAATGATCATGCTGTTTAATCAGCTTCTTGATATGCCACACCTGTCAGGTGGATGGATTATCTTGGCAAAGGAGAAATGCTCACTAACATTTTTGGTGATCTTTTATTTCAGCTCATGAAACATGGGACCAACACTTTACATGTTGCGTTTATATTTTTCTTCAGTGTGGATAATGAAGTATGCCAAACTGTTGTCTGTGAAGGTCTTAAAGCATATATGACAGGTTGTATCATGTCTTACTCTTCACATAAGAAAAAGAAGACCCGTAAAGAATTAGAAATACTCAAACAGAAAATCCATGACTTAGAAAGAAAACACATCTTAGATAGACAGTTGAACACTTTGAAGCTTGAATTTAACATAATAAACACCCGCTCTGCAGAGAATGCCAATTTATATTTTTGTTCAGTATAGTTGGAGTCTGTGTGTGTACTTACGTTTGTACCACCGCACGGTAAAGCAACGCACGAGTTGAAAATATTGAACGAATGCGCTACACAGTAAGCACCGCAGCATAGTGCAGCACCCCCAAAGTAGTGTTGCGGACTGCTCCATTGACAATGAATGACTTCCGCCGGAACGCAATGAGTTTGATGCATCTGGTGGACAAGAGGTCATATTGACTCGAAAAATATAATTCCACTTTGACATTACGGGGTGTTCAGCATTTAATTTTGTATTATAATATTTTTTTTTGGAAAAACTTAATTCCACTTTGACATTATGGGGTATTGTGTGTAGGCCAGTGACACAAAATCTAAATTTAATCTATTTAAAATTCAGGCTGTAACACAACAAAAGTTGAGAGGTGTCAGACAATACTTTCTGAAGGCGCTGTATATGCCTCGACTTTGTCACAGTCACACGTGTAGCACATGGGAATGTGTGAAACTTACTCCTCAGCCTGAAGTGTCCCCACTTGCGCCAGTGAATAGCTAGCTTTTCACGTGGCGCCGACTGGTAAGATGCTTCAGGAAGGCGGTTACGTGTGCTAGCAAGGCAGAGGTCCCGAGTTTGTGCCAGGTATGGGCCGAATCGGGAGGAAGTGGTACTCGCTAAGCATGCAGCGTGACGCCCTTTACACACACATCTGTGTTGTTGCTGAGCTTTTAATTTCAAAGCCCTTGGGGATAAACAAGACTTTGAGATGGGAATGGACTTCACCCTTTTACGTAAATCTGGGCATCCTGTTATGACCATCAAGATCCAATAAATACTGCCTGACTCAGTGTATCTAGTCATAAGACAGGTCCTAATCTGAATCACACTCAAGTGACAAAAAGATAAGCAAAGAGTAACTGATAAGGCCATTGGCTGACATTATAACCAGTGGAAATACAGAGGCAGTGGTCATCATGGCATATAAACTTCAGTTATTATTGAGTTCTAATTAGCCAACAGGATAAATACTCTGGCCTTATCCATTAACACCAGGTAAAACAAAAACAAAACAATTCACCCAGATAAAAATTGTTATAATGATTACTTTACAATACACTAAGCACAGATTCATGCTAGGATTCATATAGGCCCAATGTAGGTTACATCTCTATAACCCTGTATTTTGTAATTGCTGGCCATCCTTATCATTAATACCTCTAATATATTTCATTGTGTTCCTACATTTCTTTATGTGCTCCTACATTTTTCAACTTAGGAGCACATGTACGCCTTGTAAAAATGTCAGTATAGAGCCAGGGCCGGATTAATGCAGGGGCTTACCGAGGCTTCCAAGAGGCATTCGAAAAATTACATATAAAAATATATATATACAAAATATTAAGGAAATATAGTGCCTTCGGAAAGTATTCAGACCCCTTGACCTTTTCCACATTTTGTTACGTTACAGCCTTATACTAAAATTGATTAAATAAACAAAAATCCTCAGCAATCTACACACAATGCCCCATGACGACAAAGCGAAAAAAGTTTTTCAAAATCTTTGCAAATATATTAAAAATAATAAACAGAAATACCTTATTTACATAAGTATTCAGACCCTTTGCTATGAGACCCTAAATTGAGCTCAGGTGCATCCTATTTCCATTGATCATCCTTGAGATGTTTCTACAACTTGATTGGAGTCCACCTGTGGTAAATCCAATTGATTGGACATGATTTGGAAAGGCACACACCTGTCTATATTAGGTCCCACAGTTGACAGTGCATGTCAGAGTAAAAACCAAGCCATGAGGTCGAAGGAATTGTCCGGAGAGCTCCGAGACAGGTTGTGTTGAGGCACAGATCTGGGGAACGGTACCAAAAAATGTCTGCTGCATTTAAGGTCCCCAAGAACACAGTGGCCTCCATCACTCTTAAATGGAAGAAGTTTGGAACCACCAAGGCTCTTCCTAGAGCTGGCCGCCCGGCCAAACTGAGCAATCGGGGGAGAAGGGCCTTGGTCAGGGAGGTGACCTAGAACCTGATGGTCACTCTGACAGAGCTCTAGAGTTCCTCTGTGGAGATGGGAGAAACTTCCAGAAGGACAACCATCTCTGCAGCACTCCACCAATCAGGGCTTAATGGTAGAGTGGCCAGATGGAAGCCACTCCTCAGTAAAAGGCACATGACAGCCCGCTTGGAGTTTGCCAAAAGGCACCTAAACAAGATTCTCTGGTCTGATGAAACCAAGATTGAACTCTTTGGCCTGAATGCCAAGCGTCACGTCTGGAGGAAACCTGGCACCATCCATACGGTGAAGCATGGTGGTGGCAGCATCATGCTGTGGGGATGTTTTTCAGCGGCAGGAACTGGGACACTAGTCAGGATCAAGGCAAAGATGAACGGAGCAAAGTACAGAGACATACTTGCGGAAAACCTGCTCCAGAGCGCTCAGGACCTCAGACTGGGGCGAAGGTTCACCTTCCAATGGGACAATGACCCTAAGCACACAGCCAAGACAACGCAGGAGTGGCTTCGGGACAAGTCTCTGAATGTCCTTGAGTGGCCCAGCCAGAGCCCGGACTTGAACCCGATCGAACATCTCTGGAGTGACCTGAAAATAGCTGTGCAGCAACGCTCCCCATCCAACCTGACAGAGCTTGAGAGGATCTGCAGAGAAGAATGGGCGGAACTCCCAAAAAACAGGTGTGCCAAGCTTGTAGCGTCATACCCAAGAAGTCTCGATGCTGTAATCGCTGCCAAAGGTGCTTCAACAAAGTACTGAGTAAAGGGTCTGAATACTTATGTAAATGTGATATTTCTGTATTTTATTTGTATTACATTTGCAAAAATGTCTAAAAACCTATTTTTTCATTCTCATTATGTGGTATTGTGTGTAGATTGGGAGGGGAAAAAAACAATTTAATCAATTTTAGAATAAGACTGTAACGTAACAAAATGTGGAAAAAGTCAAGGGGTCTGAATACTTTCTGAAGGCACTGTATACAGCGCCTTGCAAAAGTATTCATCCCCCTTGGCGTTTTTCCTATTTTGTTGCATTACAACTTGTAATTTAAATAGATTTTTATTTGGATTTCATGTAATGGACATATACAAAATAGTCAAAATTGGTGAAGTGAAAAGAAAAAAATAACTTATTTCAAAAAATTATAAAAAATAAATAACGGAAAAGTGGTGCGTGCATATGTATTCACCCCCTTTGCTATGAAGCCCCTAAGCAAGATCTGGTCCAACCAATTACCTTCAGAAGTCACTTAATTAGTTAAATAAAGTCCACCTGTGTGCAATCTAAGTGTCACATGATCTCAGTATATATACACCTGTTCTGAAAGTTCTGAGTCTGCAACACCACTTAGCAAGGGGCACCACCAAGCAAGCGGCACAATGAAGACCAAGGAGCTCTCCAAACAGGTCAGGGACAAAGTTGTGGAGAAGTACAGATCAGGGTTGGGTTATAAAAAAATATCAGAAACTTTGAACATCCTACGGAGCACCATTAAATCCATTATTAAAAAATGGAAAGCATATGGCACCACAACAAACCTGTCAAAAGAGGGCCGCCCACCAAAACTCACGGACCAGGCAAGGAGGGCATTAATCAGAGAGGCAACAAAGAGACCAAAGATAACCCTGAAGGAGCTGCAAAACTCCACAGTGGAGATTGGAGTATCTGTCCATAGGACCACTTTAAGCCGTGCACTCCACAGAGCTGGGCTTTACGGAAGAGTGTCCAGAAAAAAGCCATTGCTTAAAGAAAAAAATAAGCAAACACGTTTGGTGTTCGCCAAAGGGCATGTGGAGACTCCCCAAACATATGGAAGAAGGTACTCTGGTCAGATGAGACTAAAATTTAGCTTTTTGGCAATCAAGGAAAACGTTATGTCTGGCGCAAACCCAACACCTCTCATCACCCTGAGAACTCCATCCCCACAGTGAAGCATGGTGGTGGCAGCATCATGCTGTGGGGATGTTTTTCATCGGCAGGGACTGGGAAACTGGTCAGAATTGAAGGAATGATGGATGGCGCTAAATACAGGGAAATTCTTGAGGGAAACCTGTTTCAGTCTTCCAGAGATTTGAGACTGGGACGGAGGTTCACCTTCCAGCAGGACAATGACCCTAAGCAAACTGCTAAAGCAACACTTGCGTGGTTTAAGGGGAAACATTTAAATGTCTTGGAATGGCCTAGTCAAAGCCCAGACCTCAATCCAATTGAGAATATGTGGTATGACTTAAAGATTGCTGTACACCAGCGGAACCCATCCAACTTGAAGGAGCTGGAGCAGTTTTGCCTTGAAGAATGGGCAAAAATCCCAGTGGCTAGATGTGCCAAGCTTATAGAGACATACCCAAAGAGACTTGCAGCTGTAATTGCTGCAAAAGGTGGTTCTACAAAGTATTGACTTTGGCGGGGTGAATAGATGATGCACTCTCAAGTTTTCTGTTTTTTTGTCTTATTTGTTGTTTGTTTCACCCCAAAAAATATTTTGCATCTTCAAAGTGGTAGGCATGTTGTGTAAATCAAATAATACAACCCCCCAAAAAATCCATTTTAATTCCAGGTTGTAAGGCAACAAAATAGGAAAAATGCCAAGGGGGGTGAATACTTTCGCAAGCCACTGTAGCTGCCAGAACAGCTTCAATGCGCCTTGGAATAGATTCTACAAGTGGACCTAAACCATGCCAGAAAAATGCACCCCACACCATAACATATACTTTGTATCCCTTGGGTGGAGGCTATGATTTCTTAATCTGGCCATGCGTAGAGCCCTGCAGTTAATGTTGGTGTAGGCCTAAATGAAACAGCAGAAAGGCATTGAAATATATCAAAAGTTGTAGGGAGGGATTGACTAGTCAATGAAAATATAATATAATAATAATAATATGCCATTTAGCAGACGCTTTTATCCAAAGCAACTTACAGTCATGTGTGCATACATTTTTACGTATGGGTGGTCCCGGGGATCGAACCCACTACCATGGCGTTACAAGCACCATGCTCTACCAATTGAGCTACAGAGGGGCCTATAAGGTCATACTGTTTCCTGACAACCCCATAATAATCACACAATTTGCCATCTGTGTAACTCTAATAACCTGATGGCACTTTTGTTGTTGGTAACAACAGCCTCAGCAAATATTTAGTTTTATCTGCTGCCCCAAACAGTTTAGAGTCAAAGGCTTAGCAGTCCCCTCGTGGCTGCAGCCCGAGCACAGATTACTGCTGCCTACAGCATGGAGGTCAGTTATAGGCTGTGTCCCAAATGGCACCCTATTCCCTATGGGCTCTGGTCAAAAGTATTGCACTATGTAGGGAATAGGGTGCCATTTGGGACAGACCATAAACAGGGCCACAGTACCACAGAGTTCACTTATAAAAACCAACAGCCAACAGTAACAGTGGCACTTATAAAGCTCTTTTGTTTGGGGAGGATTTTGCTGATCTTGATGCTTTTGGGCCCATTCATTCCCATGTTCCACTGTAGCAGAGTGAGCTGATGGATGGAGAAAACAAATAGATGAAGAACACAATTGAATTGTACTGCATCAACTACAGTTTGGGATGTATCGTTAAGGTCAATGATGTATATACAGTGGGGAAAAAAAGTATTTAGTCAGCCACCAATTGTGCAAGTTCTCCCACTTAAAAAGATGAGAGAGGCCTGTAATTTTCATCATAGGTACACGTCAACTATGACAGACAAATTGAGGAAAAAAAATCCAGAAAATCCCATTGTAGGATTTTTAATGAATTTATTTGCAAATTATGGTGGAAAATAAGTATTTGGTCACCTACAAACAAGCAAGATTTCTGGCTCTCACAGACCTGTAACTTCTTCTTTAAGAGGCTCCTCTGTCCTCCATTCGTTACCTGTATTAATGGCACCTGTTTGAACTTATTATCAGTATAAAAGACACCTGTCCACAACCTCAAACAGTCACACTCCAAACTTCACAATGGCCAAGACCAAAGAGCTGTCAAAGGACACCAAAAACAAAATTGTAGACCTGCACCAGGCTGGGAAGACTGAATCTGCAATAGGTAAGCAGCTTGGTTTGAAGAAATCAACTGTGGGAGCAATTATTAGGAAATGGAAGACATACAAGACCACTGATAATCTCCCTCGATCTGGGGCTCCACGCAAGATCTCACCCCATGGGGTCAAAATGATCACAACGGTGAGCAAAAATCCCAGAACCACACGGGGGGACCTAGTGAATGACCTGCAGAGAGCTGGGACCAAAGTAACAAAGCCAACCATCAGTAACACACTACGCCGCCAGGGACTCAAATCCTGCAGTGCGAGACGTGTCCCCCTGCTTAAGCCAGTACATGTCCAGGCCCGTCTGAAGTGCATTTGGATGATCCAGAAGAGGATTGGGAGAATGTCATATGGTCAGATGAAACCAAAATATAACTTTTTGGTAAAAACTCAACTCGTCATGTTTGGAGGACAAAGAATGCTGAGTTGCATCCAAAGAACACCATACCTACTGTGAAGTATGGGGGTGGAAACATCATGCTTTGGGGCTGTTTTTCTGCAAAGGGACCAGGACGACTGATCCGTGTAAAGGAAAGAATGAATGGGGCCATGTATCGTGAGATTTTGAGTGAAACCCTCCTTCCATCAGCAAGGGCATTGAAGATGAAACGTGGCTGGGTCATTCAGCATGACAATGATCCCAAACACACCGCCCGGGCAACGAAGGAGTGGCTAGGTAAGAAGCATTTCAAGGTCCTGGAGTGGCCTAGCCAGTCTCCAGATCTCAACCCCATAGAAAATCTTTGGAGGGAGTTGAAAGTCTGTGTTGCCCAGCGACAGCCCCAAAACATCACTGCTCTAGAGGAGATCTGCATGGAGGAATGTTGCCAAAATACCAGCAACAGTGTGTGAAAACCTTGTGAAGACTTACAGAAAACGTTTGACCTGTGTCATTGCCAACAAAGGGTATATAACAAAGTATTGAGAAACTTTTGTTATTGACCAAATACTTATTTTCCACCATCATATGCCAATAAATTCATTAAAAATCCTACAATGTGATTTTCTGGATTTTTCTTTCTCATTTTGTCTGTCATAGTTGACGTGTACCTATGATGAAAATTACAGGCCTCTCTCATCTTTTTAAGTGGGAGAACTTGCACAATTGGTGGCTGACTAAATACTTTTTTTCCCCACTGTAAACCCTGTATTGCTGATGCTATGTTTTGCCCATTGAGGGGCTTTGAAGCCACAGGTTGGCCATATTGGCACTCCCCAGTAGGAGCAGTCCTCCATAGGAATGAACGGAATTCTACAATATTTCGATTAAATGTTTCAAGGACAAAATTATATGTTTAAGTATTTTGTTGTTGTAGTGGGGACAGTAACATTAGTAATCTAAAAACATTTATACTTTAACTTTTTCATTCGGGGCCCCCCTTCCAGCATTGGGGAACATCCCGCGACCCCCATGCGTGCGCACAGGCGCCTATTTCTATGGGTACAAGCACTGTTCCTCTTGTTGGTGGAGAGAATTTAGCAAGTTTAAAGATTACTTCGTGCAATTCTACATATTTTGTCATAGGGTGCAAAGAAAGTTTTGCAGTTTTAAAGCTAATTTTCTAGCAATTCTATACATTTTGTTTGAGTGACTAAAAATGTTCAACAATATCTATGGGCTAAAAAACCTACATAAAAAAACATTAACTGACATGGGCTAGTTGATCTGGACATTTCTGACAAGTTATAATTAGCTCTCTAAGGTACACAATGAATAACATGACAAGAGGAACTGATGATACACTACCCAATTTCAAAATTGCACCTTGTGCATTCTACTATAACAACTTTCAAGAGTAAGTTTAAAACCGGATTGTTTAAGACTCCCGCGTTTAAGACCCCCTGCGCCCCCCCTGCCGACTGGGGGCGCGGTCCACAGTTTGGGAACCACTGCCTTAAAACATCCATAAATGTATCATTCTTGTGCAAATTATTTCTATAGGCTACATTGAGGTTGTTATTTCATTATTTTAGGCTATCTGGCATTAGTGTATAAGCCTAAGCTTCAGGGCCTAACTGTACACGTGCCAAAAAACCTACATGCCAATCGCCAAATGCTTTTGGGAGTGGGCAGAAAAATCTATCCAGGGAGGCAAAAAGGACAATGTCGGAGTTTAATTCAATAACAAAAAATCTGCGAAATGGAGAGTTGAAAATAAAGAGAAGGGAGGGCCTGAAAAGTAATGTTTGATTAAGTGGTAAAAGAGGATGATAGTAGTGTTTTGTGTGATGATTTTGAGGTGCTATATAAATTTGTCAGTCACAAGACTGGGACTTCAAGTAGGCCTATGGCACGTCAAGGGAACTGTAGTCTAATGTTCAGATGGGTTAAATGGAAATTGAAATCTGGAGACTTACTGTAGGTCTATAACCTCTCACATTACCATAATATTAAGCTGTCGACAAACAGTTATTGTGCTGATGTTGCTTCCAGAGGCAGTTTGGAGCTCGGTAGTGAGTGTTGCAACGCTCACGCGTTCGGCGATCCAGTTCTGTGAGCTTATGTGGCCTACCACTTCGCGGCTGAGCCGTTGTTGCTCCTAGATGTTTCCACTTCACAATAACAGCACTTACAGTTGACCGGGGAAGGCGGCTGAGCCGTTGTTGCTCCTAGATGTTTCCACTTCACAATAACAGCACTTACAGTTGACCGGGGAAGCTCTAGCAGGGCAGAAATTTGACGAACTGACTTGTTGGAAAGGTGGCATCCTATGACGGTGCCACGTTGAAAGTCACTGAGCTCTTCAGTAAGGCCATTCTACTGCCAATGTTTGTCTATGGAGATTGCATGGCTGTGCGCTCGATTTTATACACCTGTCAGCACTAATTTGAAGGGGTGTCCACATCCTTTTGGTCATGTAGTGTATAAAAAAATATTGTGCTAGGGCTTCCCGAGTGGTGCAGTGGTCTAAGGCACTGCATCGCAGTGCTAGAGGTGTTACTACAGACATGGGTTCATTCCCGGGCTGTGCCACAACCGGCCGTGGCCGGGAGTCCCATAGGACGGCGCACAATTGGCCCAGTGTCGTCCGGGTTAGGGGATGGTTAGGCTGGGGGGGCTTTACTTGGCTCATCGCGCTCTAGCGACTCCTTGTGGTGGGCTGGGTGACTGCAGGCTGTCGCCAGTTGAACAGTGTTTCCTCCGACATATTGGTGCGGCTGGCTTCCGAGTTAAGCTGGCGGGTGTTAAGAAGCACGGTTAGGCGGGTCATGTTTCGGAGGACGCATGAGTCCACCTTCGCCTCTCCCGAGCCCGTTGGGGAGTTGCAGCGATGACACAAGATTGATTGTTTAGCTTACATCGGCAGGCTGCGGGGCATTTAGGATGTATTCTACCGCAGATCGCTAAAATAATGATTGTGATGACATTTCCTCAATTCAAATTTAATGGCGACACTATACCAGTCCAGTGCGAATAGGGCAAAGCTTCATCTTCATAATTCGGTGAGTCAGTGTGCCACTGGAAATTGTATTTAGTAGCCTACTGTAGCCTATGATATACACTGAGTGTACAAAACATTAAGGACACCTGCTCTTTCCATGACAGACTGACCAGGTGAATCTAGGTGAACGCTATGATCCCTTATTGATGTCACTTGTTAATCCACTTCAATCAGTGTAGATGAAGGGGAGGAGACAGGTTAAAGAAGGATTTTTAAGCCTTGAGACAATTGCGACATGGATTGTGTATGTGTGCCATTCAGAGGGTGAATGGGCAAGACAAAAGATTTAAGTGCCTTTGAACGGGGTATGGTAGTTGGTGCCAGGCGTACCGGTTTGTGTCAAGAACTGCAATGCTGCTGGGGTTTTCACGCTCAACAGTTTCCCATGTGTATCAAGAATGGTCCACCACCCAAAGGACATCCAGCCAACTTGACACAACTGTGGGAAGCATTGGAGTCAACATGGGTTAGCATCCCTGTGGAACGCTTTCGAACACCTTGTAGAGTCCATGCCCCGACGAATTGAGGCTGTTCTAAAGGCAAAAGGGGAGGTGCAACTCAATATTAGGAAGGTGTCCTTAATGTTTTTTACACTCAGTGTATATACTGTAATAATATTGCCTCCTAATATTGTACAATCTGTGTGTCGCTTCATTGGCCTGGGCTATTGTTTGTTTGAATTCAAGACCAGATTGATCTCAGTTTGTCAGTGTCAGAGTAGCCACTTATTTCGGTCATTTCTGTGGAATAAAAAATAATTCAGCTAATGTTTCTGTCATGTAAATGATATAGAATTGCATGAAATGCAAAAAAAATGGGGCTTATGATTTCTTAATCCATCCCTGCCCGGTCCCTAAATGTCTTTGCTCCGCGAAAGAAGCAGAGATGAAAACTTTACTGATGTCAACTAGTTTGAAACATTAATTTGACCAATTTATGACATTATTTTGGTGAGCAAGGATCTATTTAGTCTTCTAGGGCAACATACAGTATAATAACAGAAGAGAAGCTGCATGTATCTAATTATAGTCAAGTTGACTAACAAATAGCCTACCAAAATGTCGGAAATTATAAGCAGAAACATAGCCTATCTAAATCAGGCAAAAATAATCCTGCACCCCCTTCCAAAAAAATATTTCCGCTGTCTCTGACTGTAGCATACAGTACATCTATTTTCTATATTAGCGGGTTAGAGTCGGGAGCCTCAGATTTTCACTTTATCACATATAGTCGGGCGGTTGCGGATAGGTTATTAGCAATTGCGGGCGGGTACGGGTGAACAAACAGCTGACCCTGCACCACTAACACACACACACACAGTTGAGGTCATTGCCAAGGTATGTCTCCAAAATTTAATATTTGTGTGTGCAGTGTTTCCCATAGGATTTTTTTTTTCAGTGACGGCAAGGGAAGAGGGAGGTGTGGGGGGTGCATTGCTACTAGCGTTAGCGCAATGACATGCTAGCTGTTCCCATAGACTTCCAGTCATTGAGACAACGACTATCCATTTAAAAGCATGTCTCGGCAGAAATAAATATTTTTTGCAGCGGTGGCAACAATTTAGCAGCAGTGGGCTACTGCTGCTAAATTAATATAGTGGATACACTGGTGTGGTATAGGAAAATGTGTTATTCTTTACACCAAAAGAGGGACACAGAATGCAGCAGAAATGCCTTTATAATGCCACAATAACAGGGTCGTTCCACGAAAAGAGTGCCTTTTGATATTTAAGTTGAAATTGCATTTTGACATGTAACTCCGTTAACCATGTGTCACTTCTAGGAACCCACTTAATCCCAAAATGTCTCCAAGTTTTACCATAATTTTAAAGCCCTAGTTATTTTGATTTTGTTGCTTTGACAAAGTCATTTCTGAATATTAGAATATTATTATTTATTTCATGTAATTAGTGATTAATTTACATCTGTCCCTCATTTTAAGGTCAACCCTGTTAGGTGAACTTAACTCATATTAATTTGGTGAAACTATTCCTTTTAAAATATATATTTTTTAAGAAACATTGAACATCTAAAAGTCAAAATCACAGAGTAAAAGGAATAGTTCTACAATTTTTTTGGCCATTTTCTGGTGTTTTGTGGTGGAAAACTGAGCCGGTTGAGCATAACACGGCAGCCCTGTTCCCCATAGATAGACAGGCTAGAAATGTTGAAACAATTTCTGTTTTTTGTGAACCTTGCATTCAATTGCCACTCCCTGTTGCACACAACAAGCATCCATTCCCCCTGTCACAAGGGGATTTGTGGCTGATTTAAGAAGAAATCGTCAACCCTGTAACAGTCAACCCTGTAACTGTCAACCCTGTTACTTTTTGGGCACTTAATATAGTATTTTTTTTATTTAACCTCTTGAGATGGGAAAACTTGTTTTTATGAAGTTGAACATGTGCTCTTTATTTTAGAATGTTTTAAATTTTGTGAAATCAAACGTTTTTTTTTTACCAAGTTACACTTCTCAAAAGGTACCAAATTGGTGGAACGACCCAACAATATTTAACCCTCCCGTTGTCCTAGGGTCAAAATGACCCGCCACTGTGTTGAACCAACTTTATTTAATTTTTATATTTTTGGGATCATTTGTGAGAAGGAGGCAGTGATACTTTCTTTAAAGTCTCACTGCCTCCTTCTCACAAATGATCCAAAAAATATAAAAATTAAATAAAGTTGGTTCAAAACAGTGGCGGGTCATTTTGACCCTAGGACAACGGGAGGGTTAAGCACCTTACATGGACAACTTCTTATGAACTTTTTGAGCTGCATACCAGTGCCCTGGACTTTGAACCCAAAGTAAATCTCCAACAGAAACAGTTACTACCAGTAAGTCACAACATTATGTGACTCTGAAAAAAGTACAAATTAAATATGAGAAACCTGATGTTGCTCACAATTTTCTTTTTTTATAATCCATCAGATAAACTAGAAAAACTAACATTTCTGATAAAGTACTGTATAAGTAAACTCATTCAAAAGATATGCACCACAACGTACTCTCTAGTTGCAGACTAATGCAGGAATCCCAACTCACCAGAGTCCAGGAGGACTTTGAGTCCTGGAGATGTGAGTCCTGGTTCTCCACTGAGTCTCTTGGACCAGGGCACCGTACTGAGAGGTCCATTGCTCTCTCCCCGGGGCCCAAGGCCTGTTCACCTCAGAGGGGATAACACTGTACTCTGAGCCCAGGCGGTCTCTACTTACTCTGCCCCTCTCCTCCTGGCTCTGCCACCCTCCACCCAGCCTGTGCCATGCACCGGTCCGGTCCAGAGCCCCTGTGGCCTTTGCCCCCCTCTAAGCCAACACAAACCCTATGAAGGAAATTTACCCCAGACCTGAGCCTTAAAACGCTTACATACCCATTTGAGGGCTTGAACCCCTCCTCTCACCCCGCCCCCGCAGGCACTAGAAAGCGAAATATCAACATGTGCGAAGCCTCATAAGAGACCTTTACAAGACATTAATTGTATGAAACAATAGTCTTTTAAGAAATTGATCAGACTTGTGTGTAAGGTCATACTAAATTAAATTACTCATTTTGGCAACATGGCAAAACAGTACAAATCAGAAAAACAAGAGAAGGATGCTAGGTCTAAATGTTATTTTCTACATAACTTGTGGTTAAGATAAAATAAATGATTCTCTGTTTTCATTTAAATCAGGTTGGTAATTAACATCAAATATGCCCCATGATGTGTAGTTTGCCCTGCCATGGCCTGTTTGAATCAAAGCTGCAGTGGCAAACTCTTTTCATGGACAAAGCAGAAGTTTCCAAAGAAGTTCAAATGACATGTCAGCCATGTTAGAACACATCCATTACATCTAGGTCAGAGACCTGCAGGTAACCTACTACACTCACATTGCCTAATTTAGACAGAAAAATGGCTGGTTTAGCACACAACTATTAAACTGACTGTACATATCTAGGCCTACATGGAAACGTATAGCCTATTGGGTTTGTCATCTAATAATGCAGTAAGAAGTATGAGCCAGTTACAGTAAGTAGAATTTCAGTAAAGCAGACATAAAATCAAGTTTGATGAGGAAACAAACTAACTTTTTCATGCACCCACAAAAGGAAACCACTGCCTTGCTGAGCTCAGTTAATGTGAACTTTAGATTGGCAGGTACAGACAACAGATTTAGTTTTGTTTTCATTTTGAATGTGTCACTTGCATGTGGAGGTATTTTTGTTATTGCACCTGTCAACAACAATAAGCTCCTTCTACCGCACACTATTGGTCCTTGATGGTGTTGTACACCTGATAGTGTAATTAACACATTAATAATACTGTTCTCTTAAATCCAGACACATACAGCATATAATATTCAGTTACAGTCAGACACTGAGGGTAAAGACAAGTTTGCTCTGCCTTATCAACAGGCGTAGCTGTAGAAGACCTGTTATCATCCTTGACTCACTGGCCACTAAGATGGTTAGAGAGCACCTTGGCTAGCGGTAATCTTATTTACCAGATTACAGGGCATATCTGGCTTTTCTTCTCTACTGTAGGCACGTTTATGTACTGTTCCACATCCAAGTGCCCAGCAATGTGCTTTGCAAAGATTGTGTGTTCAGTTCAGGAGCCAATCCCATTGCAAAACATGCCATGAGTTGGGATGAAGTCGTTTTAAAGTCATGCACTGTAAAATGTGCACAACATCAAATAGTGGGCCACCAACAAAAATGTAAACAATAGACTATAGGTAGAGCAAATGCACCCCATTCCATGGCATTTGGCTGCAAGTAGCCTAGCGGTTAGAGCGATTATTATTCAATTCAAGGGGTACATTTCAATGGGTTTGTCTTGAATGCCAAATTGTCATTCAAGACTAGCATTTCTTAAGTAAAAGCTAGCAACATTGTATGTCTACTAAGCTTTATGAGTAAGATTGTGTGATATTGTTGCTGTGTCTATAAACATTTACTGAAATTATGCTATTATCCATTGCCACCCTAGCCACTCTTGACATGCGTAACGTCAGACAAAGTAGAGGCAATTCTAACCTAAATATATGTATAAATATATGTATGTATATTTAATTACAATACAATTTAGAGCTTGATGAGCGAGAGCTAGGCTGCTCATCAGAAGTCTTTAAAAAAAAACGTTATATATACTAGCTAGCTAGCTAGCTTCTTACAGTAACAGTTTATTGTATGCCTGCTACGTTAGCTGACGTTAAGGCTAAACCGATACTGACTGTGTTGCCTAAGCTACATATAGCTAGCCCAGTCAAACGTCAGATTCGTACTAAAGCCTCAATGAAAAACCTACTGTTTCGCAGAGAACTGCAGCGTATCAACTTTACCGGCGAGAGTAGCCTAGTACTTGAATACATACCGTTTTCAGACAGTCATTTGGCAGCCGGTGTCCGTTATTTCTCACCGTGGCAGTTCACCTCAACTCGAGCCTCTACGTAGTTGGCTCGTCTCGCGGCGCTGTGATCTAACCATATGACGAAGCAAACCGTGCTTTCACGTGATACAATGTAACAGTTTCCATCTACTGGCGTTTTACCAGTACAATGTATCAATTTGAGAAATTCCACACAGACTCGCGCTTTTACAATCTAACCTTGTATTATTTTTCATTATTATCACACCATATTATGCAGGCCTATAGCCTACCAAACATAACATGACTCATGAGTTTCAATGCACAGCAACTGCGCAATTCAAACAATTATACCAGTCAAGAGAAGTGACCCATGCAATATCCTCGATAATTGTGTATGAATTACAAGTGTTCATTCACCAAGTGATATTAATTTAAACAAAAATAAACACAATGATGTTGCCTCCAAGCTAATTGGGTGAACTGAGTGACATGTTCTAATATTTGACCTTGCTGTGATTTTACTCTGCTCTGGTTCACTTCAGGTATTCACGTTTAGTTTGTCCTTCACTGCCTCTCTTGCCTATAGACCCATATCATTCCTTTGGTGACTTTGACTTCTATTAGGCCTGTGCATGAGAAACTAATGTTTGTTCAAAAATCGGTCAGTTGTGTATCCCTCAATACACATACTCCTGTTTCATTGGTGAACATATGTCATTCCCAATCTCAGGTGTCTTAAAGTGGCCTATTACTGCATTTTATTCAATCAAAAAATATTATTAAATCCACACTCTTAAAAGCACAAAAAAAATGCTAGCAATAACACCACCAAAGGTTAAAGATGTGAAGATTATGCAAATTATGCCCTTTTTTGTGGCCCTTCCTTTGAGCTACAAGTTTATAGCTAGGACTGCATGTTTGAGTTATACATTGTAATACAAAATGACATCCCCTCACTCTGTATTTTAATCTTCCCTGCTTTTAAAGGCCCAATGCAGCCGTTTTTATATCAATATCAAATCATTTCTGGGTAACAATTAAGTACTTAACAGTAAAAGATTTTCATTAAAATGGGCACTTGGGAGCCAGGCCCACCCACTGGGGAGCCAGGCCCAGCCAATCAGAATAGGGTTTTCCCCACAAAAGGGCTTTATTACAGACAGAAATACTCCGTTTCATCAGCTGTCCAAATTCTCTGGTGGACATTCCTGTAGTCAGCATGCCAATTGCATGCTCCCTCAAAACTTGAGACATCTGTGGCATTGTGTTGTGTGACAAAACTGCACATTTTAGAGTGGCCTTGTATTGTCCCCAGCACAAGGTGTACCTGTGTAATGATCATTCTGTTTAATCAGCTTCTTGATATGCCACACCTGTCAGGTGGATGGATTATCTTGGCAAAGGAGAAATGCTCACTAACAGGGATGTAAACAAATTTGTGCACAAAATTTGAGAGAAATACGATTTTTGTGCGAATGCAACATTTCTGAGATCTTTTATTTCAGCTCATGAAACATGGGACCAACACTTTACATGTTGCGTTTATATTTTCGTTCGGTATATTTTTCAAGCAAGAATCTTGCTAGGACTGTCTGGGAGTGGTCTGAGTGGGGAGGGGAAAACTGAAAACTAGCTGTTATTGGCAGGGAGGTTTGGAACTCTCTTTGTCATTGCTCTATTAACCAATTTACCGCATGTGGATGTCACCTTGGAAAGCCGAAACGCCTGCTCATGCAAACCTACTGATTAGGAAGTCCTGTGTAGATTGTATTTTTAACCAGAAACTATCAGGAAACAACACTGATCAAATTTTTTGACAGAATGTTAGTTTCATCAGCGGAAATTTTGACAGCATTGGGCTTTTAAAGAAAAGGAAGAGTGAATTACGATGTTGGGAGAAAAACAGTTATTCCAGTGGTGTTTCAGTGATGCTCAAAGACACACATCATTCATGCAAGACGTATAAACCACATCAAACTCCAAAATAACTATTTCACTTATGTAACCAGCTTTCTGATTGTCACTCGTCTTGATCGTTTTTTCCCTTGTTAGTCTGTGGTTTCTCTGCCAGTTTCTCAGATGTGGGGACATCATCTGGCTTCGCCTCATCTGCTGTAGTTGTGGGCTGCTGCAGGGTCTCCTGCTTGCCGACCTTGCTTGCAACAGCAGGGGCAGCCTTTTTCTTGTCTGCGGTTTTGTCCTCCATCTTCTTTTCTTCTTTCTTCTTCCCCTCCTTTTCCTCTGGAGGCTTCTGGAGGATTACAGAATCTAAGGAAACACACACACACACACACACACACACACACAGGTAAATAATTTCACATCGATTCTTCCAGAGAAAGGACATTACTTATGTTTAATCAGTGACTCAATCAGAAGACTGCCCTTGCCATCACCAAAACGTCCATCCAAAACAACTTCACTAGTTTGGTGGTGAAGAAAACAACCTAACTAAATTTTTCCCCTAACCTCAAACATGACTTTTTGTGATAGTGCTTACACTTTTGACTCAAAAAGGATAAACATGATGATGATGCTCTCCACGTCTTCTGAAGGTGATAGACTGACACATTGAAGTAAGATAGGTCCTAGTCTCTTGTGACAGACTGTTACTCCAGATCTGGGTTCTGAGATGAGATAATTACTCTGTACACTGTTTTAACTTAGTAGTAAGTTTGTATTTTTTAAAATCAGAAGTGTGGCCTAATTGAAGGTGTAGCCTAATATTCGCATTTATTCACATTAAAAGTATTTTGTGTTAAGAATTTTCTTGCACACATTATTGTGGACAGCTGTCGCCTCACCCTTTCTCTTCTGCATTTTCTTCCCAGTGACTGACTTCCTCCTCTCTGTTGGGGTGGTAGGTCTGCTTTTAGACCCAATGATCACATTCCCATCAGCATCAGTCAAATAGGAGGTCACTCCCAAGTCCCCTTTGCCTTCTGTTACAACCAACTGGCAAATGGAAAATGTTTTAGGATTTACACACACACACACAAACACACACGCACACACACACACACACAAACACATACCTTGCACACAGAATTTCCCTAGCTACTTTTAAAACTAGTCTCGTGAATAAAAAGTTAAATTTCATCAAGCCATGTTTAAAAAATGGGCTCTACTTCAAAGACATTGTTGGCATTTGAGATTACTTACCAGACTGCAAAACTTTCCTAATGTGATTTATAGGCCTACAAATTAAATGTCACTAAAACGTCTTCTGAGAAGAGGGCTGCAAAAAACATGTCAACAACTAATTTTGTTCCAGGATCACATGATATTATTGCTGGTGTAATAAGCTATTGATCATGTTTACTTGTGCATGGACTAAAAAATGTAGCTAATGCTTTGCGGTTTAGTGTGTCTGACAGCAGAGAGCAGAATGTTCTACCACATAGAATAGCCTACTGCAAAAAATAATACAACACTTGAGATACTGCATCTCAGATCAGTTTAGCCTTTTGGACTATAATGAATATGAATGATTGGGACCTGATCCTAGATCAGCACTCATACTCTTTATGAATACAGGCCCTGGTATTCTTGTTTCAGACCCCTGGCTAACCCACTTCCTGGTCTCTCTACATGTTTGAGTTATGTGACAGGCTGCTCTCATTATATTCTGGTGACTTAGCCCTTTGTTTGTTTTAATGTCATTGCAATCACATTTCCTGGGTCTAATGTCCATCTTTTCCAGTCAGTGAATCTAAAAATGGTGTCCCAGACTGGCACACACACTAAATGTATAACTAAGACTTTTCCCATTCAGTGACAGGGTCATGTGTGTGTTAGTTGATGATAAGACGTTCCTTTCCTTTATCACGAGGGCTTGGTGCACTGTTGCGTCACATCATAGACCTTATGTAGCAGTAGATTATTTCTGCGTCCCAAATGGGACCCTGTTCCCTATTTATTGCACTACTTTTGACCAGGTCCCATAGAGCTCTGGTTAAAAGTAGTGAACTATATTGGGAATAGGCTGCCATTTGGGACGCAACCAATTTAATGCCCTACTAGTGGTGAATCCTTGATGAGAAAACATCTAATGAACAAAAACATGGTGGGTGTCTGAGGGTGATTTGTGCTTACAAACACACAGTACAGAGAAATGTGATGGGAGGAGGGGTGCTCACTGGAAGTGTGTGTGGACAGAGTGCAGTTGGTTGAGTGTGTTGAGAGACAAAGCATATGGTACAAAGCAGCAGGGTTGTCAAGCTCAAGTCCCCAAGGGCCACAGACCCAGGTCTAAATCAGCCACTTGTTAAAAGATAACACTAAAAATCAGCAGGTGTGTGCGGTCGTCAAGGAGTTGAGTTTGACTCCCTTGTGTACGGAGAGAGGTGCTTGTGTATGTTCAGAGTGAGGGATTGCATTGCTCCTTGGTGATAGATGCCTTCATGGTCTTTGGAGACAAGATGACCATCAGACAATATCAGACAAGTGACCACGAGTGAATGGTGAACAGGAGACTGAAGCAGAGAGTGAAAAGTGGAGGGAGAGAATGGGGAATGGAGAATGAAGAGTGGGGTGTCATACAGAGGGAACAAAACACAGTGAGACAACAGAGGAGGACCTGGTGAGGGAGTCCATGCTCCATTTTATTAGTCCTTCTCATGAGACAGCGGACAGAGGAAGTGATGTCATAATCATTACGTAGTGATAGAGGAAGTGATGTCATAATCATTACTGAGAGACAGGGGAAGTGATGTCAGAATCACTACATAATGACAGAGGAAGTGATGTCATAATCATTACTGAGTGACAGAGGAAGTAATGTCATAATCACTGCATAGTGACAGGGGAAGTGATGTCATAATCAGAGGAAGTGATGCCATAATCATTATATAGTGGCAGAAGGAGTGATGTAATAACACACTGAGTGACATAGGTGGTGACATCATATTCAGTAAACAGTGATTGTGAATGAAAAAACAACACAGGATCTGTTCAAATTCCACATGACAGAAAAAATCTTCCTTTGTCAGTGCTTATAGAGCATCTATTCACTTCCTTACTTTTTAAAACTCTTGCATGGCACATACAGTAATAACCTTTGAGTAAGCTAACAAGGTTTTCAGCATCTTAAATTTACTTCACATAGTCCTTTTTAACCAATACTAGATGGTTAACCTTTTAGCTTTAAGTCTATTGCAGTAAATTAATTTGAATTAACACAAACATTTGTCTTTACATACCTTTTTAGTGTGTCAATACTTAGCAAAATATAGCAAATATTGTAATACATGGGGGAATTTTATAAATGTATAACTATACTCATCGTGGTGTCAAAATTAAGGATGATTGGACCTAAAGTATTGTGTTTATGTTTTTTGTAATTCTCAGATTTTTCTCGGAACGTTTGGACATTTCATGCTCAGAGTAAAACGATACACCTTTTCAAACTAGAGTTAAATACTGTATAGACTACCATAAAAACCATCTCAAACCATCAAACCAACGCTCAGGACTTCTTTCTTTTTTCTTTGTCTTTTTTTATGTATTTTTATACATAATATTCACGCAAAGATTGAGGTCTCCCTTATTTCTTGCCGGCCTTCTTTCTTTCTCCCTTATTTCTTGCTGTCGGGACTGAAGACACTTACGGTGAAGTCGGCGCTCTCTGTGCCGTACTTGTTCTTCACCAGGATACTGTACTTGCCCGAGTCTGTCGTGTTCACCGTGGTGATGGTGAAGCTGGCGTACTTGCCCGCCTCGAACTTCATGACGTAGTGGCCATCAGACACAATCTCCCTCTCGTTCTTCAGCCAGACTACCTCAGGCAGGGGTTCGCCCGAAATGTTACAGGTCAGGTTCAGGGCCTGATGGCGAGAGACAAGATCAGACATAATAAGGTGAGTCTGAAATGGCAACCTATAATGGCACCCTATTCCCTATATAGCATCCTACTTTTGACCAGAGCTCTTCCTTATATAGTGTATGACTTTAGACCATAGCTGATCAAAAGTAGTGCACTATATAGGGAATACTAGGGTACCATTTCAGATGCAGCCGTAGTAGTGTCATACACAATCAAGTCTGCAATGCTTGAGTCCCAGGCCAGTATGGAACCATGGACATGCATATACAGACAGACAGACAGACAGATCCAGATCCATCCAGACATGGTTACCTTTAACTCCTGTATGGTGACGACATCAGGCAGGCCTCCTGCCACGCGAGCACGATCTGAAACAAAGAGCACCAAATTAGACCACTGACCTCAGATCAGTTTGAAAATAACAGTACCCACTACAATACTGAGAGCAGCCCTCTCATCCCCATCTAATAATGTGTGTGTGTGTGTGTGTGTGTGTGTGTGTGTGTGTGTGTGTGTGTGTGTGTGTGTGTGTGTGTGTGTGTGTACTTACTTCTCTCTGCAATAGCGGCCGCTCTGACATTGGAAGAGACAAAACAGATTGAAGAACAAAGATAAGAGAAATGAATGCAGAGAATGTGTTTGGACTGGAGCCAGGAAGCATGTCTAAGTAAAGCCTTCATTACATTTTACATTTTAGTCATTTAGCAGACACTCTTATCCAGAGCGATTTACAGTTAGTGAGTGCATACATTTTCATACTGGCCCCCCGTGGGAAACAAACCCACAACCCTGGCGTTGCAAGCACCATGCTCTACCAACTGAGCTACATGGGGCCTTACTCTTACACTTCCCTATGCCCTTACTCAAAGCCTGTCAGAGACTGCCTGCTATATAAACATACATGCACAGAGAGAGTGGCTTGGCAGACTGAGAGGAACACCAAATATAGCAATCACATGAAAGGAAGGATGGATGCAGAGTACCCAGCAAACCAAAACTGGTTCTTTGAATGTTCCCAGAACATTTCCTTCCTTTTGTGGGAATGGTGTTAGAACATTACCCCCAAAGGTTATAGTAACACAACATGTGTCCAGTTGTGCTGATGATTATACAATGTTTGTATTAGGGTGCACAGAACATTCCTCTGATGTTACAAGAATGTTAACAGAACATATTTGTAATGTTCTTTAAAAGTTCACAAAACATTTCATTAGGTTGTGGGAACAGTGTGGGGGACATTGAAGAGATAGGTTCCCAAAACACAAAATCGGGGTGCACAAATGTTCAAGAATGTGCAAAGATGTTGCAAGAATGCTCACATACATCTTTATGTATTCATTAAAGGTTTCTGAAATATAATATTTAGGTTTTACCCAGCATTCCCTTTGGCACTTTAGCAAGTCTTTATTCATATAAAACATCTGATTTATTGAATTTTCCATGTGGTCTATATGACATTTCATGACATTTCTACCTTTAGATTTTGTGGCATTGAGAAAGTCAAGATATCAGACAGGGGAGGTGATATAAATAATACTCTGAGCAAAAGATAATGTTTTTGGATTTTCACCCTCCAGACATTATACCCCAAAGGTCTTAATGATGAAAAGCCCATGCATGTTATGTTGTAAATGTGAACATGAATTAATGCCGCCACTTCAGACTACGCTGACATTTTTTCTTGCACTGTACCCAATGATTTATGAAAACTTACTTGATAGGTTTGATGTCCTCATTGTGGTTTTACAGATTTGTTTAATGCATTTTATGTACACACTTTATTAGAATACTTATGAAATGGACGTTGTTATTTTCCCTCGACTTCAACCCCATTCGATGCATTGAACGGATGTGGATGGAGCAATGTCTACATAAGGGTGCAAATTATAAACACTCACAAAAGCTCTGACAAAGGCCTTGTGGCCGATACGTAAAGCTTAATAAAGAGCAGTGATACTAGCAAGAGCAGTGTTTCTTCTTTTTCCTCGTGTGGCCCATATTAAAAAGCACTTCATTTAATATAAAAGGCTTTTAAATTAAATATTAATGCACAATTTCTTCTTAAAATATCAAAGGGACGCAAAAGGCACTCTTTTTGTGGAATGGGCCTTTTATTATATTTATTTCACCTTTATTTAACCAGGTAAGCCAGTTGAGAACAAGTTCTCATTTACAACTGCGACCTGGCCAAGATAAAGCAAAGCAGTGCGATAAAAACAACAACGCAGAGTTACATATGGGGTAAACAAAACATAAAGTCAAAAATACAACAGAAAATATATATACAGTATGTGCGAATGTAGTAAATTATGGAGGTAAGGCCATAGTGCAAAATAGTTACAATTTCTTATTAACACTGGAATGATAGATGTGTAAAAGATGATGTGCAAATAGAGATACTGGGGTGCAAATTAGCAAAATAAATAACAATATGGGGATGAGGTAGTTGGGTGGGCTAATTTCAGAATGGCTGTGTACAGGTGCAGTGATCGGTAAGGTGCTCTGACAACTGATGCTTTAAGTTAGTGAGGGAGATAAGAGTCTCCAGCTTCAGAGATTTTTGCAGTTCGTTCCAGTCATTGGCAGCAGAGAACTGGAAGGAATGGCGGCCAAAGGAGGTGTTGGCTTTGGGGATGACCAGTGAGATATACCTGCTGGAGCGCAGACTATGGGTGGGTGTTGCTATGGTGACCAGTGAGCTAAGATAAGGCGGGGATTTTCCTAGCAGTGATTTATAGATGACCTGGAGCCAGTGGGTTTGGCGACGAATATGTAGTGAGGGCCAGCCAACAAGAGCGTACAGGTCACAATGGTGAGTAGTATATGGGGCTTTGGTGACAAAACGGATGGCACTGTGATAGACTACATCCAATTTTCTGAGTAGAGTGTTGGAGGCTAATTTGTTAATGACATCGCCAAAGTCAAGGATCGTAGGATAGTCAGTTTTACGAGGGCATGTTTGGCAGCATGAGTGAAGGAGGCTTTGTTGCGAAATAGGAAGCCGATTCTAGATCTAACTTTTGATTGGAGATGCTTAATGTGAGTCTGGAAGGAGAGTTTACAATCTAACCAGACACCTAGGTATTTGTAGTTGTCCACATACTCTAGGTCAGACCCGCCGAGAGTAGTGATTCTAGTCGGGTGGGCGGGTGCAAGCAGCGTTCGGTTGAAGAGCATGCATTTAGTTTTACTAGTGTTTAAGAGCAGTTGGAGGCTACGGAAGGAGTGTTGTATGGCGTTGAAGCTCGTTTGGAGGTTTGTTAACACAGTGTCCAATGAAGGGCCAGATGTATACAAAATGGTGTCGTCCGCATAGAGGTGGATCCGAGCGTCACCAGCAGCAAGAGCGGCATCCTTGATATACACAGAGAAGAGAGTCGGCCCGAGAATTGAACCCTGTGGTACCCCCATAGAGACTGCCAGACAACAGGCCCTCCGATTTGACACATTGAACTCTATCTGAGAAGTAGTTGGTGAACCAGGCGAGGCAGTCATTTGAGAAACCAAGGCTATTTAGTCTGCCAATAAGAATGCGGTGGTTGACAGAGTCGAAAGCCTTGGCCAGGTCGATGAAGACGGCTGTGCAGTACTGTCTTTTATCGATCAGAGTTATAATATCGTTTAGTATCTTGAGCGTGGCTGAGGCGCACCCATGACCAGCTCGGAAACCGGATTGCATAGCGGAGAAGGTACGGTGGGATTCGAAATGTTCGGTGATCTGTTTGTTAACTTGGCTTTCAAATACTTTCGAAAGGCAGGGCAGGATGGATATAGGTCTGTAACAGTTTGGATCTAGAGTGTCACCCCCTTTGAAGAGGGGGATGACCGCGGCAGCTTTCCAATCTCTGGGAATCTCAGACGTTACGAAAGAGAGGTTGAACAGGTTAGTAATAGGGGCTGCGACAATTTCGGCAGCTAATTTTAGAAAGAAAGTGTCCAGATTGTCTAGCCCAGCTGATTTGTAGGGGTCCAGATTTTTCAGCTCTTTCAGAACATCAGCTGTCTGAATTTGTATTAACATTAGCTGAACATTGCTATAATGTTTTCTCAGAACCACTTGTATTAAATCCAGACATAATTGCTGACGTTTGTTAAGGGAACGTTATTGGAACAATCATGTTATAACATCACACTATAACTTTACGAGAGTCTTGTGGGAATGTTCCCTGCACGTTATTTGGGGTGTTTAGCTTGACGTCTCCATAAATATTCACAGAACGTTTCTGTAATGTTTTTTCAGAACCTATTCAATTGAATCCAGACATAATTACTGAAGTATGTTCAGGGAATGTTTTTAGAACCCATCTCATAATGTCACACAATACAATAATTTTATGAGACCATTGTAGAGATATTTTCTGCTTGTTGTTATGGGTGTTTTAAATAACATATCCATCAACATTAGTAGATCGTTCCTGTAATGTTTGCTCAGAACCCCTTCTATTGCTCCCTCATTTTGTTGCGGCAGTACGTTCTAAGAGCATTACTGGAACATTGTGTTATTACGTTGTGTTATCACACACCTAATGAGAACATTATGTGGTAGTTTTTACACAACATTTTAGTGACTGTTAGGAGAACATTCCAAGGATATTTCACTTCAACATTTTCTCAGAAAACATATTTGGTGACATTCTTAGAATGTTTGTGGGACGTTTTCATCCTAATGTTAGCTCAAACCCTAACTAGATCTTAATGGGAATGTTAGCTAATGTTCTAGGAATGTTCCGGGTTTGCTGGGTACTTACTGGCATGCCACATCCACAACATGTAGAACAGCTTGCTAACACAATGGGGGAAAAGTGTGTATAAAAATCCATTAATGTGGGGTAACTTACTTGAGCCTCTGGAATTCTGCATATGCGTCATCAAATGCTGGAAGAAATAAGAGGAGGTGAGTAAACCTATCAAAGCATTGATGAAGGAACGGGAGCCCCTTAATTCCATGTAGATGTCAAAATGAGTGCACTATATAGGAAATAAGGTGTCATTTGGAACTCACCCTGGCCAGACAGCTCCACAGTCCTCTTCAGACCACCCTTCCCATCATGGAACTCGATGGCGTATTTGCCCTTGTCTTTCTCTGTGGGCTCTGTGATCTGGAGCCACAGCTGCTCTCCCACCACACCACTCTTAATGCGGTCTGTGAAGGCTATCGCTGAATCCCTATTAGAGAGAAAAACAACTCACTGAAACACACACACATAGGCTGCATCTCACAGACGACACACACCTGACAGTTGAATGTACTTGCAAACACGCACGAACACACACGCCCACATGAAGGTACGCACATCCGTGCACACAAACACAAGTAAGGAGACTACACACTTGTGGTGCCAGGTGACCTGGAGTGCCTCGTTGTAGTAACTGACAAAGGAGTAGAGTCTGATGCCCTCCTCTGTGCTTTGGATCTTCAGTGCAGTGGAGGAGTTGGCTAGGGAACGTTACAGAGATATTACACAGTGCAACATTACATAGATGTTATACAGTGCAACATTACAGAGATGTTACACAGTGCAACATTACAGAGATGTTACACAGTGCAATGTTACAGAGATGTTACACAGTGCACCGTTACAGAGATGTTATACAGTGTAACATTACATAGATGTTACATAGTGCAACGTTACAGAGATGCTACACAGTGCAACATTACATACATGTTACACAGTGCAACATTACAGAGATGTTACACAGTACAAGGTTACAGAGATGTTACACAGTGCAACGTTACAGAGATGTTATACAGTGCAACATAACAGAGATGTTATAATAATAAAGTGCAATGTTACAGAGATGTTAGACAGTACAACGTTACAGAGATGTTATAAAGTGCAATGTTACAGAGATGTTACACAGTACAACGTTACAGAGATGTTATACAGTGTAACATTACAGAGATGTTACACAGTACAAGGTTACAGAGATGTTATACAGTGCAACGTTACAGAGATGTTACACAGTGCAACATTACAGAGATGTTACACAGTGCAACGTTACAGAGATGTTATAAAGTGCAACGTTACAGAGGCATTACAGAGACGTTACACAGTGCAGAGTTACACAGCGCGACGTTACACAGAGCAACTTTACAGAGGAACACTTTGTAGATGTTTTGAACACAAGTTAAACTTAAGTTAATTGGTTTACTACTGCAATGTGAGACACATGTACTTACCGATATTACTGAACACTTCATTCATCAAGTCTCTGAAACCTGGCGAACAGAAATGTGACAATTACGTCACTTTGTAAATATGATGAGGTCTTGTTGACAGTTTACTATACACACAATGAGGTATGGCTTTGAGGGGTTAGTCACCTTGTTCTGTCAGGTTCAATGTGGATGTGTCCTTCCCTCTGTCATCCTTCATAATAATCTCATAGACACCGGCATCCTTCTTTGAGATCTATAAGAGAAGGCCAGGTTTGAGACACACATCATTTTGTAAAGGATGAAAATTAAACTCTCAAGCGAAAAGGCAAGCTTTTCTCCCCTGCCATGGGTGCTGCAGGACACACATTTATTTGACACAAAAGCAAAAAAGCATTCTCAAAACAGCAAAACCAAGAAGATGATCACTTAAGGTGACAAAAAGATCAAGCTGATCCCAACTTTGAGTATTCTCCAGATAAGGTCCTCGAGGGAATTGTCTAGGTCTGTCGCTAGGGCTGCAGGAGGAGCATCACGCTGTAATAGGACACATGTGACATGTTTACATGCTGCACCGCTAAGGCACGATGCGTGTCACACGTGCACTCACTGTGCCACTTTTGACTACACACAGAAATGGGGATGAGTGGTGTGTTTGGCTGAAGACTAGGGAGACATATGTAGGGTGGAAAACAGGTGAATTACAAAAGGATGTGATATACTGTAAAAGACATAAAACAGATTTTATAATACAGATTAAGGGTAGACTCAGCGAAATTATGTTGCCACGAGCAGCATCGCAGATATTGAGATGAGCGAGATGCAAGGCCTTGCTCTCACATAGTCACACACAATATCTGCGCATGTGCACTGGTTCGCTTCACTCTGTTCACAGTGTGGTAGCCCAGGCACCAAAACAGCTCTTAGTTGTTGAGGAAATTGACCCAGTATGCAGTTTACTTTCTGCATCTACGTCAGTCTACCTTTAATACAGAGAACAAAGGTTGAGACATGGTGTGTTAGAGGGAAAATGTTGAATAGTGTTGAAATATGCTGTAATTTAGTAAGAAATAATACATTGATTATTAAATGGTGGGGTTAGAATTTAAGGTTTTATACAAATTTAAGTAAGGATTGGTTTGATGCTGTAACTGGAAATTACAGAGAAATTGTGATTAATATAATGAAGAAAGTGATATTAAGACAGTAATTTACGATTAGAGTAAGACAAAACTTTTCACATGGTCGCAACCCCTTCAGACCGCCTTATGCTCAACTTACTCCACCATCTTGCAGCCAGAAGATAGCATCCATGAAGTGTGAGGAACCCATCATATATTTATGATATATGAACATATAGACAGAGATGTGCAATGATGATACAGTCATACATAGTTGCAAACAAACAGCACATTGACTATATAATGATGTGTAGAACAAAAACATTCAATACATACAGTATGTTCATACATGTGCAGTATATTGAAAACATATAATATAATATTTTCAAACCTATATGTAGCCTACTGTATAGAAGAGCCATTCATATAGCCTAGAGTAATGTGCAAAACAATATTCTTAACGCTCTAAAGACAGCTATTGTGCAGTATGGTCTTATACTGCTGTATAAGAGACATGTGGTAAAGGATATATTTTTTATGTATGATGTGTATGAAATAACTGTAGAATCCCTCTCACCTGAGCAATCTCCAGTTTGAGCACTCCCTCGGTGAAGGTGAGTTTCTCGTCTCCCTTGATCTCACGCCCATCCTTGTACCACAATGCAACAGTCTCCTTCTTTATGTTCCCAACCTGCAGAGGGTGATAGCGATAGAGGGATGGAAATAGAGTTAGACAGAGATATGTTGTTCAGGTCCACTTCATTACTGCACACCGGTGGGTAACAAGTCATCTGGAGAAGTGTGTGAGCTAAGAATAATTTTCCTAATACTGACATCTATTTCCAAGAGTTCCCTCTAACCCTGTTTCTCAGCAGTCTCACCTTGCATTTCAGGACAACACAACATTCTGGGGTCACTTCATAACTCAGATACTCCACAAAGTGAGGACCTACGAAAAACAAGACAGTGGGAATATTTCAATTATCAATTATGTTGAAATGATTTCTGAAATTGTTCTATAAATCTAATATTCTAATATCTCATCATATCACTATTCTACTCATGACATATTTTCTTCATTTAAAAAGATCCCATACCTTGCTTTCTGTGCCATTCTTTGCGCATGAATGCAGACTCCTTCTGCAGCCCCTTGAACACTGGAAAAACACATCATTCCTGATTAGGCAACACAACTTTTATGTACAATTACATTAATCTTTCATGTAATATAGTCACTATGATGTGTCTTGTATTATTTAATCAGATACATTTGTCATTAATGTGTGAGCACAAATGTTCATGGTTTATAGTAAGCTTTTACTGCCCACTAGTGAAATATGTTAAGATCTAACTTCTGAGCCATAGTGGGGCTGTTTTTTCTTTACAACAGAGGAGAGATAGCCTGGTCCCAGATCTGTTTGTGCTCTTGCCTAGTCCATTGCTGTCCTTTTCAAGCTATGACAAAGACTGACAAGGAGTTGGCATGATAGCACAAACTGACTGGCTATCAGGCAAGAGGAGAGAGTGATGGAAGATGATAGGAGAAGGAGAGAATGAGAGGCAGAGTTTATCCTACCTTCTCCAATCAGCACCAAGCTGGACTGGTTGGTTGCTTTGCCGTCCTGCAGCTGGAAGGTGAAGGTTCCCTCGTCCTCTGGGAGCAGAGACTCCATGGTCATCTCAATCACACCTGTGTCTTTGTTAAAGTTCATCTTGTATTTCTGGAAAGCAGGCCATAGGAAAATACTTTTTAGTCTGGTCTCATAAACTTCATCTCAACAACATCAATTACACTAGATGTTATACATATGTAGGGAGCACAGGGTTGCAAATTGCAGGTCACTTTCCCAAAATTCCCAGGTTTTCCAGAAATGCCAGTTGGAGAATTCTCGCAATCAGCAAGGAATAAGCAGGAAATCCAGGAAACCTCGAACCAGGATTTCTGGAAAACCTGGGAATTTTAGCAACCCTAAGCGGCTCAACATTAAGAGACAGTTCAGTTATTTTGTTTCCATTCAGTGCCTACTTACCTCTCCCTGGGAGAGATTGTTGTCGTTAAACACATATTCTATTTTGCCATTAGCAGAGATCTTCTCAGCCTGCAGCCAGAAGCGAATTCTGCCCTTCTCCTGCAGCTCCACAGCCAGCTCTGTCTTTAAGGGAATAACTAGACAGATCGAATGAGAAGGAGAGAGACAGAGGAGAGAAAGTGAAAAAGTGAGAGCAGGAACAGAGAGGAAAGAGTCATACACAGAACAAACAAATGAGAAAAGATGTATGCATCCCAAATTACACCCTATTCCCTACACAGTGCACTACTTTTGCCCTGGTCAAAAGTGGTGCACTAAGGGAATAGGGTGCCATTTGGGACGCATCCATAGAACATGGTGTCTGAGTTTCTCACTGGGGAATTTGTGGTCATGGCTGATCTCCAGAAGTTTCTTCAGCTCTGTCAATAAAGAAAAAAGATTTATGAGATGAAATATGAATCAGAGATTAAGAAGTAGAAATTACACAGGAGCAATGAAGCTCTGCTACCCTCTTAACCTTCTAAGTTAGTTACTAAAGTGATAACGTGTTCAGACTAGTACAGTGCTACGGTACCACAGACACAGTGGGACTCACCCTCTGCTGAGAGAGTGTAGCTGGAGGATGCACCGTCGGTGTGGGTGACAGCACAAGAGTAAATGCCGATGTCATCCTCCGCAAGCATATTAAAGGTGGCCTTGGACCTGAGGGGAAGACGCAAAGGCACCAGCACAATCAACATACTGAAGTACTTTAGAGGGCCTAATCTTTCGAACTCGCACACACACACAAACACACACACAAATGCACACACACTCACTTCTCCCCACTGGTCGCCATAGTAATTCGAGTATCGTCTGTGATCTCTTCGTAGTTCTTTGACCACACAAATCTGGAGTCTGGAGTCAGGTTTGAGCAAGCAAAGTTCATGGAGATTACTCCATCATCATCAACGTCCACAACAATCTCCGTAGTGCCTGAGAGAGAACAGACCTAAAGTCAAACAAAGCTGGAGACTCAAAAATACATGCAAAGGTGCAGTATGACTAAATGTATTAATATTTTTTTTTACCATTAAAGGGATAGTTCAAAGACTGCTTACAGGGCAAGGAAACCAATGTGTAATTTTCTAATTTGGGTGAACTATCCCTTTAAGTGTTTGTACATTATCTGTATTTATACTTGGGATATAGTTGGGGGGGGTCTTTTTATTTAACTTTTATTTAACCAGGGAGACACATTGAGACCTAGGTCTCATTCACAATTGTGCACTGGTAACAACAGTCACATCAGCACACACACAATTATATACAAAATACAGTGAGGAAAACAAGTATTTGATCCCCTGCTGATTTTGTACGTTTGCCCACTGACAAATAAAGGATCAGTCTATAATTTTAATGGTAGGTTTATTTGAACAGTGAGAGACAGAATAACATCAAATAAATCCAGAAAAACGCATGTCAAAAATGTTATAAATTGATTTGCATTTTAAAGAGGGAAATAAGTATTTGACCCCTCTGCAAAACATGACTTAGTACTTGGTGGCAAAACCCTTGTTGGCAATCACAGAGGTCAGACGTTTCTTGTAGTTGGCCACCAGGTTTGCACACATCTCAGGAAGGATTTTGTCCCACTCCTCTTTGCAGATCTTCTCCAAGTCATTAAGGTTTCGAGGCTGACGTTTGGCAACTCGAACCTTCAGCTCCCTCCACAGATTTTCTATGGGATTAAGGGCTGGAGACTGGCTAGGCCACTCCAGGACCTTAATGTGCTTCTTCTTGAGCCCCTCCTTTGTTGCCTTGGTCGTGTGTTTTGGGTCATTGTCATGCTGGAATACCCATCCACGACCCATTTTCAATGACCTGGCTGAGGGAAGGAGGTTCTCACCCAAGATTTGATGGTACATGGCCCCGTCCATCGTCCCTTTGATGCAGTGAAGTTGTCCTGTCCTCTTAGCAGAAAAACACCCCCAAAGCATAATGTTTCCACCTCCATGTTTGACGGTGGGGATGGTGTTCTTGGGGTCATAGGCAGCATTCCTCCTCCTCCAAACACGGCGAGTTGAGTTGATGCCAAAGAGCTCCATTTTGGTCTCATCTGACCACAACACTTTCACCCAGTTCTCCTCTGAATCATTCAGATGTTAATTGGCAAACTTCAGACGGTCATGTATATGTGCTTTCTTGAGCAGGGGGACCTTGCGGGCGCTGCAGGATTTCAGTCCTTCAAGGCGTAGTGTGTTACCAATTGTTTTCTTGGTGACTATGGTCCCAGCTGCCTTGAAATCATTGACAAGATCCTCCCGTGTAGTTCTGGGCTGATTCCTCACCGTTCTCATGATCATTGCAACTCCACGAGGTGAGATCTTGTATGGAGCCCCAGGCCGAGGGAGATTGACAGTTATTTTGTGTTTCTTCCATTTGGCAATAATCGCACCAACTGTTGTCACCTTCTCACCAAGCTGCTTGGCGATGGTCTTGTAGCCCATTCCAGCCTTGTGTAGGTCTACAATCTTGTCCCTGACATCCTTGGAGAGCTCTTTGGTCTTGGCCATGGTGGAGAGTTTGGAATCTGATTGATTGATTGCTTCTGTGGACAGGTGTCTTTTATACAGGTAACAAACTGAGATTAGGAGCACTCCCTTTAAGAGTGTGCTCCTAATCTCAGCTCGTTACCTGTATAAAAGACACCTGGGATCCAGAAATCTTTCTGATTGAGAGGTGGTCAAATACTTATTTCCCTCATTAAAATGCAAATCAATTTATAACATTTTTGACATGCGTTTTACTGGATTTTTCTGTTGTTATTCTGTCTCTCACAATATACACATTAGCCATTATAATCAAATAAAACAAACACATTCATCACTATAAAAATCCTTCACCAATTTCCTAAATTAACCCAGGGACACCAAATAATCCAAAAGAAGTGCCAACTGGAGACTATTCCACACATGAGGTGCCTGACTTCAAGGTATGACTTAAATTAAATGTACAGTATGTATGCTTAATAACAATGTCCTTCCTCTCTCTCCCTCATGCTCTGTTGAGGGGTCTTTAACATCGTCCTACCGTCCTACCTGGTTTGGTTTCGGCCAGGACTGGTTCTGTGGGCTCAGAGGCCTTTCCTACACCTGCCTTATTCTGAGCACGCACACGGAACACATAGGTCTCCCCCTCCTTTAGAATCTTAATCTGTTCATGAAAGAAAGAGTCACATTATACACAAGTTAGTCACATACATCAAATATGTTACTATTGAGACACAAGCAGTAGTGTTGAAAATCCCTTTACACACAGGACACACCCTCTGACTGACAAATACCTCCACCAATCACATCACACTTACAATCAGACACTATGCATTCAAATTCTGAATTAGAATGTGTGCTCAATGGTATTTACATTTATATTTTAGTCATTTAGCAGACGCTCTTATCCAGAGCGACTTACAGTTAGTGAATACATATATTTTTATACTGGCCCCCCGTGGGAATCGAACCCACAACCCTGGCGTTGCAAACGCCATGCTCTATCAACTGAGCTACATCCCTGCCGGCCATTCCCTCCCCTACCCTGGACGACGCTGGGCCAATTGTGCGCCGCCCATGAGTCTCCCGGTCGCGGCCGGCTGCGACAGAGCCTGGATTCGAACCAGGATCTCTAGTGGCACAGTTAGCACTGCGATGCAGTGCCTTAGTATGGCATGATTGACTTAAGTGGATAGAAATGGAGTAGGTTGAAGTTGCCCCTAGAGGCTGATCCTGGGTCGGTTTTGCATTTCCCCCACTAATGGTTAAGGTTAGGATTAGGAAGGGGAAGCTGATCTTAGATCTGTTACAGGGGAAACTTCACCCTGGAGGGATGGGAGTGGATAGGGTCCTGACCTTCATGTAGTTAGTGAGGACAGCCTTCTCGTTGACTCCTCTCCAGGCCTCCTCCTCAGCATCAGCCTCCTTAATGTCAATGTAGAATCCGTTGACTGGGTCACGGCCCTGGTACACTGGTGGCTTATAGAGCAACACCAGAGTGTTGGCGCGCACCTCTGTCACCTGCAGATCATGGGGAGGTCCTGTGGGAAATTAGGGGTAAATAATTAGGTTTAGAGTTGAAGAACAGACATAAGGCTGTGATCCAAATAGCACCATATTCCCTTTGTAGTGCACTACTTTTGACCAGGGCCTATAGGGCTATTTGGGACACACCCATAGACAATGCAATGTACATAGATAATGTCCCTGTGCATGCAAGCTTCAACAGACCATTACCACAAAAGGAGGTGGAGGTTATAAGGTTATAATTCAAGTCAATTATTTATTTTTCGACACACATCTTTGCAGTGTATAACTTGTATTGTGATATAGTATTCATGTTGATGTGTTACAGTGTAATTCTCATACTTGCTCAGGTTTGCAAGTGACACTACCCACCTGGCACAGCAATGGTCCACTCCTCACAGACAAACGTTCCACTGGACAGAGACGGGATGCCCACGCCTGCCATGTTGGCAGCACGCACCTGGAACTGGTACTTCCTGTTCTCCTTCAAGTCGGACACCTGGACAGACAGACAGTGAAAAACCATTCTCCCTTTTCTCCCGATATGACAAAAGGTGCCTGCAAATTCAGGTTAAAGAGGGTAGCTACATCCCCAAAAAAACAAAAAGGTTGACTCACTCGGTAGGCTCTGTCACTGACAGCCTTGACGTTAGCCTCGTGCCACGTCCCTGGCACCCCATTGATGACCTCACGGTAGTCCACGAAGTAGCCGGTGATGTCAGCGCCTCCGATGAAGGTGGGCTGCTTCCAGGCCAGCACCATAGAGTCCCGCACACACTCCAGAACGCTGATGCCATAGGGTGGAGTAGGGGATGCTGGGACAGCAGAGGACTCCAGTTAGCATCATGCTGAGTCAACTGTGACACTATGAAGTCATGGGAGACGGAAGCTTTATAAAGCCTTCATAATGCTCTTAGTTGAGCTTCAGTCTTTCATCACTTAGACTTACTAACTTTCTGCTGCTTAGAGCAAGTATTGGGCACTAATACACTTAATCACAAACAAAGTTCAAAGTTATCTGTTGGTTAAACAACAGCTAAGGGATATAGTTTGTCACCCATACTTGCTGTAAGAGACTACTGTCTGCACCTTTAACCCTTAACCTTTCACCTCAAGCTATGTTTCAACCAGACACTGAGTCATCACATATTGACAAAATGATGACGACACAAATTTCAGGGACCTGGATTGAGTTGGAATGGGACAAAATATTTTAGCCACAGGAGCTGTGAGGACACATATGATTTCAGTGGCTGGTCTACGGTGGTGTCTTCAATAGAGGGAGCTCACACAGATGACTGAATAATATTACATAATCATAATAAATTGACCTGTCACACAAATAGTCAAATGGACATGGTGTGCTCCCTAATTTGGGGAGGGGGTATGGCGTAGAATCTGACTAGGAAGTACACAACCAAAAAGGTCTCAGGTCATAGGTGTCCATTTCTGGCTTGTGATTGGCTGACCCACTTCAGAGACAAGCTGTGATAGGCTAGCTCCAGCTATGTCACAGTGCCTCTGTGCGTTAATGTGCACTGCTCACCCAAGGTGGACCCTAAAGAGCACAGTGTGTGAGCCAGCCAGGCTACAGCAGCTAGATGGAATACAGCTTCTGTCAAATTGACATCAGATGTTGAAATAGCTGACCCTAACCTTTTTCCTAACCTTAACCTAATTATCCTAACCTGCTACGTTAATTCTCCTAACCTGCTGCGTAAATTCTCCTAACCTGCTATGAAAAGTCAATTTTGACAAAAGCAATATCCCTTCTAGACAAAACCGGCTACAGTAAGTTGAGAGGTGGCCAGCACAGTGCCTGAACACTGAGGGTGTGGAGGGAGGACAAACCCCCCCCCCCGTGTGTGTGAGGCAGCCCTGTGGTAGAGGTGGCCAGTAGATTGCCTGAAAGGCTGCGTGACTGTGTAGTTAAACTGAGAAAGCTGTTATAGAAACTTACCTTAGGATAAAAACAGGATTTTACCAGTTGAATACTTTGGCTATATGTACTGTGTTTTAATGCTTTTCCTGTGAATATGAGAGTAGAACCACATACGTTCAAAGTGTGATCCCTATACGAATATTACAGTGGCAGTTTCTTTTTTCAAAATAGTTTTCGACCTTCTTACCAAAGTGAAAAAAAAATACATTTAAAAAAAAGAAAAAAGTGTAGAAAGAAAAAAGCTTCAGTTAAAAAAAAAAAATCCTTGGGAGGAAAAGATGAAGAGTTGTTTTATTTTGGATGATCTGATGATATAAGGGTTGACGTGGCCTTACTGAGGGCTCACCTGGGTCTGGGTCTGTCCTGGGCCAGCCCACGTTATGGGCTGTTTCTTTCTCTGTCCCCCGTTTGGCTGAAACATCTACAGAGGACTTACGTGTTTTCCCAGACACAGGCGCCTTAGCCTGACCTTTAACCTCATCCGTGGACTTGGCCGGCTCTATGACCAAGTCTGTGACTGATTCTGTGACCAGGTCAGGGGCCCAGGTCACACTGCCTCTCTTGCCCCCCTTGCCTTTACTTCCTGTAGCCAGGGGCCCTGAGGGGCTTGAGCTAGTGGCCCCTGCCCCAGCTCCGGCCCCTGCCCCAGGCACACTGCCAGTCTGAGCATTGAGCTTTAGCGTAGTGTAAGGGGGGTACTGAACGGCCTCATGCGTGCCCGTCCAGCGTGGCGTGTGCTTGGTTAGTCCTCCCACGTTACCACCCCTTGGTAACTCCCACTCCGGCAACACACCATGAGGAATACCGCCCCCTACAGGAGTTAGCAGAGAAAAGCAAAAGAAGCCATTTAACACAGGCAAAGAGAAGATCAACTAATTTACACTAACAAACAGCTACAATCTCAGTCAGCTCACTCAGAGAGGAAAGAAGAGAGAGAAAGAGAGACAGAGGGAAAGAGAGAAAGAAAACATTACCAATACCATCACATACAGTATTAAATACAGTACCATGTCTTCATCTGACAGACTATGAAAAATGAAGACAAGATGACCAACAAGTGACATCTGCGTGTGGAAGCGAGTTGCAGAGTTAAAGAGAAAGCACAAGTGTGTGAGGGGAGAAAGCGAGTGTGTGCAGGCTTTGCGCCAACCCTTCATGAAAAAGCCACACTATACTTTCGTAATGATACCAGTGGATTTCATTATATGCACAATATGGGCTAAATTGATCAAGTATATGTAATGATACATAGCAATTATATCAATGGGAGACAACTATTGGAAATAGTTATGAGTGAGATCTATGGATATACATGCAGTTATTCTTTCCTAATATATTCTGAAAAGATGTGTGATAGAAGTGTTTACTCATAAATTTACTAACCTCGGCTCAATTGTGAGTATTCAATTATCTATCTTTTATTGTGTAAGACACTATCACTAATGGGCCTAGACTCTAGGTCTACAAACTATTATCAGTTGTAATGGACTGTAGAGAGAAATCCATTGACATTGTTACTAAGTGTGTTTCATAAGGGAGAACAGAGCATGCTGCTCGGCACAAAGCTGGCCAGTGACTGTGTGATGTGTCATAGCTAGAAGCCTGGTTAGTCATAGTGCAGACATAATGGGACAACTGTAAAGGAGCAGGGCTGTCAGTTTAGTATTCCTGTTCCCTAGCTCTGGTCCAGGGCGATAGTGCAGCTCAGCATTAGCAAGGCGCAAGCCACTGTAACACCCGGGACAAGAGCTAGTATTCCCAGTCGAGAGTGAGTAGAATGGGTAGATACACAATGCAGATCAGGGGGTATTGTTGGTAGGGTGGAGAGGGGGTGGGTACCTTGAACACCAGGTGGGTGGTGTTGGCTGATACATCTCGTGCCCAGGCAAGGTGATGGGGTGGGGGGTGGGGGGGGAACGCAAGGTGGGCTGGTTTGTAACAACCGCTGAGTTGGATCGCACTGACCCAAATTAGAGGAAGTCTACAACTCCTGACCCTGGCCCGCCTCAGGTTGTGCAGGGAGGGTGGGGATAAGTTCTGACTCAACAGGGGGTGTGGGGTGGTGGGTGGGGCTTGTTCGGGTGACTGACAGAGTGGAACCATGGGAAAGAACACGTGGGAGGAGTCTAAATGCTGATGGTACACAGAGCTGACAACGTGATGTCTCAATGGACAGAAAAAAAAGAAGACAATTGTACAACACATCAGCTAAACCCCAGTTCAGTGTGGAAATGTGATATTTCTTTCATCATCAGCATATTACAAAAGGAGTAATAACAATATTATGCATAAGATTCAATAATCACATTCCACCTACACATACAGCTTAAAGGCTTTCCTGATCCTAGTATCATAAAATGATAACCCAACTTTAAGTCACATACACTCTTAGAAAAAAGGGTTCCAAAAGGGTTTTCAGGCTGTCCCCATAGGAGAACCCTTTTTGGTTCCAGGTATAACCCTTTTTGGTTCCAGGTAGAACCCTTTTGGGTTCTATGTAAAACCCTCTGTAGAAAGGGTTCTAAATGGAACCCAAAAGAGTTCTACCTGGAACCAAAAAGGGTTCTTCAAAGGGTTCTCCTATGGGGACAGTGGAAGAACCCTTTTAGGTTCTAGATAGCACCTTTTTTTCTAAGAGTGTAATAGTGCTTCATCTAAACATAAAAAAGAAGTTCCTTGTATATAGCTCTTCACATTCCTCCTAAAATGGCTTCCTATCGTATTGTCTAGTATGACTGTGCCATGACACTCTTCCTCTCACTTACCAATAGCAGCCTTCACCTCAATAGCCTCAGACTCCTGAGAACACTCGCTGAGCCCAGCGGCGTTCAGTGCCTTCACTCTGAACACGTAGCTCTCTCCTGTCACCAGACCGTGGCAGATAAACCTGTTTACCAGTACACAAAAACACTTTGAGAAAGACGTTTCACACCATCAATCTCTAAGTCTTTGGTCACTGATTTAATTTGAGTGGGAAAACAATGTTTTGTCAACTTACTTGAGCTCACCATCAATTACATATAGTTTTGAATTATATTTATGGTCACCATTTGTATATGTATATATTTGTAAAAGATTGCTAGAAGGATTGTTAGAAGGACCATTGTACCTGGTGCCTTTCACAGGCTTGTTGTTGCAGGGCTCAAACTTGTTGCTACCCACGATGCTGGCCTCGATGTAGTATCCCACCAGCTCCTTAGCTTCCCTGGAAGCCTCCCAGGACACAACCACGGACGTGTCTGTGTTCCTGGTGGGAATCACACGGCCTGGGGCAGACGGGATATCTGGGGACAACAATAGACTATTCAACTAAGATCAAATGATTTAAAAAACTATGATTTCACTCCAGATAGCTTGTAAGAGCTCAAGTATACTGATTCTGAGAGGAGTGCATGTCTTTCGGAGTAAATCTATTTTTTTGGCACACTGGGAACTGCTGTAGTCTGTGGTATGGCGTGTGATTTATGACCTGTGACCCCTCACCCAGCTTGTCCCCGACAGTGGTGGCCTCGGTGGCTTCTGATGGCTCGCCAACGCCGGCGGAGTTGCAGCAGCGCACACGGAAGCTGTAGGCCTTTCCCTCCGCCAGATCAAACAGGGCGAAGCGAGGAGACTTCACTGGGATCTCTGTGTTCACCCTCTGCCAGCTGTCTGTGCCTGACACACACTAACAGACAACACCCAGAAGTTAGAGTACGGCTCCAACCCTCCAAACACCAAACAACTTCCAGCACTATAAAATACTAAAAAAAGAACAGATTTATGTTAACTTATTGAATGATATTGATATGGTGGTTGTTATGGATGAGAAACAGTGATGAAATGTTGGTTATATTGATCAGATGAGTCATGTTACAGATAAGGTATATGATGTTAGTGAAGTATATACTGTATTTCCTACCTTCTCCACATAGTACATGATGCCCTCGTGGCCTCTCTCTCCAGGTGGTTTCCAGCTCAGAACCACATAGTTCTTGGTGGCCTCAGTGACCTCCAGTTCTTTGGGTCTGCCAGGGACCACACCCTCTGATAGGAAGTGTTGTGAAAAAAAATGTGTCAGGGGTTTGATCTCGTAGCCTGGTCCCAGATCAGTTTTTGCTCTTGCCTTGTCATTGTCATTGTCAAGCCAAACATGACCTTTCCATTAGGAGTTGGGAAGAGATCAACAGACTGGCAACCAAGCAAGACTAGAGTTTTCATTATCCTTCCAATGAAAGACCACAAGGTACTGTAAGCTGTAGGCCCTATAAGATCTATAGCTGCATCAAAATATTTATCAACATTGACAGAAGCATTTCCTTCCTACCTGCAGGCTCCTCCTCAGTGACAATGATCTGGCCAGTCCAGGGTGCAGAGGTACCTGGAGGCCAGGGGAAGAGGAGCAGGTTTCAGATGCATAGTTACAAGAAAACACATGCATAATACTAAAACCATCAGCTCTCACATAGGTACATACTCACAATATATTAATTTTGCAGTATCATAACACAATATGAGAGAACACAGACAGGGAGGGCCAGATGCCAGACAGGGGTGCCCATCGTACCTCTCATTCGTGCGCGGTCGGCAGGATCCATGGCTGCCTCCACCTCAGAGGCACGGGAAGGCCGGCTCATGCCAGACTTGTTGACGGCACGCACACGGAAGGTGTAGGAGCGCCCCTCCACCAACCCGGTCACAGGGAAACGGGCAAACTTGATGGGCGTGTCATTGCACTGGCTCCAGTGGGTGGTGCCAACTTCACACCTGAACACAGGGCACAAAGAGACAGCATACATGCCATCAGCCATTCAATAACTAACTTGGTAAGGACTTCTTGGTAAGACCCAGAGTTAAGCCTATTGGTAAGGTCGGGAAAAACTTGGCCCTTGTTATAGCCTATAACAAGATCATTTCACATGGTTGTTGTAAATCAGGTCACGTGTCCAGGAAAAACTCCTGGCCCTCTACTTATACAATATGTAACTGGAGTTAATGGCAGTATGGGGTGCATAAGGGAGATTTGTTCCCATGTTTGTCCAGCTGTGTCATGATAAGTCTAGGATTTACTCTTTGACTCCACTCACTCAGGTCTCTCATCCAGATGGCATTGTGAAGGCCCTAGCAGGATTGGCATGTAGTGATGGGTGATGGTACTGACCTGTCCACAAAGTAGCCCAGGATGGAGCTGCCACCGTCCACAGCCGGCTGCTTCCAGGTCACAATGACGTAATCTTTATTGGCATCCTGACACTTCACATCCAGAGGGGCGCCAGGGGCTCCCTCCACCTCCGCATCGGCATCTGATACAGGAACAAACATTGTCAGTTAAATGTGCTTGTGTAGTATTCACACCACCTCCTCTCTCTCTCTCTCTCTCTCTCTCTCTCTCTCTCTCTCTCTCTCTCTCTCTCTCTCTCTCTCTCTCTCTCTCTCTCTCTCTCTCTCTCTCTCTCTCTCTCTCTCTCTCTCTCTCTCTCTCTCTCTCTCTCTCTCTCTCTCTCTCTCTCTCTCTCTCTCTCTCTCTCTCTCTCTCTCACTGTACAATATATTATCAGACAAACACATACACACAAACAGTGTGTAGAAAACACAGTCAATGTACATTTCCTTGACTTTTTCTAATGAGACATACAATTACATATATAGAATCCATAATGTATTATAGGATCTCTATAGTATACAGTTAGAGTATTTTCATTGTGGCTTGTTGTTTTGACATACAGTGCATGTACTGTACAGTGCTGTACTCCCTGCTGAACTCTGTGGCTCCACGGCTTAGTGCCAGGAATGCTACTGGTCTTTAAGTTAAACACAACTCCGGAGCAGGCTGGAGCAGAGGGGACAGAATTAGCATCAGTGTGCCCCTCGGTGAAAGGAGACTCTTAAAGACACAGAACACACATTTTCCATAAAGTGAGAAACATAACTAGCCACTTAGTGATTGACTGATTGATTCAGTGTGAATGTGAGAGAGGGTGCTAAAACATTTTGGGCTGTATCTTATGTGGTCTGTGGACTGTAAGTCTATGTATGTGTGTACGGTAGCTGTAGGACTATCTACTGCCTGATGTAATATTTTACTGTGTGTGTGTGTGTGTGTGTGTGTGTGTGTGTGTGTGTGTGTGTGTGTGTGTGTGTGTGTGTGTGTGTGTGTGTGTGTGTGTGCAAGAGAGATACATATAGAGATGGAGAGAGAGAGTGGAGAGAGACAGAAAGAGAGAGATAGAGACAAAGAAAGCTTTTTGTGGCTTAAAAGGACACTCAGCAGGCTATTGTCGCTTCTGGAAGAAGAGATATATACAGTATCCACCTCTGTTGACAGCCAAACTCATTCCATATCTGAGCTCATGAGCTCACTGAGAATAGCCTAGCCTTGTCAGTCTCTCGACTGCTATGGGGTCTCTGTGTCCACAGACAGACAGTGTACCTGGCCTCTCCTTTACAATGCGACCCTGAACAATGACAGAGAGAGCAAGGCCTATTTCCATCATGTTCACACTCTGTACAGAGCACATGTCTCCTCTGTTAGCAAGAGAATGAGTTACATGGAACAACAGAGAAGGTCAGTACCTTAGTGCTGGCGACCAACACTAACAGATGAACAAGTTGGCTGTATCATTTTTTCCATGTTATACAAAACCAGGCCAGAGATTGTGACAGGAGTTGATTGTCTCTGTGGTCATAATGGGCAATTTCCATTGTGTGTGGTAGGATTAGCTAGAGACCGCTATGGCTCAACTCCAATATCTCTTTCAGACACATACGCACGCATGCGCACGCGTACACACACACGCATGTGCACACACACACACACACACGGGCAGTCCTTGTTATCTGGTGTCAGCTAAGGTGACTTTGACCTTGATCAACTGTTGACCGCACGCTATACAGAACACGAGACAGGCCCATCATGGAAACAGAGAGGCGGTAAACAAGAAGCCATTCTGTCCGAACTCAAAACACACACGCACGCAAGCACGCACGCACACACACTGTGCATGTGAAAAATGAAATCAGTTCAACTTGTGAATCAGTAAACAAGGCATGTTAGGGACTGAGGAGGAGTGATAACGTGACATAGACAACAGTGCTGTTCAGCATTGCTCATGGTAAGGTCCCCACCTCTGACAAAGACGTAAGCAGAGTAGGTCTCATATTTAGATTTGGTGGTGATGCGCAGGGTGTAGAGCCCCTCGTCCTCTTTGTTCAGGTGTGTCAGGGTCAGCGTGGCCTTGTCTCCACTCCAGTGCATGTGACACCACTTGGAGGGCTGCAGAAGAACATCTGATGGAGAGAGAAACAGAGTGAGAGAAGAGAGAGATAAGGTTATAATGGATGGATAACATTGTCAGATCTACACTGCTAATGACAAACACAGAGAGAGTGAGAGAGAGGGGGGGATAAGAAGCATACCAACACATTCTAAGCTGGTCCTTAATTAATGAAATCTTTCTGATTGAGAGGGGGTCAAACATTTTATAAATTGATTTGCATTTTAATGAGGGAAATAAGTATTTGACCCCCTCTCAATCAGAAAGATTTCTGGCTCCCAGGTGTCTTTTATACAGGTAACGAGCTGAGATTAGGCGCACACTCTTAAAGGGAGTGCTCCTAATCTCAGTTTCTTACCTGTATAAAAGACACCTGTCCACAGAAGCAATCAATCAATCAGATTCCAAACTCTCCACCAAAGAGCTCTCCAAGGAGACCAAAGAGCTCTCCAAGGATGTCAGGGACAAGATTGTAGACCTACACAAGGCTGGAATGGGCTACAAGACCATCGCCAAGCAGCTTGGTGAGAAGGTGACAACAGTTGGTGCGATTATTCGCAAATGGAAGAAACACAAAATAACTGTCAATCTCCCTTGGCCTGGGGCTCCATGCAAGATCTCACCTCGTGGAGTTGCAATGATCATGAGAACAGTGAGGAATCAGCCCAGAACTACACGGGAGGATCTTGTCAATGATCTCAAGGCAGCAGGGACCATAGTCACCAAGAAAACAATTGGTAACACACTACGCCGTGAAGGACTGAAATCCTGCAGCGCTCGCAAGGTCCCCCTGCTCAAGAAAGCACATATACAAGGCCGTCTGAAGTTTGCCAATGAACATCTGAATGATTCAGAGGACAACTGGGTGAAAGTGTTGTGGTCAGATGAGACCAAAATCGAGCTCTTTGGCATCAACTCAACTCGCCGTGTTTGGTGGAGGAGGAATGCTGCCTATGACCCCAAAAACACCATCCCCACGTCAAACATGGAGGTGGAAACATTATGCTTTAGGGGTGTTTTTCTGCTAAGGGGACAGGACAACTTCACCGCATCAAAGGGACGATGGACGGGGCCATGTACCATCAAATCTTGGGTGAGAACCTCCTTCCCTCAGCCAGGGCATTGAAAATGGGTCGTGGATGGGTATTCGAGCATGACAATGACCCAAAACACACGCCAAGGCAACAAAGGAGTGGCTCAAGAAGAAGCACATTAAGGTCCTGGAGTGGCCTAGCCAGTCTCCAGACCTTAATCCCATAGAAAATCTGTGGAGGGAGCTGAAGGCTCGAGTTGCCAAACGTCAGCCTCGAAACCTTAATGACTTGGAGAAGATCTGCAAAGAGGAGGGGAACAAAATCCCTCCTGAGATGTGTGCAAACCTGGTGGCCAACTACAAGAAACGTCTGACCTCTGTGATTGCCAAAGAGGGTTTTGCCACCAAGTACTAAGTAATGTTTTGCAGAGGGGTCAAATACTTATTTCCCTCATTAAAATGCAAATCAATTTACATCATGCGTTTTTCTGGATTTTTTTGTTGTTATTCTGTCTCTCACTGTTCCAATAAACCTACCATTCAAATTATAGACTGATCATGTCTTTGTCAATGGGCAAACTTACAAAATCAGCAGGGGATCAAATACTTTTTTCCCTCACTGTATATATCAATGGAGGCTGCTGAGAGGAGAAAGGCTTATAATAATGCCTGGAACGGCGTAAATGGAATGGCATCAAACACATGGAGACAATTTGTTTGATGTATTTGATACCTTTCCACTTATTCCGGTCCAGCCATTACCATGAGCCCGTCCTCCCCAATTAAGGTGCCACCAACCTCCTGTGATATATGTATATATAGTATATTTTCAAGGACCCCCTTCAGTACCTCCGTGGACCCCTAGCGGGGCCGTGGACCTCCAGTTGAATACCCGTTTTACAGGGTTCAATTGGGCCTACGCCTGCATGACTTTCCAGGGTACAGACTAATTGTAATATGTTAAACACATATGACATATGTACAGTATACGTATGGGCTTCTGAAATATCTTAATCATAGCTTACATACACATAATCTCAAGTAGCTCTCAGTCTCATGTGTTCTGCCTGTCAGCGAGTCTTAGACATGGAGACGAACATACAGTATCAGCGGCCTAATGCATCACACAGATGACAACTGGGTAGGTCTCAGCCAAGGAACCTCCAGGAATGTCTCTCTCCATAGCCCAGGGGCCGTATGTATCAAGCATCTCAGAATAGGTGTGCTGATCTAGGATCAGATCTTGCCTGTCCATGTAACCTTATTCAAACACTGCCAAGAGTTTCCAGAGCTCTGGGGCTTCACCTACCGTCTCTGTACCACTGAACCTCAGGCTGGTAGCGTGCCAGGTTGGGGGAGATGATGACCGTGGCGCCCAGGCTCATGGTCTCGCCCTCCCGTCCGAACGACACGCCAAACCCATCCACGATGTGGGTATCGAAGGTGATGCCATACTCAGAGACCATGCCATCTGACAGGAAGGAGCACCAAACAACATGGGGTCAGAGTTCAGGTCACCGTTGTGTTCCCATCATGCAACACTGTGTGGTGTGACACACCTCAAATTCGGACACCTGCGTGCATTATTGTTCCAATCCAAGGGATGGACAAACAAAGGGCAATTAACTGTTCTTCGGAATGCTAACTTTTAAGCATCTGTGTCCAAAAAGCAAGTCATTATCTCTTATAGCATTTTTCACAATTAATTTTTGACATTTTGGTATGATTGATAATGTAACTTAACATTATCTGGTAGCATTACATTTGATCCATTCCCTCCCAAGAGAAAGTGACATAAAAAGAACCCCACACAGACTCAGGTAAAACTATGCAAACACACAGGGGTGTGAATAGGAACACCTTGATGTACCCAAAAGACAACATAAAAACACCATTAACATCATTAAGTACAGTGTTCCAACACCAAATACTCACTACAGTGTGTACAAACCGCACTGGGGAAACTAAGGTGCACATCATGCAGTAGACAGTGATGCACATTTGACATATTAAACCCTAGAAGTCTTTAGACTTCAATCCAACATATATCCAATTTTAGCGTCTAATTAGATTTTAATATTATTTAAAAATTGATTATTAATATGACTAATCAACAACAATTGAGTTTAGATAAAACTAGAACTCTTCAGGCTTTGTTGCCATGTAGGGAAAGGGGATACCTAGTCAGTTGCACAACTGAATGCATTCAACCGAAATGTGTCTTTCGCATTTAAACAAACCCCTCTGAATTAGTATGCAGCTAATCAGATGCTCTTCAGATTTCAGTAATCTATACTCTCAAATCACTATTATCCAGGTTGTACATTACAGTGTTTATTTCTCTATTTTGTTTCATAGCTTCTCTATGTCACACTCGAGTTTACAGTATTTAACTTCCAAGGCACTATGACATACAATTTCAAAAACCTCATACTTGCCAAAATGTTCAAGTATTCTGTTGTTTACGATTAAAAAAAGAGGCACGTTTGTCACGCTGAACCATCTGTGGATCTTTCACAGGCAATTCAACGATTATTATTAAGGTATTATCACAGGTTCTTTCCAAACAGATGCACAAATAGTGATCATGCATACACATTGAGTGACACTCAGTGAATACACCAAGTTGACCAAAATGTCATCAAACAAGAGCAGAGCTTTTTTAGAGAACCTGTTACCTTCGTTGTCTGTTGAGCTTGCTGTGCCCAGTGTCAAGGGAACAAAAAAGCTGTTAGTGCAATAGCACCCATGGAGTCCCCAGGTCTTCCCACCCCCAGCTTAGCATACTGTAAATAGGTTATGTTAATACGGTTTAGTATACATTAGTATATATATTTTTCATGTTAATACTATACATGTATATGAGTATTGAGGAATGAGTATATACAGTATGAGTATATATATGAAATTATATTCCTCTGACTTACGTCTGGGCATGGGGAGAGCCTCCTCTACCTCTCCTTTGAATCCTAGAGTAGAATGAACAAATAGGTACATATTATTAACATGTTAAAAATAGGAAATAACAAAGAATTGACTTTCTTTCTTTTAAACTTACAATACACTTTGTGAGAGCAGCACTTAGAAGGACAGTGATTTTCTAAATGGGGTAATCATGGGAATTATTGTCTACTCTAATTCATTGTAGAGGCACAATATGACGAGTTATCTAATCGAGGTAATTACATACTCTGACATATTGATAGCATTGAAACATACTCTTAACAACGATGGAGGCAAAGGAAGAGAGTTCTCCCTTGCTGTTCATGGCAGAAACACGATACTGTGCAGTATCATCAAAATCACATCTGAAACGAGAAAGAGAGAGCGAGAGAGAGAGAGAGAGAGAGAGAGAGAGAGAGAGAGAGAGAGAGGACCAGGTGAATCAATGTCCCGGATACACACGTTTCTGTCTCCTAATGGTTCACGTGTACGTTAATACCCTCTACCCACCCCCTCCCCGTAAATCAACACACAGCTATGTGAGCTGGGACTGTAAAATGCTCCAGAACTCCAGGCCGGGAATACTCTGGGAATAAATAGACACTGTGATGATGTCATCATGTGTCAGGTGGTATATGTGTCTGTATGAATGTTATGTGTGGTTAGATTCTATCATGGAAACATACTTTTCAACTTTCTATAGAGAGGAAGCTACACACTACAGTGAGGGAAACAAGTATTTGATCCCCTGCTGATTTTGTATGTTTGCCCACTGACAAAGACATGATCAGTCTATAATTTTAATGGTAGGTTTATTGGAACAGTGAGAGACAGAATAACAACAAAACAATCCAGAAAAACGCATGTCAAAAATGTTATAAATTGATTTGCATTTTAATGAGGGAAATAAGTATTTGACCCCTCTGCAAAACATGACTTAGTACTTGGTGGCAAAACCCTTGTTGGCAATCACAGAGGTCAGACGTTTCTTGTAGTTGGCCACCAGGTTTGCACACATCTCAGGAGGGATTTTGTCCCACTCCTCTTTGCAGATCTTCTCCAAGTCATTAAGGTTTCGAGGCTGACGTTTGGCAACTCGAACCTTCAGCTCCCTCCACAGATTTTCTATGGGATTAAGGTCTGGACACTGGCTAGGCCACTCAATGTGCTTCTTCTTGAGCCACTCCTTTGTTGCCTTGGCTGTGGCTCAAGGCATAATGTTTCCACCTCCATGTTTGACAGTGGGGATGGTGTTCTTGGGGTCATGCTGGAATACCCATCCACGACCCATTTTCAATGCCCTGGCTGAGGGAAGGAGGTTCTCACAAAAGATTTGATGGTACATGGCCCCGTCCATCGTCCCTTTGATGTGGTGAAGTTGTCCTGTCCCCTTAGCAGAAAAACACCCCCAAAGCATAATGTTTCCACCTCCATGTTTGACGGTGGGGATGGTGTTCTTGGGGTCATAGGCAGCATTTCTCCTCCTCCAAACACGGCGAGTTGATGCCAAAGAGCTCGATTTTGGTCTCATCTGACCACAACACTTTAGTGTGTTACCAATTGTTTTCTTGGTGACTATGGTCCCAGCTGCCTTGAGATCATTGACAAGATCCTCCCGTGTAGTTCTGGGTTGATTCCTCACCGTTCTCATGATCATTGCAACTCCACGAGGTGAGATCTTGCATGGAGCCCCAGGCCGAGGGAGATTGACAGTTATTTTGTGTTTCTTCCATTTGAGAATAATCGCACCAACTGTTGTCACCTTCTCACCAAGCTGCTTGGCGATGGTCTTGTAGCCCATTCCAGCCTTGTGTAGGTCTACAATCTTGTCCCTGACATCCTTGGAGAGCTCTTTGGTCTCCTTGGAGAGCTCTTTGGTGGAGAGTTTGGAATCTGATTGATTGATTGCTTCTGTGGACAGGTGTATTTTATACAGGTAACAAACAGATTAGGAGCACTCCCTTTAAGAGTGTGCTCCTAATCTCAGCTCGTTACCTGTATAAAAGACACCTGGGAGCCAGAAATCTTTCTGATTGAGAGGGGGTCAAATACCTATTTCCCTCATTAAAATGCAAATCAATTTATAACATTTTTGACATGAGTTTTTCTGGATTTTTTTGTTGTTATTCTGTCTCTCACTGTTCAAATAAACCTACCATTAGAATTATAGACTGATCATTTCTTTGTCAGTGGGCAAACGTACAAAATCAGCAGGGGATCAAATACTTTTTTCCCTCACTGTATATGTGTGGTTGAGTTTGGAGGACTATGAGAAAACCTAAAGAATATCTCTCTCCATTTGACACAGCTCATGAGACACTTAAGTGTTTAGTCCTTTGTTAAGTGGCCTAAAATAAGCCACAACAGGGGCCCTCTATCTCCAAATAATTCCTCTGGCGAGGGAGTGGGTTATCTTTAGACGTCCTCTTTGTTATCGAAATGCAAGCTGCAAAATGTCTCGGATCATGTATAGCCTTCACCAACAGCTTTCTGGTGTCTGTCTTTGGCTAACAGAGCTAGTCAGGGCACTGGCGGATAGACAGGCAGGCAGGCAGACAGGCTAGTGGACAGACAGACAGACAGACGGACAGAGCTTGAGTCAGAGAGGGGTATCGATTTCACACATTTCAAATCATACTTCTAACAACCACAATCCACTGTCCCTCGAGTTCACAATGCGAGCCCATCCAAACATTCCCATGGTTGTCAGTGTGCCCACACACGCTGGCCCCCCACAGCCTTTCCTGAGAGTGGCGATTGTATTACACCATGAAGGGGTGTTAAAGGGACGTGGTGGTGACATCACACTGACATTTTACCACAGCCAGAGATGACTGTGGCTTGTTTGAAAGTATCTGTTAATACACAGCAATGAGCCACACAGAGAAGACATGGAAATGTATGTATCAAGCGTCTCAGAGTAAGAGTGCTGATCTAGGACCAGGTGCCCGTCTGTCCATGTAATCTTATTCACTGTGTTCGAAAAGGCTAAAATGATCCTAAATCAGCACTCCTACTCTGAGACGAGTGATACATACCTGAAGACCCTGTGGCGTTGGGATTGTGCCTACCTGTTGATCTCCAGTGAGTGCACGTTGTAGCTGCTCTCTAGCTTATACTTGCCTGGGTGGGCCATTGGGTCGATTGTCACATTGTTTTTGTACCTTGTTATGGAAAGAGAAGAGAAGAGGAGAGAAGCAGAGAAAAAGATGAAAAGCAGGAAAATAGAATTTAAAGGTACAGATCTGAATCAGGATAGAGACGCACGCTAGCAAGATAGACACCAGAGAAGTATTTATACTGTGTTTTATAGTGTTTTAGTGCAATGACATGAGGAAAGGATTGAGAGGGCAGCAATGGCTGATGCTCTATCCATAAGGGATTGATTTGGTGTGTATTGTGTTAGTGATCATTTGGTCATGTCAAGGTGTATCCAGGGAGGTGTGTGTGTGTGTATGCAATACTCACCAGACAACCCGTGGGTCAGGCCATCCAGAGACAGTACAGTGCAGCCTCACACACTGCTTCTCCCACACCGTGTGGGAGCGAGGCTTAATCACAAACTCAGGGGCGTGCATCAGGCTATCCTTGTTCATACGCTTGTGGTACTCCTCGTTCTCATAGATCTGGGGATCAATGTGTTCATTAAGCCTTCATAGAGCCTTCGTAAGGCATTCATAACACATTCCCATGGTGCAACAGTAAAACACTCTACCTCCAGAACCCTTGCAGAAAACATGGCATTCCCCATAAATTCATAAAGAATTCCCGATGCATCCTTGAAGCAAACGCAAGGCATTTACAAGGCATTTGCTAGTTAATGAGTCTCTTAGAGCTGAATCCAAACTTGATATCTGTGCAAATAACAAAAGTAAAAATACATGTGATGATATCAAGTTATGGATTCGGGCCTCTGACCTCTTTACATATGCAGACTCCATGCACTTCTCTGTACGCAGCATGTGTCACAGTCCTAATTGATTGATTAGATTGATTGATTTATGTCCTAACCCATAACTATGGGTATGAAAACCTACTTGTGGATCCAATAACCCTTAACACATAATCCGACAGCACTCTCTGAACACTCTCTGTGTCTTAAGAAACCAGAGCTCCTGAGGAATGTCTCACCCAGTGGCATGGCGTGTTGGCAGAGCAGAGGGGTGATAGTCTAAATACAGTGTGTGCCCCACTCAATGGTTACTGTAACTTTTATGATCCTCGTGAGTGATTAGGGCAGGATATTCCTTGACATAAACATTTGAATGAGGGACACAAATAACCTTCCAAGGGGATGGAAAGCAGAGTAGAATCAATCAATGGATTGAAACATTGCTCGTGGCAATACTTTTCCTGTGAAACTTTGCTAATGGATTTCTTAAGGTGTTCCCTCTGTGATGTCACAAACGTGAATATTCTTCTCTATGATGTAACAAAGGTAAATAAATACTCTTCTCTATGATGTCACTGAGGGAAATAATGTCGCTCTGTGATCTAACAAGAGAAGGAATTGTCCAGTCAGAAGTCAACAAACTAAGTATATTCCATTATGATGTCATGAAAGAGAGTATTTTCCAGTATTACCCAATGTGATGTCACAATGGAATCCCACCCTCTATGACGTCACAAAGACAAAATATTCCCCATTATGATGACAGGAGGGAGAGTATTATCCAGTATTCCTCAATGTGATGTGACAAAGGAACACACTGTCCTATATGACATCAGGATCCTGCACTAACCCTCTTGCTCAGGGAAATGCGCTCGGCTGATTCGCGCATGGACACCTTCCTAGACGTCTGCTCCGTCCGCTCCATCTCCAACCCACTGGTGAACAGATTCCTCCGGGCCATGTATCCAGCATTCTCCTTCACCCGGGCCTCCTCCGTATCCGAAAACCCACTGGCATATTCCTGACTAGGGTTGGGGAGCAAAGCCAGGGAGGGGAGTGGGCAGTGGGGTCATTTTCATGGTCATTGGTCAGAACCACTCGCTGAAATCAAAAATCGCTAAGGTTCAAAGGTTGTTGACTGGTTTACCTGCCCCTGAAGATGGGCACTACATAGCCGATAATCTGGTTCTCTTTGTCCATAGCCAGGTAGGTGGGCTTGGCTCTCTTGGGCATTGGGCTCAGTCTGCTCTCCTCCAGGCCAGAGTATGAGGCACTAAGTCTAAGACACAGGATAGTGTCAATACAGCAGTGTAAACCTAACACAGTGTAGTAACATCAAACTAATGTGAACGTAATCTGAAGGGCTGGATGAGGAGGAGAAAGGGTATATTAAGTTATGGGGAATATTAATCATCAACAAGGAGGGTGGCTTAGGTGGGTTTAGCTGCATTTTTAATAACTATCTCAAACTGTGCAACAACAACAACAAAAAACTGTACACAGCAATTAAGTTCAATATTAATGACCAACAAGGAGGGTGACTTAAGTGCTTTTATCTACATTTCTGATACATTTCTCAAACTGTGCAATGAAGAAAAAGAAAACCCTGTACACAGCAGTGCATCGTCTACCAACAAACCTGGTGTAGCTACAAGGGATAGGCGTTGTTCGTTCATGCAGTGCAATGACATGTCTGCAATGACAAAATAAAAGATAGAATTAAGACAAGGTCGGTCGTCTGTCATCATCAGTGTGCGGTTTTGACACTTGTTTTACTATATCAAACTCTTTAAACATAAAAAAAGACCAACGAGATGGAATGAAATGAAACATGGTGGTCATAGGAGAGGAGGTGAAGGGGAGATACACAGACAACCTCATCCCACTTGAAAAAGGAATAGAAAAATATCCTCAGCTGAAAAACCCACAAACCTGATACTCTACGAACCAAACACTCAATACAACCTTTATTTAGGTTGCACAAAATTGATTCTCGCAATATCAACAAGTTATGCACAGGACTGTGCATTATTGGCCAAACAAATCGCTAGGCAATAGGAAATAGAGCCCCACCTATCTCGTATGTGTGTAATATGCATACAACCAACACGTCACTCATATCACACATGATAATCCTGACATATAATCATACAACAAACACAGACCAGATCCGTGAGAATGGAGGAAGGGATCAGGATTGGAGTAATTCTCCGGGAGGATGACTACAGTATATCTCCAATAAAAGCAGTGACGGAACACATAAGAACATGTTTTATACAGGCAAAACCACCAGAACTCATAAAGCCATGACATGGGAACCAGAGGAATTAACATTTATGAACCCCCTATGCATTTTCACATCATACAGTTGCTTGCGAAAGTATTCACCCCCCTTGGCATTTTTCCTATTTTGTTGCCTTACAACCTGGAATTAAAATGGATTTTGGGGGGGGTTGTATCATTTGAATTACATTACATGCCTACCACTTTGAAGATGCAAAATCTTTTTTCTTGTGAAACAAACAAGAAATAAGACAAAAAAAACAGAAAACTTGAGCTTGCATAACTATTCACCCCCCCAAAGTCAATACTTTGTAGAGCCACCTTTTGCAGCAATTACAGCTGCAAGTCTCTTGGGGTATGTCTCTATAAGCTTGGCACATCTAGCCACTGGGATTTTTGCCCATTCTTCAAGGCAAAACTGCTCCAGTTCCTTCAAGTTGGATGAGTTCCGCTGGTGTACAGCAATCTTTAAGTCATACCACAGATTCTCAATTGGATTGAGGTCTGAGCTTTGACTAGGCCATTCCAAGACATTTAAATGTTTCCCCCTTAAACCACTCAAGTGTTGCTTTAGCAGTATGCTTAAGGTTATTGTCCTGCTGGAATGTGAACCTCCGTCCCAGTCTCAAATCTCTGGAAGACTGAAACAGGTTTCCCTCAAGAATTTCCCTGTATTTAGCGCCATCCATCATTCCTTCAATTCTGACCAGTTTCCCAGTCCCTGCCAATGAAAAACATTCCCACAGCATGATGCTGCCACCTGCATGCTTCACTGGGGATGGTGTTCTCGGGGTGATGAGAGGTGTTGGGTTTGCGCCAGACATTTTCCTTGATGGCTAAAAAGCTCAATTTTAGTCTCATCTGACCAGAGTACTTTCTTCCATATGTTTGGGGAGTCTCCCACATGCCTTTTGGTGAACACCAAACGTGTTTGCTTATTTTTTTTCTTTAAGCAATGGCTTTTTTCTGGCCACTCTTCCGTAAAGCCCAGCTCTGTGGAGTGTACGGCTTAAAGTGGTCCTATGGACAGACACTCCAATCTCCGCTGTGGAGCTTTGCAGCTCCTTCAGGGTTATTTACATTTCTTTGGTCTCTTTGTTGCCTCTCTGATTAATGCCCTCCATGCCTGGTCCGTGAGTTTCGGTGGGCGGCTCTCTCTTGTCAGGTTTGTTGTGGTGCCATATTCTTTCCATTTTTTTATAATGGATTTAATGGTGCTCTGTGGGATGTTCAAAGTTTCAGATATTTTTTATAACCCAACCCTGATCTGTACTTCTCCACAACTTTGTCCCTGAACTGTTTGGAGAGCTCCTTGGTCTTCATGTTGCCATTTGCTTGGTGGTGCCCCTTGCTTAGTGGTGTTGCAGACTCTGGGGCCTTTCAGAACAGGTGTATATATACTGAGATCATGTGACAGATCATTTGAAACTTAGATTGCACACAGGTGGACTTTATTTAACTAATTATGTGATTTCTGAAGGTAATTGGTTGCACCAAATCTTATTTAGGGGCTTCATAGCAAAGGGGGTGAATACATATGCACGCACCACTTTTCTGTTATTTATTAACAAAATAGGAAAAACGCCAAGGGGGATGAATAATTTTGCAAGGCACTGTATCTCTGTACTCCCCAGAGGCCCCTCACAGCATAATGTGTAGGATGGGCCATTCACAAGGGAGTAATATAGAGTCTAGACCCTCTCTCTGAGAATCTCTCTGGGATCAGGGTGACAGCGTCTGGGGCCCTCGTGGAGGTGGGGGGTTGGGGTGTGGGATGACAGTGTCAAAGTGCTGATAAGGAGCGGTTGGGGGGACAGCAGGAGCAAGAACGGTGAACAGGGGGACCTACCAACCCCACACAGTGCCTGGTTGAGTGGCTGTCAGTGTAAACAGAGAGAAGAGGCGAAAGAACACTGACACTATGAAACAGAACAACAAATCCATCAGGATCACTGTTTCCCCACCCCGACCCTCTAGCACCCCTGATAATGCCACTTGTCATTGAAGGATCAGGGTTGGAAAAACACTCATCTAGATGGATTACGATAAGGAACGCGCTTATTCCAGAATGTGAACGCAGGAAAGGCAATCCGCATTCAATGAGTATTCCTAATGGAACAATTAGTATGTCAGCACAATACCATGAACATCTCCAGTTCATAACTGCTGGTATGTCACCATCATAATCAGACTATAATAAACAAAGGGAAAGCTGTGTAAATTCCTGACAGCATGAGGTTTAATCATAAAGGCCCAAATGAGGGACCATTAGCTACACAGACACCCTTTGACCTCCCATGCACAATGTCAAGGCCAGTGTATGTACACTACAGAGATGCCAGGTGCTCCTAAGAGAAAGACCCCCCAACATTTCAACACGTCATCATCCAATACAATAACAAATAATTCAAACAACAATTAACGTCCCAGGTAGCCTGGCAGGTAGGAGCGTTGGGCAAGTAACCGAAAGGTTGCTGGATCAAATTCCCGAGCCGACAAGGTAAAAATCTGTCATTCTGCACCTGAGCAAGGCAGCTAATCCACATTATAAACTGGGTGGTTCGAGCCCTGAATGCTGATTGGCTGACAGCAGTGGTATATCAGACGGTTTACCACGGGTATGACAAAACATTTATTTTTACTGCTCTAATTATGTTGGTAACCAGTTTATAATAGCAATAAGGCACCTCAGAGGTTTGTGATATATGGCCAATATACCACAGCTAAGGACTGTGTCCAGGCACTCCGTGTTGCGTCGTGCGTAAGAACAGCCCTTAGCCGTGGTATATTGGCCATATACCACACCCCCTCGGACCTTATTGCTTAAATAACAACTGTTCACCAGGCGCCGATGATGTCGATTAAGGCAGCCCCCCGCACCTCTCTGATTCAGAGGGGTTGGGTTAAATGCAGAAGACACATTTCAGTTGAATGCATTCATTTGTACAACTCACTAGGTATCCTTCCTTTCCCTTAAAGAGATGTATGAGCCCTGTTTTCACAGGTCTGGGAAATCCACAGGGGAACACAATCACTGACCCCAAATCAGACCTTAACTCATAGCCAACTTCAAATCATGTCTCCAGAGCACAAAGCAGTAGAAGCCTCTAGGAGAAGTATGCTTAAAAGCCATATGCTTTATGTACTCACTCAAAATCTTTGCTTAGTGTGAGATGAAGTCCCCCAATGGAATACTGTACTGGCTGAACAAAATAAAACCTCTTAATAGGGAAACAAGACTTTAAGAAAGGAACAGATAATTACCACAGCTCACATTCCCTGGGACATGGTATGCATGGGTCAGGATGCCATTTCCATCTATAACCCATATACCATACCACTGCATTATATAACAGTGCATTCCTTTAAAGCTTGCTTATACCCAACTTACAGCAAACATTTTATGACGACCGAGTCAATGTGAATCTGAGATGCTCTATTTCTGGTAAACTGAACTATAGTGGGAACTAGGAAAGGGTTGTCTTAAAATAAAAATTTGCATTAGTTCAAAAGCAGACAGGGCAGCGTGCAACAAACACCACTATGAAAGCTGGGATGCACAGTATCCATGCATATGGCTCCTTGGAACTTCACGCAGGATTCACAGACATATTATATACAGTACCAGTCAAAAGTTTGGACACCTACTCATTCCAGGTTTTTTTCTACATTGTAGAATAATAGTGAAAACATCAAAACTTTGAAATAACACATATGGGATCATGTAGTACCCAAAAGTGTTAAACAAATCAAAATATATGTTATATTTGAGATTGTTCAAAGTAGCCACCCTTTGCCTTGATGACATCTTTGCACACTCTTGGCATTTTCTCAACCAGCTTCATGAGGTAGTCACCTGGAATGCATTTACAATTAACAGCCTTAATGCGTTTGAGCCAATCAGTTGTGTTGCGACAAGGTAGAGGTGGTATACAGAAGATAGCCCTATTTGATAAAAGACCAAGTCCATATTATGGCAAGAACAGCTCAAATACGCAAAGAGAAACGACAATCCATCATTACTTTAAGACATGAAAGGTCAGTCAATACGTAAAATTTCAAGAACTTTGAACGTTTCTTCAAGTGCAGTCGCAAAAACCATGAAGCGCTATGATGAAACTGGCTCTCATGAGGACTGCCACAGGAAAGGAAGACTCAGAGTTACCTCTGCTGCAGAGGATAAGTTCATTAGAGTTACCAGCCTCAGAAATCGGCAATTAACTGCACCTCAGATTGCAGACCAAATAAATGCTTCACAGACACATCTCAACATCAACTGTTCAGAGGAGACTGCGTGAATCAGGACTTCATGGTCGAATTTCTGCAAAGAAACCACTACTAAAGGACACCAATAATAAGAAGAGACTTGCTTGGGCTAAGAAACACGAGCAATGGACATTAGACCGGTGGAAATCTGTCCTTTGATCTGATGAGTCCAAATTTGAGATTTTGGTTCCAACCGCTGTGTCTTTGTGAGACGCAGAGTAGGTGAATGGATTATCTCCGCATGTGTGGTTCCAACCGTGAAGCATGGAGGAGGAGGTGTGATGGTGTGGGGGTGCTTTGGTGGTGACACTGTCAGTGATTTATTTAGAATTTAAGGCACACTTAACCAGCATGGCTACCAAAGCATTCTGCAGCGATACGCCATCCCATCTGGTTTGTGCTTTGTGGGACTATCATTTGTTTTTCAACAGGACAATGACCCAACACACACGTCCAGGCTGTGGAAGGGCTATTTGACCAAGAAGGAGAGTGATGGAGTGCTGCATCAGATGACCTGGCCTCCACAATCACCCTACCTCAACCCAATTGAGATGGTGTGGGATGAGTTGGACCGCAGAGTGAAGGAAAAACAATAAACAAGTGCTCAGCATATGTGGGAACTCCTTCAAGACTGTTGGAAAGCCTTCCAGGTGACTACCTCATGAAGCTGGTTGAGAGAATGCCAAGAGTGTGCAAAGCTGTCATCAAGGCAAAGGGTGGCTACTTTGAAGAATCTCATTTGTTTAACACTTTTTTGGTTACTACATGATTCCATATGTGTTATTTCATAGTTTTGATGTATTCACTATTTTTCTACAATGTAGAAAATAGTAAAAATAAAGAAAAACCCTTGAATGAGTAGGTGTGTCCAAACTTTTGACTGGTACTGTATGTTTTGAATGTTTTTAGAGAAAATAGATAAGGTTGGAGAATGTTACTGGGAGTGGTAGAACACCTTAATATGGCAGGTGTAGAAGCAGGAAGTGGAGGAAGAATCAGTCAAAGCCGAGAAAGGATGGTTACTAAGCGGGACCAACTGATGTGGAAGCCATGGATGGGGGTATGGGAAAAGTTGACAGAAGTACAAGATAGGAGGTATGAGATGGGGTTGGGTGGGGGTGGGGGTTAAGAGGGCAGCAGAGATATCTTCTGACACCAGTATGGATGGATGGGATGAATATGGGCCAGAGCTACTGTACTGCTGGGCGTCTTCCTCCTTCTTACCCACTGCTGGCACTAAGACCGGCACTGGCACTGGCTCTGCTGCTGCTGCGGGCGGCATAGCTGCTGCTGCTGCTCGACTGGTACTGGCTAACAGCCGATTCCACCTCCTTGCTGCGGTAACCACGGTCATAGTGGCGGTGCTGTTTCTGGTAGAAAGGTGTGGATCCCGACATCCTGCACGCTGTTCCTGGCACAAGCCCTGAATTCAGCCCGAGTCTCTTGTAGTCTGCCTGTCTGCTTAGCTAGTGTTTGAGAATGGGTTTGTTCTATACAGTTAAAGCATTGCTCCAAAATGTAGCCTATTTTTGTAAGCTATTAGTTGTTTAATGTTTGGGTTTCATTTACAATTAGTCTTGATAATAATTGTTGTTATTGTTGTACTTTATATAATCACAGAGGAAAGGTCATGACCTTCATTGCCTCTATTGGATTAGAGGGGATTATTATAACATTTTGGGGTGTCATATTTTTTTCATCTGCACATAACTCAATCATACTATCAACTTCATTGGATGAGGAATAAAATGCAAAACTTTTTCTGATAGTATAAATAGCCAAATTGATTGGGTAGATGTAGAATTCAAACCTTTTAAGGGTTTTTCAAATAACTTGATTCATGTAGGCCTACACTTACTGTATTTAAATCAAAGGATTTTCTGATTTTTTTCATACTTAATGCCTGTAGCCTGTCCTAAAAGCAACAGGTGCATTTTCTTTATCCAATAGGGTGCGATTTTAGGGTGAGGAGAGCTTGTGAATCTGAAATTCCAAACATCAGCGTGTGCACTGAGGCTGACATAGCACAGGATCACAAGACAAAATAATCACACCATCAACATGCACACGAAACCTACAATAATATTCAACAATGAATTGTCAATATATATATATATATATATATATATATATATATAAAACTCCTATTTTGGTGATGCAGCGGTCATTTATTTTGCGATCACTTACCTAGGACAAAAAAGCCACCAACTGCTGAAAGCAAAGGAAAAAGTGATCCAACTCCAGGTGTAAGCCAACAACGCTTGATATCCAGGCAAATTCGCAGGTAGGTGCGGTAGCAGAGGACAGGGCAGCTGTCTACACACTAAAAAAATATTGGCACTCAACGGAATGGCCAAGCCGCAGTCGCGTCCTTTTATGGCGAGCGGGCCCGATAAATATAGACGGGAGCAGAACGGAGGGAAGCTGTCTGAACTCTCAGAAGACAGCAGCAGACCCAACCTAGTTCAGTTAAATTTGAATATGTTGGTCATTTCCGAGTACAACTTATTTGCAACGTCCAAAATGACTCTACCTGTTGGCCTATATTTTTGGCTATGCTAAGCCTACTGTACAAAATATCTGCAGCCTGGCATCACGCAGTGTTGCTGTAATTTTGACACCATTTAGAGAGTATACTCATTACTCATCGTCAGTGTCCCATTAACTGATTACTTTATAAGTATAGTATTTAATCAAAGGTATTTCCTTATACAGTAAACCTTACATTTATTAATGACTATCAAGGTTATTGTCAATGTATCATATTCACATATGGAATGGTCACTTTAGTGCCTGACATATAAACATTACATTTTGGTTGGACCTTGTGTGCCAATGAAGTGATATTGATCTTTATCTTAATCTTAATCTTATTTTGCCTGGTAGGTCTAATATTGTGCCATTGTTCAATATTCCTACACTTGACTAACGGTTGTCTTGGCTCCTCACCATAAGAGCTTCAGCTGTGTCTGTGACTATCTATAGCCATGCTATTAATGCCTGTGTCACATGCAACAAATGCCAGTTAGCATTGTGTGTGTGTGTTTGTGTGTGTGTGCACGCGGTGTGTGTGTCTGAGAGAGAGTGAAAGAGAGAGAGAAACGTGTGTGCATGGTGTGTGTGTGTGTGTGCGGTGTGTGTGTATGTCTGAGAGAGAGAGAGAGAGAGAGAGAGAGAGAGAGAGAGAGAGAGAGAGAGAGAGAGAGAGAGAGAGAGAGAGAGAAAGAGAGAGAGAGAGAGAGAAAGCGCATACCCATCATTTTATTATATTTCCTTGTCATTGGAGTCTGGGTGAGTCTTTTGATCCTGCATGTGAAAATGACAAACTTAACGTCCCCTGAGTAGTGATTGAATACTGGAGTGATAAAGAATCTAATAGACTAGGCCTAAACATGCATGGCACTGCAAGACAACTAGTCTGTGGTTCACTCTTTACTTGTTACAACTTTTCAAGACAGGTGATCCAAGTTTAAGCCTTATTCCTTGCATCACTAGAAAAACATCTTCATAACACTATTTCCAGAAAACAGATAATGAAAGCATTTTTTGATATCTTTGGGAGTTCCTACATTTACATTTACATTTACGTAATTTAGCAGACGCTCTTATCCAGAGCGACTTACAGTTAGTGAATACATATTTTTTTTATACTGGCCCCCTGTGGGATAGGCCCCCCCTACTGATAGAGCCAATCAGAAACCCATGAATGTACAATATAACATAGGACCAGCCAAGTCCGAACTCTGGCTTGGCCACTCAAGGACATTCAGAGACTTGTCCCGAAGCCACTCCTGCATTGACTTGGCGGTGTGCTTAGGGTCATTGTCCTGTTGTAAGGTGAACCTTCACCCCAGTCTGAGGTCCTGAGCACTCTGGAGCAGGTTTTCATCAAGGATCTCTTTGTACTTTGCTCCGTTCATCTTTCCCTCGATCCTGACTAGTCTCCCAGTCCCTGCCTGTCACGGTTTACTAAGCCAGAACCCAGAAGCAGACCAGGACAAGGTAAATTGAAACAAAGGTGAGTGTTTATTTAATAGATCCACGAGTGAGGCTGAATAATCCAGGGAACAGAGCGGGTGGCGTGGATGGGTTGTTGAGGGTGCAGTGGTAGGTCCAGTAATGGCTCGGCAGCCGCCGACCATCAGGCAGAGGTTGGGTGAAGGTTCCGGGTGAGTGACTGCAGATAGAACAAAACGGAGGTAAGTATACAGCAAGTCAAAAAGGTGCAAAACAACAAAACTAACGCTAGAAGTTCCAAGGCTGATACACGGACAAACATACTGTTCATGGCTAACGATCCGGCAGGGAATGGATGTTAGGCCAGAGCCTAAGAAGGGTGATGATCAGGACCAGGTGTGCAGATTGCTGATGGGATGCAGGTGCGGAAATCAAGAGAGCTCCCGCCTAGCAACGTTGCCCGGCAACCAGGCAGGGAGCGTTCCAGAACCCTCGGGAAACTGGAGATCCCGAGCAGAAAAACTAGTACACAGACAGGAACCGACTCAGACTGCCGGGATCGTTACACTGCCGCTGAAAAACATCCCCACAGCATGATGCTGCCACCACCATGCTTCACCGTAGGGATGGTGCTAGGTTTCCTTCAGACGTGACACTTGGCATTCAGGCCAAAGAGTTCAATCTTGGTTTCATCAGACCAGAGAATCTTGTTTCTCATGGTCTGAGAGTCTTGTTTAGGCGCCTTTTGGCAAACTCCAAGCAGGCTGTCATGTGCCTTTTACTGAGGAGTGGCTTCCGTCTGGCCACTCTACCATAAAGGCCTGATTGGTGGAGTGCTGCAGAGATGGTTATCCTTCTGGAAGGTTCTCCCATCTCAACAGAGGATCTCTAGAGCTCTGTCAGAGTGACCATCGGGTCTTTTTCACCTCCCTGACCAAGGTCCGTCTCCCCCGATTGCTCAGTTTGGCAGGGCGGCCAGATCTAGGAAGTGTCTTGGTGGTTCCAAGCTTCTTCCATTTAAGAATGATGGAGGCCACTGTGTTCTTGGGGTAACGTAACAAAAGGTGGAAAAAGTCAAGGGGTCTGAATACTTTCCGAAGCCACTGTATATAGAAAGGTGTGTGCCTTTCCAAATCATGTCCAATCAATTGAATATACCACAGGTGGACTCCAATCGAGTTGTAGAAACATCTCAAGCATGATCAATGGAAACAGGATGCACTTGAGCTCAATTTCGAGTCTCATAGCAAAGGGTCTGAATACTTATGTAAATACGGCTGTAACATATCAAAATGTTGAAAAAGTCAAGGGGTCTGAATACTTTCCGAAGGCACTGTATAAAGCAGTGCACTATATAGGGAATAGGGTGCCTTTTGGGACAGAACCATTTTACTTTAACCATGGTGCCTCCCATTGTTCCTGGTGTTTGTCAGGCTTGTCAGGCTTGTCAGTAAGTGATCTTGCCCATTGGCAAGATAGCCTCACACCAAAGTTTGCCCTGGTTATGCCAACAAGCAACAACCCCACAAAGTACAACTGGATAGGAGTGGGCGTGGTGGATCGTGGATTATGAAAGCAAACTTTGTTTTCATTTCCACCCCTATGAGACTAGTACCCTCTAGTGGTCAATATGGGGTAATGTTTATTATTTATTATTATTTTTTTTATTATTTAACCTTTATTTAACTAGGCAAGTCAGTTAAGAACAAATTCTTATTTACAATGACGGCCTACACTGGCCAAACCCGGACGACGCTGGGCCAATTGTGCGCTGCCCTATGGGACTCCCAATCACGGCCGGTTGTGAAACATTTGATTCTGGTCAGACAGGCACAGAGCAGGCATTTGTTCTAGCCCAGCAGAAACACACTAAATTCACTAATCAATGTCCACTAGGCAAAAACTGGTTGAATCAACGTTGTTTCCACATCATTTCAACCGGAAAAAATAAATAATGTAATTGCGTTGAAACGTTGAAAACTCATTGGATTTGCAAAAAGTCATCAAAGTAAGGGAATTTCATATTTTTTTCACCATTTTTTAAAACCTAAATACAATGACATAGTGACATTTGTTGATTTCACGTTGAATTCACAATAGTTGAAAACTCAACCACATGTAAATCAAAACTAGACGTTTAACTAGTTTTAACTGAATCAGGTGTGTTATTATTGGTTTGTTTAATGGTTTTGAGATTTAAGCTCTCTTCGCCATCCCAGTTGAGTAGCAGACGCTCTGTCTCCTCTGAGTAAACATGAACACATTAGGGTCTCAAGATATTGTTCTCCATTGCTTATTCCTGTCGTTGCAGTGCAGCACCTGTTTCCATAAAAAATTTAATAAAATAACATTTTAGTGGTCACATACACATATTTAGCAGATGTTATTGCGGGTGTAGCAAAATGCTTGTGTTCCTAGCTCCAACAGTGCAGTACACAACAATACACACAAATCTAAAAAGTAAAAGAATGGAAATATTAGGATGAGCAATGTCGGAGTCTGGAGTATATACACTACCGTTCAAAAGTTTGGTGTCACTTAGAAATGTCCTTGTTTTCGAAAGAAAAGCAAATTCAGAGAATCTTGTTTCTCATGGTCTGAGAGTCCTTCAGGTGCCTTTTGGCAAACTCCAAGCGGGCTGTCATGTGCCTTTTACTGAGGAGTGGCTTGCGTCTGGCCACTCTACCATAAAGGCCTGATTGGTGGAGTGCTGCAGAGATGGTTGTCCTTCTGGAAGGTTTTCCCATCTCCACAGAGGACCACTGGAGCTCTGTCAGAGTGACCATCGGGTTCTTGGTCACCTCCCTAGCTCTAGGAAGCGTCTTAGTGGTTCCAAAGTTCTTCCATTTAAGAATGATGGCGGCCACTGAGTTCTTGGGGACCTTCAATATTGCAGGAATCTTTTTTTACACTTCCCCAGATCTGTGCCTCAACACAATCCTGTCTTGGAGCTCTACGGACAATTCCTTCGACCTCATGGCTTGGGTTTTGCTCTAACATGTGCTGTCAACTGTGGGACCTTATATAGACAGGTGTGTACCTTTCCAAATCATATCCAATCAATTGAATTTACCACAGGTGGACTCCAATCAAGTTGTAGAAACATCTCAAGGATGGTCAATGGAAACAGGATGCACCTGAGCTCAATTTCGAGTCTCATAGCAAAGGATCTGAATACCTATGTAAATAAGGTATTTCCGTTTATTTATTTTTTATAAATGTGCAAACATTTCTAAAAATGTGTTTTTGCTTTGGCATTATGGGGTATTGTGTGTAGATTGATGAGGGAAAATGTAATTTTATCAATTTTAGAATAAGGCTGTAACATAACAAAATGTGGAAAAAGTCAAGGGGTCTGAATACTTTCCGAATGCACTGTATATGATGGGATGTATAGACATTATGGACAGTATATGGATAGAATATGTAGTATATCTGAATAATACATAATATATAATAGTATATGTACAGCAGTAGTTATATAGGATGAGCCTTGACTAGACTACAGTGTATACATATGAAGTGGGTAAAACAGTATGTAAACATTATTCAAGTGACCAGTGTTCCATTAATAAAGTGACCAGTGTTCCATGTCTATGTACATAGGCAGGAGCCTCTAAGGTGCAGGGTTGAGTATATGTTTAGATAAATACATTGCTCTGGTTCCAATCTGTTGACTCTATAGTAAAAATAGTTTTATATGGTTCAACAGACTAAGAATAATTCCACTTCTCTTGGGAACAGGCAGAATGCACACCTTTACATTAAGCAGATGGTTATTGGACCATAGTTGTAAACTATAGCAATTGCTCATATATTGAACAACCAAACGAATGAATGGTAAAATAGCACTAATAGGGATCATTATTTATGTTTACTCTTCCTTTGGCCTATGACAAGGGGGTGGGGCTCTACATTGTTAAACCCCTTCTCTTGTTCCCTTTGAGGAGCGTGTGGTCACTGAGAACCCCATTAGGTTACTGCTGTGGCCCATTTTAACCAGTGAGTCATCATGGGTTCCATAGGGCTTTCTTGCTTTGGATCTCCAGCATTAACCGTCTCTCCAAGCAGCAAAGAGGAACCAACTGTTCACTCTATATGTTTTGTTAAATTGAGGAAATCAGAGTTTACTATGTTAAAAAGTGTGTCACCAACGCGCTGTTATCTTACTCATGATAAGGCACAGGAAGATGCATTTATTTTCTCCGTATTTGGGCATATCTCAAGAATGTATATGTAGCAAGGGAGTGTTTTGAGGAAACCCCATTAACTCCAATGGAGGGTATACCAATGTAAAACTGAACAGATTTATAAGCATTACATCAAGTTATGTATAGTCAAAGCAAAGAACTTGAACGAAATATCTAAATGTATAATTGTTTTACTATAGGGTAAAACATTTTTTGTTGAAATGAAATAAAAATGATTTTGAAATTCTAAATCCCTCCCCATTTCACGAAGTTAGTTTGGTCTGTATTGCCAGTGCGGAAACATTTAAGGAAGTTAGGGCGGTGGTTGAGAGAGAGAGAGAGAGCAGCACGGGCTAACTGACTATCCAGCTTCTCGAAATCAGGTAGCTAGGTCTAATGTTTGCTTATTTGAACGTAGAAGTGTTATTTCACTTGCCAGTTCCATGCTACTATTGAACTGTCTACTGTCCAGCTTGATATGTCTACTCTACAATCGTTTTCATATGAAAGTATTTGTTTGCTGGCTGATTTAGCCTTAGCTAGCGGAGTTAGCAGGCTAGCTAAATAAACTAGCAGTCGGCTTGTTAGCTGCCAAGATTACAGTATTTCCAGAACGGAGAGAAATAAAATGTTGTTCTAACTAGCAAATTGAAATTGTTTTAAGTTGCATCACTACGCTAGATAGCTGCATATTATGAGATGTGCCAAAACAAAGTACAGTAACTACCTAGCTAAGCTAGCGAGCATCCTGGCATTCGTAATTTTTTTGTCGTCTCCTCAATGTCGCTAACGTCAGCTGTCTCTTTAACTTCTTACTCATAACCATTCCGCATTTATGTAAATTGATATTTGTGCTGCATGTTAATTTCTACGATGCTACTATCAACGCAAGTAGTAATAGCTATTAGCTAGATTAATCTGTTTTATAGGCCCCTTTGTCCATTTATGACGTAGGCCTATCGCTAACAAAAAGGTGGCTTAAAAAAAAAAAAACTACATTATTTCTCAAGGTATGGAATTTCAATGGGGGTTTGTAGCTAGTTTATCGTACTTGCACTCAACCACTACTTTTATACAGTTAACGTTAGCTAGTATGTCTCTGATTGAACTTCAGTCTGAATTCAGTCACCTAGTATTATTGCACAACATCAAATGAGATCACTAAACCGGTCTTATCCTGCCCTGTGCTGTTGCCATAATAGTGAGTCAATGGTGTGGACCACTGACTCCATCTATTACTAGCTAGGTAGGGAGGCATATTGAGGTTGTTGAACTTGCCTGAAAAGAGATTTTTTTTCGTTCTTTCACATCAGTTTTTCCTGTCCTGTGTAATGGGAACTAGAACAACCTTCACAGCAGTAGAACATTTCCATTTATAGTGCAGTGAGGACACCTCTCGGGGGAATATTTGCCACAGTCTGAATAAGAGTAGCCCATAGCCAAGGAAAGCTGGGCATAACTGGTCAAATCTTATTTTGGGTAATTGCATGAGTCAGTGTACCTGCTGCTCTCAATTTGTTTTCCATAGCCCCTTAAGTATCATAACATTTGATTGTCCCTGGAATTGAGCTTCATTGACATCCGAACACTATTTCTAAGTCTGATTTGAAGTAGTAAAGTCATTTGGGATATTACAAATTTGGTGCTGCTGACTTCAGGAATATGCTCTTTTTACCCTTGCAGGTAAACACACACAACAGCCAAAATGTCGAGCAAAAGGGCAAAGGGAAAGACCACCAAGAAGCGCCCCCAGCGTGCTACCAGCAATGTGTTCGCTATGTTTGACCAGTCTCAGATCCAGGAGTTCAAGGAGGCCTTCAACATGATCGACCAGAACCGTGACGGGTTTGTCGACAAGGAGGATCTGCACGACATGCTGGCCTCACTGGGTGAGTATCTTAGCTAGTCCCTAAAACCCCCTCTGCTGATCTGAAATCAGTTCATTGTTTTCTCTTGGACTTTGTTTATTTCACTCAATGTGAAACAGAGGCACTTAGCTTCACATTCCAGGTCAGGCATCATCTGTACTACGAAGGTGGATATTGCTTGTCCGCCTGCCGCTAACTCTAGCAGGCTTGTCACATGGCTAGTCGAACGCCAAACTGTCGCTCTAAATGAAAAAAGTTAGTTTGCAAATTCAGCAGGCTATGGTGTGAAATGGGGTTTTAGAAATGCTGTCTTGTTGCATTGTGGCCATAGACATATAATCCATAGAAGGGTTTTGAAACCTCTAACCCTGGCAATTTGACTGTTAAACTCATGGGTACACTGGCTGCCAGTCTTGACTTGAATGGGAACTGCTGTCTATGGTTGGTTGCAGCTGTAAGTTTACCTTTCGCAAAATTTCAAAATACAATCGTGTGAAATGTACAGTTTGGAAAGCAAATGCTCTAATGTGTAATGTGATGGGTATCTTTTACAACATTTGATTAATAAAATTATTTTTAATCATTCGTCTTCCTTAAATGAAGGGGATGATAACACAATCTTGGTGAGAGGGAGGGTATCTGATGTCATTGGTCCTTAACTCGTGGCTCAGACACCTCATTCAGGATAAATGGAGTTAGCTGTGAGTTAGCCTGCCCCGTAGCAGGTTAGTTCTAAAGGATTCGATGCCATAGAAATGTACCTGGCTAAAAGGTGAGCCACATTCGTGTTACCGGTTATCCGGAGTTACCTCGCTAACTCCTCAAACCTGATTTTGTAGTATGGGGCTCAGGTATCTCTTGAGTGTGTTTGTTAAGCTCCCCCTTCAATGATTCTCTTGATCAATTGTTTGACAGATTGAGGTAGAGCACCCAGTTGTCTTTTATTATTATTTTGGTGGGAGTGTCTTCCAGCTGGTGTTAGGAGTGGTATTCTATTGAAACAGTCATGCATTAATAAAGAGCAGGTGTTTTTCCATCAACATTCCCTACACCCTGTTCCCATTGTTTTATATGATTGAAACCATTTATGACAATGTTATTGTAGAACTAGGTTACTGGTAACAGGAAGTTGCAATCTGTTCTAATGTGGCACTGTGATTCATTCTCAGGGAAGAACCCGTCTGATGAGTACCTGGAGGCTATGATGACTGAAGCTCCTGGGCCTATCAACTTCACCATGTTCCTCACCATGTTCGGAGAGAAGCTCAACGGTACAGACCCTGAGGACGTCATCAGAAACGCTTTTGCCTGCTTCGACGAAGAGGGCACAGGTAAGATCATCTTTGGGGAAACGTTTTTAGAGAATTAGCCTAAGTGAAATGGGCATGATGTCATGTTGGTGGCTGTGTAGATCCATGCTGTGTAGAGAACAAAGTTCCTGAGTTGTTTGCTTTTCAAGATATGACTCAGCTGGGTAGACTGGACTAGCTTCCTCAGTGCTTCTGAGATGGTAATGTGTGGGCTGTTCAATAACTGTTGGTCCTGTGGGTTAAGCCATAGCTCCCAGGGGTTCAGGCTGAAAAATAATAATGAAACCAGGTCAATATGGAATATTCATGCTTACAAAAATACACACAGGACGTTTTTGTTTTATTTCCTTGAAAGGATCGCTACCCGTAACTTCCTTTCAAAATACCACCCTTGAGCGTACTACATGTTCCTTAAATGGATTGTAAATACAAAGATGCTTTCTGTGAACTTTGCTCAAATCCGTTCAGGTTGTGTTTTTGTGTTGGCCAAGCGCAGGTCATTTTAGAAACAGCGGATGTGTTGAGTGTGATTCAACATAACTAACCCATGCATACCCGCCTGGGGGAAGTACCCATGGGCATTTTCGCATACCTGTCTGTCACGCTGTCTGTCCTCAGGTGTCATCCAGGATGAATACCTCAGAGAGCTGCTGACCACCATGGGCGACCGCTTCACAGACGAGGAAGTGGATGAGCTCTTCAGGGAGGCGCCCATTGACAAAAAGAGTAACTTCAACTACGTGGAGTTCACACGCATCCTAAAACACGGAGCCAAGGACAAGGACGATTAAGACCACAGCCATGCCAGTCATTATGGTTTCTCTCCACCCCCTCTGACCCCTCTTCTCCTTTACCACCGGCTAGACCATCTTGCTGCGTGTCTCGGCTCTATAAAACCCATGTTTTTTAAGCAAGCGAAACCACTGCTATCAACCATACCTGGGTCATTCCACTAATTCAATGCCTTTTGAGGAGTCTAACTTGGCATAAAACATTTTTTTTCTAACATTCTGTTATAAAGGCACATGTTCATCTTCATACAAACTAGTTTTCCCATCTCCTGAGGTTAAATAAGCATTACTATAGTACGTGACAAAGGAACAGGGTTGACAATTTAATCTTAAATCAGCCATAAATCCCCTTGTGATGGAGAGTGGAAGCTTGTGTGCAACAGGCAGTGGTAATTGAATGAAAGCTTCACAAATTAAAATGGTTAACATTAATAGCGTCTCTATGGGTAATAGGGTTGACGTGTTATGCTCGACCTGCTCAGTTTTCCAGTTTGATTTGACTATTAGCTGTTCAATGTTTCTTTAGAAAAAAATATTTAAAGAGGAATGGTTTCACCATATTAAAACGAGTTCACATAACAGGGTTGACCTTTAAAATGAGGGAAAAGTGTAAATTATTCACTAATCACATGAAATAAATCTTCAGAAATGACTGTCAAAGCAACAAAATAAATGGAGCATTACAATGCTGGTGAAATTTTGGGGTTAAGTGGGTTAAAAAAAGTTGGTGTGTTTGAAGGGACATGTCAAAATACTGAGTCTTGGCACTTTTGCAAGTCTTTATTCATATTGAAAATCATCAGATTTATTGAATTCTCCATGTGTTATATATTAAATGGAAATTTAAAAATGCAATATTGGTGCACAAATTCCACTCAAAATATCAAAGAGATGTGAAAGGCACTCTTTTCATGGAATGACCCACCTGTGAGCTCCCATTTCAATACTGCCAGATTTGCACATCTGTATTAGAGAAATGTAGCGAGCTGGTGATTTGTGAATATCCAAAACAATGTACTAGTCTGTGATGTGAAAGTGGTAGAAAATGCAACTTGACGCAAGCGCCTAAGTTACTCAAATGGCCTGGTCTAGCTGAATTTTTACATTTGATAATAAATATAAACTTTTTAAATAAAGTACTCTCAACTTGTATTTTTCTCCATTCTTGACCCTGTTTTAAATCATGATTTGACTGTTGAAATAAACATTACATTGTCGGAATGTGGATTTGTCTAGTAAGCTGATGGTTCCCTTATTCTGCTGTCTCCTGTGCAACACAGGCTGTTATGTCATGTCCCCACATTACCCATTCCACCTAGTGTGTGTGGACATGTATGTCAAAGATGGAGCACCAGCGACTATGAAAGGATTTGTTTTAAATGCCTATATACTGTTCAAATCAATGGGGGAAATATATATTCAGGAATATCAATGCAAAAGCTGCAATAAACCACATTAATTTAGAGATCTGAGTAGTCTGACCTCAACCTGATTTTGCCTCTGCGAAAATAATGTAGGTCAAAACATCAGGGGGATCCACCTTGAATGCACAGTTCAGTTTAACTTTTTCAAAGTGTACTTATCCCCATAGATACTTTTAGTCAATATAGATACTTTTAGTCAATCATCAAGGATTTACTGAATAATCTGAAATGTCACTAACACTCTCCGTACAGAATCTGTAAAAGTGTGGTAACATTTGACATTAAATGGTATTAGAGGTATGTAGAGCATGGCGTTTGCAACGCCAGGGTTGTGGGTTCGATTCCCACAACAACAACAAAAATGTATGCACTAACTGTAAGTCGCTCTGGATAAGAGCGTCTGCTAAAATGTAAATGTAAAAATGTATTATGGTGCACGCTAGTGGCTTTGTAAAACAGATTTTCCCACCCTATTGGTTTACAACTGGGCCAATCACGAATGAGCACCTTCCTTCGTTATGGAACCACGCTGGACCAGTGGGTGGATTTTTCAAAAATAATTGTCAGTGCGTCCTGTTCCACGAAAGGTAAACTGTGTACCTAGTACTCTTCTTGCCAACTGTTTAGTTTATTAATAAAGTAAGGGAATTTATCATTTCAATGCCTTCGTTGTAATAATAATAATAATATGCCATTTAGCAGACGCTTTTATCCAAAGCGACTTACAGTCATGCGTGCATACATTTTTTTTGTGTATGGGTGGTCCCGGGGATCGAACCCACTACCTTGGCATTACAAGCGCCGTGCTCTACCAGCTGAGCTACAGAGGACCACATTGTCACGTCTACTAGCTAACAGGCTAGCTATTATGTTGCCTATAATATAACTTCCGCTTTGTAGCTAGCTTAAGTGTTCACTAGAAAGGATACAGCTTTTGTAAGATTTGCCTTTTCGTAGCAGGTAAGGATAATTGTTAAGGTTATGAACATGTTTGGGGTTATGGTTAGCTAAAATGCAAAACAGTATAAACTTTTGACGTTAATTTGACACTGTATCCCTTCTAGCCATGACCGCTAACTAACACAAGGGCAAAATGACATTTTGTGTTTTCCCGTACATTGCACTGCATTAGTTCGCAAAATGCTGACATTTGAATGGATTTTTGACATTTGAATGGATTTTCTTAATGTATGGCTAGGTCGTGGTATGCGTAGTTAGCATATGCTGCGTGCGGTCGCTGGTTTGATAACCACCAGCAAGCCAAGGTTACATAACTAGCAAGCTAACATCAAAATGAATGGGACATTCCATGGAAAACATCTTGCTATCCATCTTACTGCAGTGATATATTCTCAACTGAAACTGCCCATTAGGTCAACTGAGTTACCAGAACTTTGTAGGCTTAGCTAACCATCTGCTCCTATGCTCACACAGGTTAGAACTGCCTGGTGAGTCCTGGAACAGAGCCATGGCTTTAAAAGTGATCCAGAGGCTTCAACTGCTCAGGCAGACAGGGGCACACCTCTGTCCTCCAGGCGAGCTGAGTCGCACCAGACTCCTGAGTGTTCCGGTAGGGGAGCCCCTGTGTGTGGCGTGTCTATGGACCTCAGCTGACCGCTGTATCCAGAGGCAGGGCTGTCGGAAACTCAGTCAGCCAGACTGTGGTAGGATGACTTTGTCCACCATTGCCAAGGACCCTTTCTACACCACTGGGTCAGTCAGCCTCCACAAAGACTCAGTCCCCAGGTTCCGTCTGAGTCAGCTGCACCGGCCCACTGATGCAGAGGAGAAGGCCTTCCATGACCGCCTGGTTAGCTGCTCTTCCTCCAGACAGGTGCTGAGACTCCTCCGCACAGTGGAGATCTTGTCTGACACCATGGCAGCGGAAGCCCTGCACCGCGTGGCTGACATGGAGCAGGACGGCACTTCCCTGAAGGACCCCAAAGTGCTGGAGAAGGACACTCTCAGGGCCCTGTGCTGCCAGCTGGAGCAGGACTCTGGGTGTCTGACGGAGGCCGGGCTGGTTTCTGCTCTGCTGGCCTGCACACGCCTCTACTTAGACCCCTGGAGCATGCTGGTGGTGCGGCTGGTGTCGGAGAGCCAGGAGCGGCTGGACAGGGGCCAGATGAGCGTGGACCAGCTGTGCACCCTGGGCCAGGCCCTGCTGGCCCTGGAGGGCCCGGGCTGTGGGATGTTGGAGCAGCTGATGGAGGAGGTACAGAGGCAGGAGCCGGGTCAGTGGAGCCTGGTAGAACTCACTGCAGTATACGGACTGCTGCAGGCTGGAGTAGGGGAGGGCGGCCGCTACCAGGACCTCCTAAACGCTATGCATGCCTACGCTGTGTCAGTCACCTCTCGTATGGACCCCCCTGCTGTCAGCAGGGTGCTTAGTGCCTTGGTGGTCCTGAACCAGACCCAGGCCATGCCACTGGTCATCAGCCTGTGTAAGCAGGCGGTCAGGCACGTACCCCACTTCAGAGATGAGGAGCTGGGGCTAGTGCTCGGGGCGCTCATGCACTTTGGCCACAGCGACCACTTCTTGGTGGAGGCCATGGAGAGACACGTGCCCAAGATGGCGTTCACGTCCCATCCAGAGACAGTCACCAAAGTGATGCAGTACTTTGGGCGTCGGAACATCCTGTCGCAGCCGGTGTTTGACGCGGTAGCGGAGAGCTTTGTGTACCGGGCAGACGAATACAGCACCAGCCAAGTGGCCAGGCAGATCATGCCATTCGGGAAGCTGGGCTACCTGCCGCCCAATGCCGGGGAGGTGTTCCGGAAGGTGGAGGCCATCCTGCATGCACGCTTCTCTCACTTCCAGCCCCGGACACTCCTCAACCTACTGCACTCCTGCATCCTGGTAGAGCGGTTTCCTGTCAACTTTGTGTCTAAGGTCTTCAACCGCTACTTCCTCCAGCAACTACAAGGTAATGCATCCTTAATAATTAGCTCACGCTTATTTTACTACTCTCCATACTTATATCGGCACAGTTTCTTTGGTTAATCAATTGCACAGTCTTTGATTAATCAGTTGTACATTTATGTGTGTCCCAGAGCAAGGCTCAGGGGTTGACCGGATTGTTCTGGCACAACTGACCCAACTCTACATGACTGTGAAGCTTGAATGCCCTTTTTATGAGGTAGGCTAACGAGTTATTACAAATCAATGTTCAGTCTATGATAGCATTGCAACTTCAACTACAGTGTTGCCATCCTAGCACACTATCCTCTGATTCACCCTTAACACCCTGTTTTAACCCCAGGGTCCAAGGCTCCTTCCTAAGTACCGTGTCAAGTCTTTTCTAACTCCTGGTCGCTCTCTGGAGACTCTAGTGGACGGACACCTTTACAACTATGTGAAAATTGGACTGGTGGATCTACTAGGGGCCCGCGCCTACTTCGCTTCCAGAGTCCTCACTCCATACTGCTACACACTAGGTAATGTACAGCACATTGTAAGATGCAACACAGGTAAACTTTAATTCAATGCTTCAGACAATGTTATGGTTATACCTATACTGAAAATGAAAGGTGCAAAGAAATCAGGCCTCTGTTTCTTGTCGTTTCAGATGTGGAAATAAAGCTTGATGAGGAAGGATATGTATTGCCTGCCAGTCAAATCGATGATATCTACAAGAGGTATATAAACAATAGACATTTAAGCCATGAAATTAATAAACATAGGTGATAAAATTGTTGTACTATAGCTATTTAATTCATGCCCATACGATCTGTTACTTTTGTTGTGTACTTGCAGGATAGCAGTTTGCATTGACGGCAACAAGAGGTTCACTGTGAACACAAGACAGCTGCTAGGGAAAGAGGCCATCAAGCAGCGGCACCTGAGGCTTCTGGGATATGAAGTTGTTCAGGTCAGAAATTCACTCTGCAACCTTTTGAGTGTTCTGTTCTCCCTTTGTTGCAAGTGTTCATCTGCTGTATATTTTGAGTGTTCTGTCCATTCTATTTCTATGGTTCTGTCTGCTGTAAATTCTGATTTCAGCCCCTTTGCTAGTGTTCTGTCTCTAGGCATCTACTCTGTCAGGAGCATATCTGTATTCAGTTGGATCTTCTGTTTTTGCTCTCAGTGCTCCATCTGTTACTAATAGAAGTATTTTTGTTTTTGCAGATTCCTTACTATGAATTTGAAAAGCTTTGGAACAAGACTGAGGTTGTTGAATACCTTCACAAGAAGATCTTCCCCCTCAGTTATAGGCTCAGTTGGTGATGACTGGCTCAAACAAGGCCTTTGTTGCTGTCATAAAACTATACAGTTTGGGTACTGTTTTTGTGATTTTAATGGTCTAAACCAGGGCTCTCCAACCCTGTTCCTGGAGAGCTACCTTCCTGTAGGTTTTCACTCCAACCCCAGTTGTAACTTCACTGGTTCAGTTTATCAACCAGTTAATTATTAGAATCCGGTGCGCTAGATTAGGGTTGGAGTGTAAACCTACAGGACGGTAGCTCTGGTCTAAATGTTACATTGTCCAACATTTGCACCCAAAGAGAAAGCATATCGTTCAACTACATGAATACTTTCAGAAATGTATTTATTGCTTTTGAGTGATTGTAATTCTATGCACTACTAGTGTTCTATTGTACAATTAAATTACTTATTTAGTCCTGTCTCCCTCCTTTGTTTAAAAAAATGTAACTACAAATATGCCTGATTTTATAACTAATCCACCATTGGCATCATTTGAAATATTTATATTTATTGGTGGTTGGCAACACAGTGCTGCAGTAGAAGTTAGAACAACCAAGAATCACCTTGGAGAAAAAAAAACATTTGTTCATACGATCAAGAATGAATATAGCTAGTGCATCACTATTGATTTCCATATCCGATATCAATGATGATCTTAAATAGATAATCTAAGGCGGGTTGAGTCTTTTGTCCACCACCATTTAATAATGCATGTCAGTCGGATATATGTTGTAAAAAGGCTATGATACATAAAAAAAAACAGTTGGGAGTGTTGCCATTGGTTTCTGCCTGCTGTCTATCCATTATGTGGCAGGGATCTGTGGCAGGCCAAATTCATCCACCAGAACTCCACCCTGAAAAACATAGGCAAAATAAATTACAATTTATTATGAAACACCACATCTAAATGAGTGCATAAATGTGTCTTCAATGTAATGTCCTATAAAACAAACAACCCTACGAACAAGGCAACTGTCAGCTGTGTTTGCCAGTGATCCACGACCAAACATGGTAAACGTAAATACAGTGGTTAGAGAGAGACAGATGTGTACCCGGTTTGTTGCCCTGTCGCTGGGTATTCCCTCTGGGATGGAGGGGGCAGTGCTGGCCTCATCCAGGTAGGAGCTGTCATCATCCAGCAGCAGCTCATCTCCCAGGGCATCCAGCTCTGGGAACACACACAGCCATTGATGCACAATTATTACATGCATCCTATTGATGTAAGGACTGTATTGACTGTTGTTGTATCACTGCTGAAGTGAACCAAACTTCTCTGTAGTGTGGTGGGAAATGATGCCATCTGTTGATATACGGCAGTGTTTTAATATAGACCTATCCTGTACTGGAGCAAAACCAACTGTGTTGTAACACAGTGTCAGTGTATTGTCTTCCTTGTGGCTGTGTCATGCTCTCACAGTACTGACCTGCTTCCAGGTCATCATCATCGATCTCTGGCGTCCCGTAGCTTCTGCTCATCGCCTCCTGCACCTCGTTGGCATCCTCCATCATGTCCTCCAGCTGGTCCTGGAGATCCTGCATCAGGAACACAAAGAGCTCTTAACCCATTCTCAATACCCAATAGGCCATCCTCACATTCACTTAACCTGGATGAACACAAACCAGATAACTTGAATATATTGAGCAGACAAATAGAAGACAAATGGCTTACCTCAATCTGATCGATCTTCACGTTCTTGTATGCCGCCTTCATCTCTTTGGCTCCAATTTTCATGGCATCCACCTATAATGCAATATCAGAGATGTTTACCCAGATAACTATGACAACTACAGTAAATTGTAAGTGCTACAGTCAGCACACTGCTGATCCCCCTTACTGTTGTTTTTGTGTCTTTGAGAGTTTGTATTGTGTAGTTGGCCTGTTCCATGTTGAAAGACTGCTGTGTGAGGTTATCTCTCTGGCCCTCATACCTGAAAAACATCACGATTCAAATGATAACCTCTATCAATGAAGATGTTATGATGTACTCATTTGACTGGTTTACAGCTCATTATGTGGTTCATCATTGTGTTACTGTGATGTTGGTCCTGATTGATTGGAGGTGTTTCATGCATTGGCAGACTGCTTTCATAAATGACTCACATTCTCTTCTGCTTCAGCACTCTCATTGCCTTCTGCTTGACCATGTTCTGATGAAAACATAACCAGGAAACACAATTTACACAACATAAGGCATTAATACTGATATACTGTATGTCTGTCCACATGGATGGACAGACATACATGTATAATGTTCCAAACAACCCCTAAGAACAAGTGGAACTGTAGAGGGAGGATGCAGATGGCCCATGCCCCCACAGTGACAAACTTGTGTTTTAAGGGTCCGATTCACACTTAGGAAATGTATTCCTTTCATATGCACGCCTTTACTACACACTTCCAGTAGTTAGTATTCAGACTTACCTTATGCAGGTGCATAACGGGTGATGTTGATACACTACATGGCCAAAAGTATGTGGACACCCCTTCAAATTAGTGGATTCGGGTGTTTCAGCCACACCTGTTGTTGGCAGGTGTATAAAATCGAGCACACAGCCATGCAATCTCCATAGACACACATTGGCAGTAGAATGGCCTTAATGAAGAGCTCAGTGACTTTCAACGTGGCACCGTCATAGGATGCCACCTTCCCAACAAGTCAGTTTGTCAAATTTCTGTCCTGCTAGAGCTGCCCCGGTCAACTGTAAGTGCTGTTATTGTGAAGTGGAAACGTCTAGGAGCAACAACGGCTCAGTCACGAAGTGGTAGGCCACACAAGCTCACAGAACGGTAACGCCGAGTGCTGAAGTGCGTAAAATTGTCTGTCCTCGGTTGCAACACTCACTACCGAGTTCCAAACTGCCTCTGGAAGCAACGTCAGCACAATAACTGTTCGTTGGGAGCTTCATGAAATGGGTTTCCATGGCCGAGCAGCCGCACACAAGCCTAAGATCACCATGTGCAATGCCAAGCGTCGGCTGAAGTGGTGTAAAGCTCACTGCCATTGGAGTCTGGAGCAGTGGAAATGTGTTCTCTGCAGTGATGAATCACGCTTCACCATCTGGCAATCCGACAGACGAATCTGAGTTTGGTGGATGCCAGGAGAACGCTAACTGCCCCAATGCATAGTGCCAACTGTAAAGTTTGGTGGAGGAGGAATAATGGTCTGGGGCTGTTTTTCATGGTTCGGGGTAGGCCCCTTAGTTCCAGTGAAGTAAATCTTAACGCTACAGCATACAATTGCATTCTAGACAATACCCTGCTTCCAACTTTGTGGCAACAGTTTGGGGAAGGCCCTTTCCTGTTTCAGCATGACAATGCCCCCGTGCACAAAGCAAGGTCCATACAGAAATGGTCAAGATCAGTGTGGAAGAACTTGACTGGCCTGCACAGAACCCTGACCTCAACACCATCGAACACCTTTGGGATGAACTGGAACGCCGACTGTGAGCCAGGCCTAATCGCCCAACATCAATGCCCGACCTCACTATTGCTCTTGTGGCTGAATGGAAGCAAGTCCCCACAGCAACGTTTCAACATCTTAGTGGAAATCCTTCCCAGAAGAGTGGAGGCTGTTATAGCAGTAAAGGGGGGACTAACTCCATATTAATGCCCATGATTTTGGAATGAGATTTATGATGAGCAGCTGTCCACATACTTTTGGTCATGTAGTGTGTGCTTTAGTTTGCTGCCATATGACTGGTTTCCCATGTGTGATGTATTTTTACAATTCCTTTATCCAAATGGTTTACTCATTTACCTAGCTCTTATTAATAGCTCTTATCAATTAGGAAATTACAGTTAATGGAGAATGGTGTCATTCTATCGGAAAAAATTAAGTAGATGTTGTTCCACTTGGAACCGATAGGTTGCTCGACCTTATTTATCGTTTCATCGCACGTAAAGGTGGTTGAATTATGAGGAATAAGGCGTATCTGCAGACACACCTCTGCCACACCTTCATTTCTTTAATCTCCAACTTAAACAAATGGTGGGTGCTATTCTCACGCGTAGAGAGAAAAGTGCATAAAAAAAGGGAATTGCGTTAATTTACTTGCACTTAACTCGGGTTGAATTCCCCAGAAGAGCATTACATGTATAATCAGCCTAGTCTCATAGACTAGACGTAACACAGTAAAGGTAAATCTGGGATTTACATTTACATTTTAGTCATTTAGCAGACGCTCTTATCCAGAGCGACTTACAGTTAGTGAGTGCATACATGTTTTTTTGTTTGTTTTTGTTTTTTGTCATACTGGCCCCCCCGTCGGAAACAAACCCACATCCCTGCCGGCCAAACCCTCCTCTACCTTGGACGACGCTGGACCAATTGTGCGCCGCCCATGGGTCTCCCGGTCTCGGCAGGCTGCGACAGAGCCTGGACTCGAACCAGGATCTCTAGTGGCACAGCTAGCACTGCAATGCAGTGCCTTAGACCACTGCGCCACTCGGGAGTCGAGCTTTGGTGGGATAATAATATATATTAGTATTATATATTATGTTTGGTATGGTTACATAAGACAGATGGTTACTTAAGGTAAAAACGAAAGTAGGGTGGCTGGGTGGGCGTATAACGTGAACATCTAGCAACCCAAAAGGTTGCGAGTTCGAATCTCAACACGGATAGCTTTAGCATTTTAGGTTATTAGCAAATGTTCAACTACTTACTACTTTAGCTAACCCTTTCCCTAACCCTTTAACCTAACTCCTAACCTTAACCAGTTTTACCCTCTAATGTTTTGGGGCACTGAGCAAATTTTTGGCTCTTGTGAGCGGAAACTTGAACGTTGTGAGAATTTTGTGCAACTTCTGGCACACGTTTAGAGTGAACACTGAGGCTGTACTCTTACAGTTTTAGACAGTAGCCAATAGGCTATTGTGGCTATTTGAGCATTATGTAGGCCTACCAACAAAACCATTGGAGCAAATCGCATAACATTTTCCACATGGAAATAGCTTTGATTTCTATGATATAGCCTACAGTAGCCTATATGTGGTGTTCAATGCAGGCCTACATTGCATGAGACTTTTAAAAACGTTTTTACATTATGAAGGGCTTGATATTAATTATTTTTTACTTGCTCTGTAACACCATGGGCCAAATAGGTGGCTGTAAATTGCATTGTATTGTGTTTTATTATGCAAGAAACCACTTTACAAAATACAATTAATTATTATTACCATACAGAGAATTAGACAATGTAGGCTACCTCTCTGCCTATTGGCTTATTTGCATATTCAAGCCTGTCTCAAAATACAACACTGCCCCTTTAATTAAGATGTAAGCTTTTTACCTGACTGGCTTTTAAAAGACAGCTTGAAATGTGGCCTACACGTTTTGTGCTCTTGTAGGAAGCATTAACTCCCCATTGCTGACCTATACTTATGTATAACTGGGCTAATAACTCGCTAACTAGCAAAGAATATCAACAAATGTGCACACCCGCGGCTCTGCGCTCTGATCTGAAAAGCGCATTCACTCGCAGGTGATTGAAAGACCGCTCGTGGGCTACCCCCGCCAATAGAATTATACTCCGTTGCGCTCTGGCTCTGTCGACAACAAAATCACAGACACAATCTTGCAAAGTTAGATTTGTTTTGGTTTGTTGCATTGAAAAGGGGCTGATATAATGTTAATTAGATCACAGAAAAAACATTAATCTATATAGTGCAAACTAATGGGGCGAACTTGCGTCTCTGCGTGGCATGGCATTTCTTCTGCGTGGCAGTCCTGGAGGTGGTGCGAGGCCGAGCACGAGCGCAGCTTAGAGGGAACATTGACCTTAACCCCTAGCCTTGCTAACGTTAGCCAGATAGCTAATGTTAGCCACCTAGCTAGAATTCGTAACATAACATACGCTTTGCAAATTCGTAAAATATTATACGTTTTGCAAATTCGTAACATAAAATACTAATTGTAACTTGTAACATATCATACGAAATGGGTGATGGACATCCACAAATTAATACATACCATATAAAACGTAACGCATCATACTAAATGGCGTGTTCTCGGATTTATGTAAATAATAATACGAAATGCTCTGAGACCTGGTTGGCATAATAGAATGATTGACTGGTAAACATGTCTACTATCACAGTCTGCTTCACTCAGTGCAGGCCTTCACTCTTACCTTTGAAGGGCCATCTCTCATCTTCTTCATCTGATCCTTGTACTTGACCAGTTCAACATCTAGTCTATCAATCTTCTTGTCAATAGACTCCGCTCGTGAGTCAACCTTAAAAAGAGAGAAAGAGTGGGAGTAACGAGTTAGCCAGGCAGACTGTTTTCATAACTCATACATCAGGGATTCAGCCGCAGGCCGATGTTTTGGTGAGCGGATGGTCGGAACATAATTACAAATCATTTGTAGACTGCAATTTGATCGCAAGAATCACAAACAGATACAATATTTGACAAATACATGATCATTTCAAACCTTGCTTACATTTGTATACGATCACGTGTCTCTGTATTATGCGTGGGAATACTTGGGAACAGATTTTCAAAATAAAAATAAGTGGTGTTTTTACACTCTTTTACGTACAATGAAAATTCCCCAAAATATATACGGAAAGTATTGAGACTCCTTAACTTTTTCCACATTTTGTTACGTTGCAGCCTTATTCTAAAATGGATTGAATAGTTATTTTTCTCATCAATCTACACACAATACCCCATAATGACAAAGCAAAAACAGTTTTTTTGAAAATTTTGCAAGTTTATAAAATAAAATAAACTGCAATATCACATTTACATAAGTATTCAGACCCTTTACTTAGTACTTTGTTGAAGCACCTTTGGCAGCGATTACAGCCTTACAGTCTTCTTCTTGGGTATGACACTACAAGCTCTGTCAGGTTGGATGGGGAGCGTTGCTACACAGCTATTTTCAGGTCTCTCCAGAGATGTTCGATTAGGTTCAAGTCCGGGCTCTAGCTGGGCCACTCAAGGACATTCAGAGACTTGTCCCGAAGCCAATCCTGCGTTGTCTTGGCTGTGTCCTTAGGGTCGTTAGCCTGTTGGAAGGTGAACCTTCACCCCAGTCTGAGGTCCTGAGCGCTTTGGAGCAGGTTTTCATCAAGGATCTCTCTATACTTTGCTCCGTTTATCTTTGCCTTGACCCTGACTAGTCCTCCCAGTCTCTGCCGCTGAAAAACATCCCCACAGCATGATGCTGCCACCATCATGCTTCACCGTAGGGATGGTGCAAGGTTTCCTCCCGACGTGACGCTTGGCATTCAGGCCAAAGAGTTCAATCTTGATATCATCAGACCAGAGAATCTTGTTTCTCATGGTCTGAGAGTCTTTAGATGCCTTTTGGCAAACTCCAAGCGGGCTGTCATGTGCTTTTTACTGAGGAGTGGCTTCCGTCTGGCCACTCTAACAAAGGCCTGATTGGTGGAGTGCTGCAGAGATGGTTGTCCTTCTGGAAGGTTCTCCCATCTCCAAAGAGGAACACTAGTGCTCTGTCAGAGTGACCATCGGGTTCTTTGTCACCTCCCTGACCAAGGCCCTTCTCCCCCTGATTGCTCAGTTTGGCCGGGCGGCCAGCTCTAGAAAAATAGTATTTGTGGTTCCAAACTTCTTCCATTTAAGAATTATGGAGGCCACTGTGTTCTTCGGGACCTTCAATGCTGCAGACATTTTTTGGTACCCTTCCCCAGATCTGTGCCTCGACAAAATCCTGTCTCGGAGCTCTACGGAAAATTCCTTCGACCTCATGGCTTGGTTTTTGCTCTGACATGCACTGTGGGACCATATACAGTGGGGAGAACAAGTATTTGATACACTGCCGATTTTGCAGGTTTTCCTACTTACAAAGCATGTAGAGGTCTGTCATTTTTATCATAGGTACACTTCAACTGTGAGAGACGGAATCTAAACAAAAATCGAGAAAATCACATTGTATGATTTTTAAGTAATTAATTTGCATTTTATTGCATGACATAAGTATTTGATACATCAGAAAAGCAGAAGTTAATATTTGGTACAGAAACCTTTGTTTGCAATTACAGAGATCATACGTTTCCTGTAGGTCTTGACCAGGTTTGCACACACTGCAGCAGGGATTTTGGCCCACTCCTCCATACAGACCTTCTCCAGATCCTTCAGGTTTAAGGCTGTCGCTGGGCAATACGGACTTTCAGCTCCCTCCAAAGATTTTCTATTGGGTTCAGGTCTGGAGACTGGCTAGGCCACTCCAGGACCTTGAGATGCTTCTTACGGAGCCACTCCTTAGTTGCCCTGGCTGTGTGTTTCGGGTCGTTGTCATGCTGGAAGACCCAGCCACGACCCATCTTCAATGCTCTTACTGAGGGAAGGAGGTTGTTGGCCAAGATCTCGCGATACATGGCCCCATCCATCCTCCCCTCAATACGGTGCAGTCGTCTTGTCCCCTTTGCAGAAAAGCATCCCCAAAGAATAATGTTTCCACCTCCATGCTTCACGGTTGGGATGGTGTTCTTGGGGTTGTACTCATCCTTCTTCTTCCTCCAAACACGGCGAGTGGAGTTTAGACCAAAAAGCTCTATTTTTGTCTCATCAGATCACATGACCTTCTCCCATTCCTCCTCTGGATCATCCAGATGGTCATTGGCAAACTTCAGACTAATGGTTTTCTTTGAGACTGTGGTCCCAGCTCTCTTCAGGTCATTGACCAGATCCTGCCATGTAGTTCTGGGCTGATCCCTCACCTTCCTCATGATCATTGATGCCCCACGAGGTGAGATCTTGCATGGAGCCCCAGACCGAGGGTGATTGACCGTCATCTTGAACTTCTTCCATTTTCTAATAATTGCGCCAACAGTTGTTGCCTTCTCACCAAGCTGCTTGCCTATTGTTCTGTAGCCCATCCCAGCCTTGTGCAGGTCTACAATTTTATCCCTGATGTCCTTACACAGCTCTCTGGTCTTGGCCATTGTGGAGAGGTTGGAGTCTGTTTGATTGAGTGTGTGGACAGGTGTCTTTTATACAGGTAATGAGTTCAAACAGGTACAGTTAATACAGGTAATGAGTGGAGAACAGGAGGGCTTCTTAAAGAAAAACTAACAGGTCTGTGAGAGCCGGAATTCTTACTGGTTGGTAGGTGATCAAATACTTATGTCATGCAATAAAATGCAAATTAATTACTTAAAAATCATACAATGTGATTTTCTGGATTTTTGTTTTAGATTCCGTCTCTCACAGTTGAAGTGTACCTATGATAAAAATGACAGACCTCTACATGCTTTGTAAGTAGGAAAACCTGCAAAATCGGCAGTGTATCAAATACTTGTTCTCCCCACTGTATAGGCATGTGTGTGCCTTTCCAAATCATATCTAATCAATTGAATTTACCACAGGTGGACTCCAATCAAGATGTAGAAACATACCAAGGATGATCAACAGAAACAGGATGCACCTGAGCTCAATTTTGAGTCTCATTGCAAAGGATCTGAATACTTACGTAAATAAGGTATTTCTGTTTCTATTTTTAATCAAACATTTCTAAAAACCTGTTTTCACTTTGTCATTATGGCATATTGTGTGTAGATTGCTGAGGATATTTTTTTATTTAATCCATTTTAGAATAAGGCTGCAACGTAACAAAATGTGGAAAAAGCCAAGGGGTCTGAATACTTTCCGAAAGCACTGTATGTATGTATGTATGTATTATTTTATTTTGGGGGGGGCAAATAAAACCACGCGGGGGCCAAATTCAGCCCGCGGGCTGCCAGTTGGGGAACCCTGTCATAGGTTCTTCTTGCAACGCGGGTGTATTTACATACATTAGCGTTGCTTTGAATTGTATTGGGTTGCACAAAAACAGTCTGTGGGAAGCCAGAAGTTAAATACAATTCCATTTCCACTTACTTTGTTGGTCATTAAGACGGGGGAATTTGAGACAAAATATCTAAAAGTCCCCCACAAATTATATATATTTTTGTCCACATATGGCTCGTGCAGGACTTTTATTTTGACATGAGGTAAGCAGAGAGGAAGTGGGTCTACAACAGACCCCCGTTTAGAAAGTCTGTTTAATAAAATGATCCTTTAGATATTTTGTCTAAAACTTCCCCCATCATAATGACCGCACAGTAAATTGAAATTGAATTTTACTTCTGGCTTCCCACTGACTGTTTTTGTGCAACCCAATATAATTGAAAGCAACGCTTGTGTATGTTAATACATCCCGTTGCTAAAAGCACCTACATACCTCAATACTCTTGTATGAGTCTGAAGTCTTTGTAATAACATTTTGTGATATCAGAAAAAGTTATTCAAATACATGTACAAGTTATTATAATGATCAAATAATCAATGAAGAATTTTCTTTCATTTTTACAGTCAATGGCACTAGCTAAATACCTAATGTGGTCAAACCTGTAAAACTGGTTGGTTGAAGGAACTACACCTTTTAGCCAAGTGGTTCCCAACCTTTTTCAGTTACTGTACCACCAGCTGAATTTCTCTCTGCCCGGAGTACCCCTGAAGTACCCCCTCATGTGCATTTTACCAATAAGCCTATGGTCTCATGAGTGTTCTCAAGTACCCCCTGTGGATAGGCCTAGTACCCCTGGTTGGGAACCACTGTTTTAGCCTACAGACAGTGGAAAACCAGCATCACCTTACTGAACTTTAGTCAATTGGCCATCTAGCTAATTAGGCAAGTTAGCTTAGCAACTACGACAATATTACAAGGCTAATCAAACTAACTTTCAATACCATGCTGAAAAGTATGTAGCTAAACAGTATTCTATAAACTATAGGTATCAAATGGGCTGTCATGCAGGCCATAACTCTCTCCCATTGTTTCTAGAACAATCAGCTGTCATCCAGCTACAGTAGCAAGCTAGTTACCGTTAGCCAGCCAGCATGCCAAGTTATTTTGTTTGTTTGTCAAAGACACTGCTCTGATTAAGTTATTTCCATATACTTACATTTCCTATACATTCCGTTAGATTTGGTGGTGGTCCCTTCGGTTTTCCTCGACCGAAAATACGGTTCATTTTGAAATAAATACCCAATAACTCAAAACAACAAAGAATCTATCTGCCCGTCAAGAAAATAAGGCAAACCCGGAAGTAACATCGAGCTGACGTCACATAAGTCACATGGTTTACTTTTACAACAATCTTCCACCGCCGTAAAGCAGGAATGTGCTGCTAAATATTATTTTATTTAGTTATATTGTCAAGTCATGTAGTTTAAAACATAAACACTTAAAGATGAACATATAGAAATATGGTTTATTTTGGTGGTTTACTGAGAGGCAAGAGGTCAATCAATAATTTATTTTTGCCATATCACCATCTGCTGGACGGTTGATTGAGTAGTAAAGGTGCAGCATAAAATTGACTAGGCCTGCTAAAGATATATTTTAGGAAATTGAATAGATTAAAATGTAAGGATCAGTAGATAAATAACAGTAAAACATGTTGAAATTAACAAACAATAAGTTATTTTTAATTTAGAAAAGATATCAATACAGTAGTTGTTATTCAGTATAGGCTACATCAAAGTGAGAATGCATGAATATGAATGTGAATGTAGTGCCTTCAGAAAGTATTCAAACCCCTGGACTTATTCCACAATTTGTTGTGTTACAGCCTGAATTTCCCCAACCAATCTACACACAATCCCCCATAATGACAAAGTGAAAACATGTTTTTAGAAATGTTAGCAAATTTATTGAAAATGAAATAAATAAATACAGTATCTAATTTACATAAGTATTCACACCGCTGAGTCAATACATGTTAGATTCACCTTTGGCATCGATTACAGCTGTGTCTTTCTGGGTAAGTCTCTAAGAGCTTTTCACACCTGGATTGTACAATATTTGCCAATTATTATTTTTAAAATTATTTAAGCTCTGTCAAGTTGGTTGTTGATCATTGCTAGACAGACATTTTCAAGTCTTGCCATAGATTTTCAAGCCCATTTAAGTCAAAACTATTGCAAGGCAACTCAGGAACATTCAATGTCATCTTGGTAAGCAACTCCAGTGTATATTTGGCCTTGTGATTTAGGTTATTGTCCTGCTGAAAGGTACATTTGTCTCCCAGTGTCTGTTGGCAAGCAGACTGAAAAAGGTTTTCCTCTAGGATTTGGCTGTGCTTAGCTCTATTCCGTTTCTTTTTATCATAAAAAAACTCCCTAGTCCTTGCTGATGACAAGCATACCCATAACATCATGCAGCCACCACCATACTTGAAAATATGAAGAGTTGTACTCAGTGATATGTTATGTTGGATTTGCCCCAAACATAATGCTTTGTCTTCAGGACCAAAAGTTAATTTCTTTGCCACATTCTTTGCAGTATTACTTTAGTGCCTTGATTCAAACAGGATGCATGTTTTTGAATATTTTGTATTCTTTACAGGATTCATTTAGGTTAGTATTGTGGAGTAACTACAATGTTGTTGATCCATCCTCAGTTTTCTCCTATCACAGCCATTAAACTCGAACTGTTTTAAAGTCACCATTGGCCTCATGGTGAAATCCCTGAGCGATTTCCTTCCTCTCCGGCAAATTTAGGAAGGACGCCTGTATCTTTGTAGTGACTGGGTGTATTGATGCACCATCCAAAGTGTAATTAATAACTTCACGAAGAGATATTCAATGTCTGCTTATTTCTACCCATCTACCAATAGGTGCACTTCTTTGCGAGGCATTGGAAAACCTCCCTGGTCTCTGTGGCTGAATCTGTGTTTGAAATTCACTGCTTGACTGATGAACCTTACAGATAATTGTATATGTGGGGTACAGAGATGAGGTAGTCATTAGAAAATAATGTTAAACACTATTATTGCACACAGAGTCCATGCAACTTATTATGTGACTTGTTAAGCAAATTCTTACTCCTGAACTTATTTAGGCTTGCCATAACAAAGGGGTTGACTCAAGACATTTCAGTTGTTTATTTTTTATTAATTTGTGAAAAATTCTAAAAATATAATTCTGCTGTGATGTTATGGGTTATTGTGTGAAGGCCAGCGACACAAAATCTAAAAATGTGGAAAAGTCAAGAGGTGTGAATACTTTCTGAAGGCACTGTATAAGATTAAAACATAGACAATAATTAAGATTAAATCCCTCTGACAAATTATTGTACAGACCAGAGTAAAAGAGCATAAACCATAATTCTAATATGGGAAACACTACAGTTTACACATCTCAGCTGAATCATTTTGGTACCAAACACATAACCCAGGATAGAGGGGCTGAGTGAATGTGGTTTCGACTGTGTAGAGGAGGGTCATTGTGTCAGAGATGAAGAAGGACAGAATACCTGCCTTGTGATCCAGGTACACTCCTACTCTGGAGGACTGAGGGCCTGACACTTTAGTCTCAACATTATTGTGTCTGAAACTATAACCATTACTAGACCACTCTAAACCCCAAGACTTGTCAATGTATCCGAATCTGGAATCATAAACCAACCCGATTCTACTTATGCCTTTATATGAGACTGCTGTAAAAACAGTCCCACGATGAACCTCAGGATTTGGATCTTGAACAGAATGTTTAACTGTCACCTTTCTGTTCCCCTCAGACAGAAAGAGGGATTTCTATGCTGTGTTTGGGTCCAGTGTGAGCTGACAGGAATCTGTGAGAAGAGCAGAGCAGAGACCAATGAGGGGAGTTAGAACAGTAAGTTAAGTCACCCACTGTACAGTATCAACCCTGTATTTGATTACAGAAGAGCAGAGACCAATGAGAGCAGTATCTACTACTGCTTTATCACAAGGTTTGTGAGGAGTGTCAGTAAAAAGAGATCGTTAGTTACTTGATGAAGAAACTCACATTGTAAGAACTGTTCTCTGGTCTTGGGCTCTGGAGGCAGTAAAACATCCACTGAATTCACTAGACACACAAAATATTATCAGCATACCATATTGTACATGTTCTAAACTAGGTGTTCTTATGTACAGTATTTTGTTAGTATTACTTTCAACCCACCTGTAGTGGAGATCTTCGTACATTCTTCTTTAAGGAATTCTTCTAGTTTCTCTCTTACACCAGAAACCGCCTTATTCACAGGTCCAAAGTACTGAGGACAGATAACGATGCTGGGTAAGTCTGAAGAGACACTGAGACTGGAGAGAGACTGATAACTCTGTGGAGGGAGGGAGGGAGAGAGAGAGAGAGAGAGAGACTGATAACTCTGTGGAGGGAGGGAGGGAGAGAGAGAGAGAGAGAGAGAGAGAATAATTGAGAAAAAGTGTTTTTGTGATGAAATATTTTTTATTAATAACAAATGTCAGCAAACATGACATTTTTACATTTTAGTCATTTAGCAGACGCTCTTATCCAGAGCAACTTACAGTTAGTGAGTGCATACATTTTTATTTTTTTATATATTTTTTTCATACTGGCCCCCGTGGAAAACAAACCCACAACCCTGGCGTTGTAAGCGCCATGCTCTACCAACTGAGCTACACTGGGCCCCAGATATGACTACAGATATACAGAATTAAATATAATTGACAAAATGTATAGTTTCACAACAAGTTAATTTCTGTATCACCTGTATCAAGGAAGTTTAGTTACCTGGAGGAAATGGATGTGATCCTCTGTGTGTGAGACCTGCTCCATCTCAGCGTTTCTCCTCCTCAGCTCAGCTATCTCCTGCTCCAGTTGCTCCAGGAGTCCTTCAGCTTGACTCACTTGAGCCTTCTCCTGGTCTCTGATCAGATCCTTCACCTCAGAGCGCCTTCTCTCAATGGAGCGGATCAGCTCAGTAAATATCCTATCACTGTCCTCCACTGCTGCCTGTGCAGAGCGCTGTTAGGTCACAGAGAGGGAAGAGCATGCTCCATGTTAAGTATACATTTTTTCCCCAAAACGTTTTTTCGATAAGGAATAAGGTTCTACCTATAACCCTTTTCATCTGAATAAGCTTTCTCACTGACAGTACAAGTTTAGCCACCCCAACGAAACACAGAAATATAAACACAGAAACAATACAAGTAGAATAAAACAACAATCAAAATCATAGGTACAACCCTAAGTGAACTAATGCAAAGAACAGGGGTTCACAATTACCCACAACCCTCCAGCAACATGTAAAACCTAGAAAATAAAAGGGTTCTAGGTGGAAACCTTCATAGATGCCCACATAAAATAATACTATAAACTGACTGTACAAAACATTAAGAACACCTTCCTAATATTGAGTTGCACTTGCACCCCCCCTTTTGCCCTCAGAACAGCCTAGAGACATGGACTCTTTAAGCTGTCGAAAGAGTTCCACAGGGATGTGGCCCATGTTATCTCCAATGCTTCCCACAGTTGTGTCAAGTTGGCTGGATGTCCTTTGGGTGGTAGACCATTCTTGATACACATGGGAAACTGTTGAGCGTGAAAAACCCAGCATTGTTGCAGTTCTTGACACACACTGGTGCGCCTGGCAACTACTACCATACCTCGTTCAAAGGCAATTGAAATATTTTGTCTTGCCCATTCACTCTCTTAATGGCACACATACACAATCCATGTCTCAATTGTCTCGAGGCTTAAAAATCATTCTTTAACCTGTCTCCTCCCCTTCATCTACACGGACTGAAGTGGATTTAACAAGTGACATCAATAAGGGATCATACCTTTTACCTGGATTCACCTACATTACATTTACATTTTAGTCATTTAGCAGACGCTCTTATCCAGAGCGACTTACAGGAGCAATTAGGGTTAAGTGCCTTGCTTAAGGGCACATCGACAGATTTTTCACCTAGTCGGCTCGGGGATTAGAACCAGCGACCTTTCGGTTACTGGCACAACGCTCTTACCCACTAAGCTACCTGCCACCTGGTCAGTTTATGTCATGGAAAGAGCAGGTGTCCTTAATTTTTTGTACACTCAGGATATATTTCCTCAATTACCTCAACGACCTCATACCCCTGCACATTGTATTCGGCGCATGTGACAAATAAAACGTTATTATTATTTCCTACAGTGTTTTTTAGGGGATAATACTGAAGTATTCACAATAGTATTTCAGTATACTATAACATTTTATAGTAAGTACTACACATGATCGATGGATACTACAGTGTGTAGTATAGTATTCTACAGCATACTACAGTTTCTATATAATTAAATAGTATGTACTGTAGTAGTCTATAGTGATCTGTAGTATTTTTCATTTGGGAGCTGCTGGGTAGAACCCTTTCCAGAGGGTTCTACCGCTAGAATCATCAAGGGCCTTGAATCATAAAGGGTCCTACGAACCCTTTATGGTTCTAGTTAGAACCCTTTTATTATAAGGGTGTATTTCCTCTCTAACTGGGAGCCCAGAGAGCCTGTTCCCCACAGTGGGTCTCAGTGGGATTGGAGAGTGGCCTCTCTCTGACTGGCTGACTGGAGGAGGGAAGTTTAATGGTGCATCTCCAGTCCTCTGGGCCAAGTTATTCTATAGTTATTTAATTGGATGTCATCAATCGAATAGGATTAAATGTTAGAATTGGGTTTTTCAAAATTTGAACATGTGATTCTCACCCTCCGGATAGGGATTCGAATGTGGTAATCCAATCTGACCTTTAAATCAGGATTAAAAGTTGTTTTTTCATTTTTCTAATCTCAAAGGTAGTGATTAGGATAATTTTGATTCCGAAAATATAACGAATACATTTCAATGTAACTAAAGGGAGGAGGTTTAAAAAAAACTTTCTAACATCTGAAAAACAAAGGTTAATTATGTTAAATTGACCGCAGTATAGGTATGTGGTCAGTTGTTATTTGTCTCTCTTTAATCTAGATACCTTTATTCATGTAGTTTACCCATCTCTGTTTCCCTATGACAGTGTAGAAGTAGTACCATAACCAGTCCAGTAAACTGGCCCAAAAACAGCTAGAGCAATCTGATAATGGCTGGCAAAAAAAATGAATGGATTACAGAATCCGGATTATACTGATCCAGATGAAACATTTTCAAAAACTGGGCCCTGGTCAATAGTTCTTACCTAGAGAGACTCCACAGCTCGTTGGAGCTCCTTCAGCACCTTCTCTCTCTCCTGGATTCTCTGCTGGAGCTTCTGCTGACTCATCCGCAGCTGACTCTGGCGAAACACTGTTCATTGAGCTATCAAGGTTTATTTGTCTAGTAGTGCAATAGTATAGTATTATGATATAGGTCCCATAGAGAGTAGGAATTAAATTGTAATAGAAGTCCCTTATATATCTATGATGTTAGTTGAATTATTATGCTTTATACCGTACTCATATCATATAGTTTAAAATGAACTTTGGACTCAAAATTAAATGATGGTTTGTGACTACAGCTAATGGTGATACATGTAGACAATATTTTTCATGTAACTAATTGTATCAGTTTCTCTCATATTCAAATAGCTCTCCTACTGTATATTTCAATATTTGTTTATCAGAGTCACCAAGTTATTCTGGTCTAACCTGTTTCTCAGTCCTCTCCGCTGCAGCTGACACTGTATCATGGCCTTTGTGTTCATCCATCATACACAGATGACAGATACAATTCTGATCATTACGACAGTAAATCTTCAGCAGTTCCTCATGATGGGAGCAGATGTTCTCCTGTAGTTGTGTGGAGGCTTTGACCAGCTTGTGCTTCTTTAGTGCAGGGACACTATAGTGAGGCTGGAGGTGAGTCTTGCAGGAAGACACGAGACACACCAGACAGGACATGAGGGCTTTCTGCTTTCTGGTCCCAGTGAAGAAATCACATGCCACATATCCAGGTCCAGCATAGCACAGAGCAGGGGGAGCAGCCTGAAGTCCCGTCTTCTTCAGTTTCTCCACCACTTCAGCCAACATGTTATTTTTTCTCAGAGCAGGCCTTGGAGTTAAGGTCTGTCTGCATTGAGGACAGCTGTAGACCCCCTTCAGATCATCCTGATCCCAGCAGCTCTCAAAACAGCTCTTACAGTAACTGTGTCCACAGGGAATAGCCACTGGCTCCTTCAATAGATCCAGACAGACTGAACAACAGAACTGGTCCTGGTCCAGCAGAACTCCCTGCTGAGCAATTTGGACTGCTGTTGTTCACTTTCACACAGACAAACAACACTGAGACTCACATAAATTTCGTTTTCTCAGAAGAGAGTTTGTGGGAGGGGGAGGGACTTCCTGGTTCTGCCAGGAGGTGGGGTTAGTTAGATGGAGGGAGGTAGAGAAGAATGTAGTCCACTGCAAAAATGAATATCCTGTGGCCTAGGGTGGTTTAGTGGTGTAAGCTGCTTTGTGACCTATACTTCTGTAGCATGAGTTCGAATCAGGCTCACTGCTATTTCAACACACTTTCCTCCAGAGCCATATATTTAGAGAGGTAACATTTCTTCTCCAAAAGGGGGCGCTCCAGTAACATGCATTGTGATCCAGGACTAAACCCTACAGCAGCCTATTCACATAAGAAGTTTACTACATATTGGCCAGACATAAATGTATACGGGATATTGAAACATAGTGCAAAGTGAATGATTGATTGGTGTCTGTGTCCTGAATGCATTGTATAATATTATGGGTAGCCAATGAACCATAAAAAGGTACATTGTGAACCTAGGCCAAATGTGTTATTTTTCTGATGTCTACATTAGAGTTCACTATATAAATTAAAGGGTACTAATACATGATGAGAAATAATGAAATCCATTACTATTTCAATGTCAGTTTTCTGGAGTCTTTATTCAAAATGAGAGGCAAATAGAACTGTCTATGAATGTAGCATGTTCCTATACCTAAAGAAAAATACTGCATATTGTAAAAAGTGCAAGATTAGCTGCTATTTTTAGCTATTTAAAAGTTTTAATTCAATGTCCACATGCAAATAACCTTTGATATGATACATCTGTAGTAGTGAAGGGGAGAAGTTCATTGACAGAGAAATATGATTCAAAGTTCAGCCCAGTCAATCAGATGTAGCAGTGAGATGACATACAGTTTTCTTTTCCATTCAGTTTTTTTTCAGTGGCCGTAGCCTGACCCATCACATTCTTTTCCAAATGGTACATGGATTCAGAACAGGACAAATGCCAAATCTGGCCAAGTCTTATAAAATACTTCCTATGTTAACTTTCAAATAAAAAAATTTAAAGGAGTGAATCCAAAGTGAAGTCATCTAGCTTGCTTACATTTTATTTAATGATCAATGTATGAAATAAAATGGAGTAAACATTCACCAAGAGTGCCAGTGCATTCTTAGAAATAAAAGGTTATATCTAGAACCTAATAGGATAACCCTTTGAAGAACCCTTTTGGGTTCCATGTATACTGAACACAAATATAAACACAACATGTAAAGTGTTGGTCCCATGTCTCATGAGCTGAAATAAAAGATCCCAGAAATGTTCCACATGCACAAAAGCTGATTTCTCTCAAATGTAGTGCACACATTTGTTTACATCCCTGTTAGTGAGCATTTCTCCTTTGCCAAGATAATCCATCCACCTGACAGGTGTGGCATATCAAAAAGCTGATTAAACAGCATGATCATTACACAGGTGCACCTTGTGCTGGGGACAATAAAAGTCCACTAAAATGTGCAGTTCTGTCACACAACACAATGCCACAGATGTCTCAAGTTTTGTGGGAGCGTGCAATTGGCATGCTGACAGCAGGAATGTCCACCAGAGCTGTTGCCAGAGAATTGAATGTTAATTTCTCTACCATAAGCTGCCACCAACGTCGTTTTAGAGATTTTGGCAGTACGTCCAACCGGCCTCACAACCGCAGACCACGTGTAACCACGCCAGCCCAGGACCTCCACATCCGGCTTCTTCACCAGCGGGATCGTCTGAGACCAGCCACCCGGACAGCTGATGAAATTGTGGGTTTGCACAACCGAAGACTTTCTGCACAAACTGTCATCTGCGTGCTCGTCGTCCTCTTGACCAGACTGCAGTTCTGCATCGTAACCGACTTCGGTAGGCAAATGCTCTTCGATTGCCACTGGCACGCTGGAGAAGTGTGCTCTTCATGGATGAATCCCGGTTTCAACTGTACCAGGCAGATGGCAGACAGTATGGCGTCGTGTGGGCGAGCGGTTTGCTGATGTCGTGGGGTTATGGTATGGGCAGGCATAAGCTACAGATAACGAACACAATTGCATTTTATCGATGGCAATTTGAATGCACAGCGATACCGTGACGAGATCCTGAGGCCAATTGTCGTGTCATTCATCCGCTGCCATCATCTCATGTTTCAGCATGATAATACACGGCCCCATGTCGCAAGGATCTGTACACAATTCTTGGAAGCTGAAAATGTCCCAGTTCTTCCATGCCCTGCATACTCACTAGACATGTCACCCATTGAGCATGTTTGGGATGCTCTGGATCGACGTGTACGACAGCGTGTTCCAGTTCCCGCCAATTACCAGCAACTTCACACACCAATTGAAGAGGAGTGGGACAACATTCCACAGGCCACAATCAACAGCCTGATCAACTCTACGTGAAGGAGATGTGTTGCGCTACATGAGGTAAATGGTGGTCACACAAGATATTGACTGGTTTTCTGATCCACGCCCCAACCTTTTTTTGTAATGCATCTGTAACCAACAGATGCATATGGGTATTCCCAGTCATGTGTAATCCATAGATTAGGGCCTAATTAATTCATTTCAATTGACTGATTTCCTTATATGAACTGTAACTCAGTAAAATCTTTGAAATTGTTGAATGTTGCGTTTATATTTTGTTCAATATAGAACCCTCTATGGAAATGGTTCTACATGGAACCCAATAGGGTTCTACCTGAAACCAAAAAGTATTCTACCTGTAACCAAAAATGGTTCTCCTAACTTGCACCTTCCCACCTGCCACAGCAGACACCAGTACTCAATTACAGTTGCAAATTAATTGTCTGTATTTCACCTCTTATAATGTGTGCAAATAAATGAACCAAATTGGAATCTATAGAGCAGCTTGAAGTGATACAGTATACCAGGGGCGCAACTTTGGTTTTTGAAGTGGGGGGACATCTTCTTTAAAAAGAAAATATCCAGTCGGATAAACACTCCAAACAGCCTACACGACCGCTCAGATGTGTCCGCATGGCACTAAAGCACACTGTTGCCTCATTTTGTATCACATTCCAGTGATAAAACTGGGGGGCAAAAATGCAATTTCCGAATGTGGGGGGTCCCCCCCGTCCCCAGTGAAAGTTGTGCCCCTGCAGTATACTGTGTGCTCAACCCACCTCTTTTCTCTCTCCATCTGTCCTCTCCTGTCACTTTTCTCTCATGTCTTGTCTGTTGCGGTCTCAGGTTCTTGTTTGTTGCAGTTTCATTTGTCTATCCTCTTCTGTTATAGCCTGTTCTGTTCTTCTGGTGTCTCTCTCCATCATATCCTATCCTTCTGTTGCTGTCTCTGTGTCTTGTCTGGTGTGTTTCTTTAGTTTTGCAATGCAAAATGGTCAAGGGGACACTGGGGTAGGTTAATTTGTTTTGGGCCTGTGTCTGGGTCACCTAAATCATCCTCTTCCCTACCAGTTGCCCCTGGCTGCTGCTGTTCTAAGTGCTCCACTGACCTGCTGTTCTCATCTGTCCACCTCCTTGGCTCATCTGAAAGGTAGCAAGGTAGAGGTGCAACATGTACAGTGCCCTGCAAAAGTATTCATCCCCCTTGGCGTTTATCCTATTTTGTTGCATTACAACCTGTAATTTAAATGGATATTTATTTGGATTTCATGTAATGAACATACACATTATAGTTCCAAATTGGTGAAGTGAAATTTAAAAAAATAATTCTAAAAAATAAATAACAGAAAAGTGGTGTGTGCATATATATGTATTCACCCCCTTTTCTATGAGGCCCCTAAATAAGACCTGGTGCAACCAATTACCTTCAGAAGTCACATAAGTAGTTAAATTAAGTCCACCTGTGTGTAATCTAAGTGTCACATGATCTATCACATGATCTCAGTATATATACACCTGTTCTGAAAGGCCCCAAGTGGCACCATGAAGACCAAGGAGCTCTCCAAACAGGTCAGGGACAAGGTTGTGGAGAAGTACAGATCAGGGTTGGGTTATAAAAAAATATCAGAAACTTTGAACATCCCACGGAGCACCATTAAATCCATTATTAAAAAATGGAAAGAATATGGCACCACAACAAACCTGCCAAGAGAGGGCCGCCCACCAAAACTCACGGACCAAGTAATGAAGGCATTAATCAGAGAGGCAACAAAGAGACCAAAGATAACCCTGAAGGAGCTGCAAAGCTCCACAGCAGAGATTGGAGTATCTGTCCATAGGACCACTTTAAGCCGTACACTCCACAGAGCTGGGCTTTACCAAAGAGTGGCCAGAAAAAAGCCATTTCTTAAAGAAAAAAATAAGCAAACACGTTCGCCAAAAGGCATGTGGGAGACTCCCCAAATATATGGAAGAAGGTACTCTGGTCAGATGAGACTAAAATTAGCTTTTTAGCCATCAAGGAAAATGCTATGTCTGGCACAAACCCAACACCATCCCCACAGTGAAGCATGGTGGTGGCAGCATCATGCTGTGGGGATGTTTTTCATCGGCAGGGACTGGGAAACTGGTCAGAATTGAAGGAATGATGGATGGTGCTAAATACAGGGAAATTCTTGAGGGAAACCTGTTTCAGTCTTCCAGAGATTTGAGACTGGGATGGAGGTTCACCTTCCAGCAGGACATTGACCCTAAGCATATTGCTAAAGCAACACTCAAGTGGTTTAAGGGGAAACATTTAAATGTCTTGGAATGGTCTAGTCAAAGCCCAGACCTCAATCCAATTGAGAATATGTGGTATGACTTAAAGATTGCTGTACACCAGCGGAACCCATCCAACTTGAAGGAGCTGGAGCAGTTTTGCCTTGAAGAATGGGAAAAAGTCCCAGTGGCTAGATGTGCCAAGCTTATAGAGACATACCCCAAGAGACTTGCAGCTGTAATTGCTGCAAAAGGTGGCTCTACAAAGTATTGACTTTGGGGAGGTGAATAGTTATGCACGCTCAAGTTTTCAGTTTTCTTGTCTTGTTTCTTGTTTGTTTCACAATAACAAATATTTTTCATCTTCAAAGTGGTAGGCATGTTGTGTAAATCAAATGATAAAACCCCCCAAAACTCATTTTTCATTCCAGGTTGTAAGGCAACAAAATAGGAAAAATGCCAAGGGGGGTGAATACTTTCGCAAGCCACTCTAATTAGTTAGTTTTAAAGGATGACTGCCCTTTCTGATTTGGCCTTCTTTTAGGTTTGGTTCATTAAGAAATGCTAGTGGCCATGACTGAATTCAAACATGAGTTGTTTCAGGGTGTGTGGTTTGATGTGGGTGTCTCTTGCGTGTGTTCGCAGATGGGAAGTTAGACAAATCATTTTTTGCCAATTAGCTTCAACCATCTGGTGTGGGACCTGACTTTGGATATGATGGAGAGAGACACCAGAAGAACAGAACAGGCCTATCGCCGGGGCTAGTTAAGGACCGTCAATAAATTACACAATGTAAATGAGAAATATTAATATTATTTTGATGTTGCACAACTTTTCGTTTTCTCACCCTGTCCTGCAGTCAAATTACTAAATTGCCCTCTAGTGGCCTCATGGGTGGAATGTTATTAATATTTTTCAGAATTTATAAACATTATTTTTTTAAACAGCTAAAATCTGGTGTTTCTGTGTCAAACGGTTTTATTATATTTCAGTCTTCTGTGATGTATATAAAGTGTAATATTGGGATGCAAACTCAAAGTTGACTACATTTTAACACTATATATGACATGGTACAGTGGCTTCTTTTTTTAAGGCCATAACCATGTGTGTGAGGTGTATACTATTATTTCAAATTCGATTTGTTTAAGACTAACAAGCAACTGTGTGACCCTGATTCAGCCCACTGCAGTAAAAGGGTAAATGCTTACAAAATTTGTAAATTAATTTCTACAATTTATAGTTGGTTTGAGGTTTTTAAGTCATTGACATTTGGAGCTTTTGGAATTTTAACATATTGTCCCTAATTAGCCCCATAGGGATATCCAAAGTCAACCCAAATATACCACAATCATTACGATCTGGTCAGGTGCAGCTGCACTCAGAATTGATGATTACTTGTATGCTGCCAGCTGTGGGCAGGATTGAAACAAACCCAACCTTCATTTACGTTGTGATGCAGTCAGGACCACAAGTCTCACAAAACTTTGGAAGGGACTGACTTTAAGACCAAAATTATCCTATTTACACTTTGTAGTCAATTTTGACAGTAGAATAAATGTTTTTTGCATTGTAATTTCAGAAAATGTCCATAATATATCTGCAGTAACCATAGAAAAGGTAAGTAGCTAAGTGAATAAAAAGAGTAATAAAAAGAGAAGTGATCCACTGCGTTCTGAAATCACAGCAGGCACCGCGTCACTCTACTGCCTGGCACATTATATTGGATAGTTTTTTTTTGTAATTAAAGTTGTCAGTAAAACATTTTTTTTTTATACTGCATGGTTCGGGGCTGCATCAAAAACATCCGGGGCTGAAGACCCAGAAGCCCAGGCCTATTGACGCCACCGCTGAGCACCTCCTGAAAACTGAACGGGTGAATGAGATTATGAAACAATGATATTAACAAACAGTTAATGACCAATTAGGACAAGTTTGATGATTATAACTGAGTTTTCACTCATGTTTTCTCAAACTACAGCATAATTGGGTACAGCAGAAGACACATTTCTGTCTCGTTTGGATTAATAAACTATTGTTATTATTATTACTTTGAATCATATCTCAAAGTCTTGTTGCCCTCAACTCTAAACACATTAAAAAAAAAAAGTGTTTCTGTGTTTTCACAGCAAGACAGTCACTTACATAACTGTGTGTCTGTGCCTTTATTATGACTAAAAGGCTGTCTGTACAAATACACAGCAATTAGTCACAAAGAAAAGGACATGATGAAACATTAAAACAGGTCTAAAAATACACCAAGATTGTGTTTAAGTATCTTCCTTTTTAAAATCATTCAAAAATCTCACTGAAGGCTATATCAACAGTGCTCTACCCAGGTCCTTATTCAGATAAGACGGACTGAATTAGGTTGGTTATCAAACTCTCATAAATGGGCAATCTGTGATTTGAAAAACAACAAAGTAGTCACAACGCCACTTCATTTGGTAAATAGCTGAGGGATGGAGCTGGAGAAATGTAATATAACCACTCAAAAATTCATATACAGAGCTATGGATGCAAAATATAAAGTTGTTTGCCATTTTGATCAAAATGGCAAACAACTTTATATTTTGGGTTCTGGTATAATAGCTGAACTAAGCTAATGAAGCACTCATAAGTTATATTCTTCAAGAATCAATGGTTATATTTCATTTAATAGTCCAAAAACGGATGTACCAATCCCAGATTGCCCATTTAAACTGAAGAGGAATGGATTTATAATGTACTATATGGCTCTGAGAATGACTCAGGTTTTACAAATGCCATGGCTCGAAGAATGAAAGACATGTAAGTTACACAGTACATCTTAAAGTCATTGAATATACATTTCGAAGGATAAGCGGTGGGAATTAGAACATTTACAAACAGAGCTGACAATCAAGCATTTACTTCGCCAACGTTGCTTGACCAAACGTTTAAACACTTGAATTATTTAGTTTAAATATGTCCCATTGCAATGCTCATTGACATGTTTGAAATACTGGTACATTTCAAAATGCCTGTGAAATATATTTTCTGACTATACAATTTATGTATACGATGCATATAGTATTTATTTATGTATATTTTATCATACAGTAATCTGAATATATTAATTTTCTTAGGTTGCATTGATATACTCATGTTTCTCTATGGTAAGAATATGAATATCCAAATATGAATACGTGTATCCAGGCGCAAGCCATATAAACAGCACATGTGATTGATATCATAAAATGAACAACTTGACACAAAGGAGTTAGCTCCAGACGTCAACGTTGATGTAAGCCCTCTGTCAAATTTGAAAAAAAACATTCAAGTCCAGGATTTTCACGAGCCTGTCCCAGTGAGCAAAATTGGTTGACAATATGTATTTTTTAATGTATTTTCTGCATCTTTTCAACGTCCTTTTAAACACATTTTGCTCACTGGGAAGTTCGTTGACTTCTCAAAGTCCCCCAAGCATCAGCCAAACTAGGGTCAAACAGCACACTGATACATGCTTGACTTTGGGTTTGGCAAGGCTGTATTTTGATAAATGTGAGTGCTGAATTGACCCAAGTGTCCATGTTGTAGTATCAAACCTTTAGTTGGCTGGAGATGCTTTATCCTGGACTGTAAAAGGCACATCTTTTTGTTGTTGTTGTTGTTTATCATATTTTTAATTTGTGTGACTGTTCTTGTCTATCAGTGTATCAGTGCTTTGTTACTTGTCGTGTTTTATGTTTTTGTGTGGACCCCAGGAAGAATAGCTGCTGCTTGGGCAAAACATATGGCCCAGAAACATACAGAATGACAAACTTGCATCACAAATATGGGTTATAAATGCAATATATAAGGAATAGGGTGCTATTTGGGATTTATACAAAGAGACAGAAAAAATGATAAATACAGTAAGATAAATAGATACATTAAAAACAAAAATGGACCAAAAATAAAGTCAATAAGATATGTAAATAAGTAGACAACTACATTCATTTATAGAATATAGCAAATAAAACTCTAAGCACTTAACATATTTTTTGTAGTGAATTCTCATCAGCAGCTACACTCACCGGCCAGTGTATTAGGTACACCCATCTATTACCGGGTCAGACCCCCCCCCCCCCACCCACCCTCCCCTTTGCCTCCAGAACAGACTGAATTCTTCGGGGCATGGATTCTACAAGGTGTCGGAAACATTCCACAGGGATGTTGGTCCATGCTGACGCGATGGCATCACGCAGTTGCCGCAGATTGGATGGCGGTACAATCATGCTTCGAACAGCCCATTCCATCTCATCCCAAAGATGCTCTATTGGGTTTGGTCAGCAACAATGTTCAGATACGCTGTGGCGTTCAATCGTTGCTAAATTAGTATCAAGGGACCTAACGTGTGCCAGGAAAACATTCACCACACCATTACACCACCGCCACCAGCCTGTATCGTTGACACCAGACAGGATGGGTCCATGGACTCACGCTGCTTATGCCAAATCCTGACTGCCATCAGCATGACGCAACAGGACCTGGGATTCGTCGGACCAGGCAATGTTTTTCCACTCCTCAATTGCCCAGTGTTGGTGATCACGTTCCCACTGGAGACGCTTCTTCTTGTTTTTAGCTGATAGGAATGGAACCCGGTGTGGTCGCTGGTGTTATCACCCACAGGACTGCCGCTGACTGGATGTTTTTTGTTTGTCACACTATTCTCTGTAAACCGTAGACACTGTCGTGCGTGAAAAGCCCAGGAGGGCGGCCGTTTCTGAGATACTGTATACAGTGCGCCTGGCACCGACGATCATACCACGCTCAAAGTTGCGTAGGTCACTTGTTTTGCCCATTCTAACGTTCAATCGAATAGTAACTGAATGCCTCAATGCCTGTCTGCCTGCTTTATATAGCAAGCCATGGCCACGTGGCTCACTGTCTCTAGGAGCGATCCATTTTTGTGAACGGGGTGGTGTACCTAATAAACTGGCTGGTTAGTATATTACAAGGCAAAATGTCTAACACACAGTCCATTCTATGTCCCTGAGGATTTCATCAACATGTATAAAGGATATTCTGACTGACTCATTCCCAGCAGCTCTTTAGTAGCTACCATCCTGCAGACCACCATGCAGAGGCCTGTGGTTCATCTCCATAGAATACAACCTTTCCCTAGCCCCAAATACTAAGGTTTGTGTTCTCATGCCATAAGGGTGTCCCACTCCCAAAGTAGGTAACAGATCTCTGCACCACATGCACATTGGTTGGTAGAGACACATGGAAAAATCAAATAGTCCAAAAATGGATGTACCAATCCCAGATTGCCCCTTTAAAGCGCTTCCCCAATCATTATTGATGTTTTGACAAAGATAACTATTTAATTGAATGGCAGAGGCTAGAAGGAGGATGTTGCAACTTACAATCCATTTAGAACTGTGAAGATGTAGAGTCAGCATAACAAGTAACTATGAAGGAACATGGTAAAACTGAGAAAATGTGTGCAAATACATTTGATATCAAAGATTATGTGTGCAAATAAATGTGATATCAAAGAATATTGATATAACCTTTTCTAAGTATGAGTCGGACTATTGATTTGGGCCTAACATTAAAACCAATGGAACACCAGTCATCTACAGTCTGAGTTATCTACAGAGAGGAAAAGTAGCACTGCTGTATGCGTTTACATTCCTGATGTCACCTGGGTTAGGCCCAGATCATTGGAGTCTTCCTTTCCAACGCGGGAAGTGGAAGACATCTCCATGGCTAGTCATGCCGGCTTTCTAGTCCCGTCTGGGTTCTCCAGTGGAAGTGGGGCCTCCCTTCCTCCCCTCACTGTGCTCTTGTTGTTCCTCCCTGAGGCATTGTCCCCCTTCAGCTTTTTCGGCAGGCAGAAGTCCTTGAAGCACCTCTTGAAGTTCTCATCCAGGAAGGCGTAGAGGACGGGGTTGAGGCTGCTGTTGGTGTAGCCCAGCGCCACGCAGAAGAAGTAGGCGGCCATGACGGCGGTGGTCTCGGGCACGCTCACCAGCGCCTTGACCAGGATGAAGATGTGGATGGGCGTCCAGCACACTACGAACACCACGACCACCACCATGACTAGGCGGGTGATGCGCCGCAGCTGCCGGTCCTTTTCCCGGGAGCCCGAGAGGAGACGTACGCTCTTGAGTCGCAGCACCATGAGGGTGTAGCACACGGTGATGATAAGCACGGGCACCACGAAGGCAAACACAAACACACAGACCTTCATCAGGGTGTCCCAGTACACGTACGGCTCAGGGAATTGTAAGGCACACTCCGTGGTTCCTAGAGGAAGTGGTGGGAGGAGAGGTCGAGAAAGAAAAAGCACTGATGAAATGCACCTACGCTCAAGCAAAGTGTTCTGAGAACACATAACATTTCAAGCTGTGTCTGGTTCATCTCTCAATCTGCGACACTGTTATGGAATGGCTAATGCACACTCAAAGGGTAACATCTTACTAATAGCACAGATTTTTTTTCACTTATCCACAGCTCCATCTGTATTCAGAAACAATATGTGGTGTAAGGATAACGGCAAGCTCATTACCAACAGATGGCTTAGACGTAATGCATTTCCCCTCTACAAAATAGGAGAGAGATGGTGCTGTATTAGACCTCTATGTTCTGAGATTAGACGGGCACTTCTGCACTTTGATTCACTCTACCAAAGGAATCTGAGAGCAAAAACAAAATGAACCAACTCAATCTGTGCACAGTGTAAGGCATGTTTATTATGTTCTCTTGGGAAATTTCACCCATAAGGACTGTGTGTGTATACAGTGCCTTCGGAAAGTATTCAGACCCCTTGACTTTTTCCACATTTTGTTACGTTACAGCCTTATTCAAAAATTGATTTAAAAAATATATATATTCTCATCAATCAACACACAATATCCCATAATGACAAAACGAAAACAGGTTTTTAGAAAAGGTATTCAGACCCTTTGCTATGAGACTCGAAATTGAGCACAGGTGCATCCTGTTTCTACAACTTGATTGGAGTCCACCTGTGGTAAATTCAATTGATTGGACATGATTTGGAAAGGCACACACATGTTTATATACGGTCCCACAGTTGACAGAGCATGTCAGAGCAAAAACCAAGCCACGAGGTCGAAGGAATTGTCCATAGAGCTCCGAGACAGGATTATGTCGAGGCACAGATCTGGGGAAGGGTACCAAAACATTTCTGCAGCACTGAAGGTCCCCAAGAACACAGTGGCCTCCATCATTCTTAAATGGAAGAAGTTTGGAACAACCAAGACTCTTCCTAGCGCTGGCCGTCTGGCCAAACTGAGCAATCGGGGGAGAAGGGCCTTGGTCAGGGAGGTGACAAAGAACCTGATGGTCACTCTGACAGAGCTCCAGAGTTCGTCTGTGGAGATGGGAGAACCTTCCAGAAGGACAACCATCTCTGCAGCACTCCACCAATCAGGTCTTTATGGTAGAGTGGCCAGACAGAAGCCACTCATCAGTAAAAGGCACATGACAGCCCGCTTGGAGTGTTTTTTGTTGTTGTTGTGTTTTTATGGGGGGGGATAGATTAGCTTTAATATTGCAGATAGATTGTAACTTCTATCAATGTAATTGTCTGCATCACTTCCAATCCCCCATATGTTTTTTTCTCTCGCAAATATACATACATATATATAAATACATATACATACATATCATTTAAAAAATATATATTTCCCTTTATTATTTTCCAACCCCACCACCCCTTCCCTAATTGGAGTAAACTAGTGAACAACAACGCTTAGGTCTCTACTTCCAGCTTATACATACTATATAAATTTTATGGACACAGTCAATTTTACAATAATTCTATTTAGTTTGTTTTTACTCCTGAACTTCCTCTACCCTCAACCTCTCCAATTATTTTCATGATGTCCATCCGGTTTGCTTCTATATGCCATATCTTTCTAACTGTGCTCTTTCACAAAAGCTCTCAACCTATAACTTATATACTTATTATGGACACAGTATACTTTACATTAGTTATCTTGTTGTTATTAGTTGTTGTTAGTTGTTATTAGTCCCATCCTTCAGCTCCATTCAACACCTCCCATCTATCTCTTATCACCATCCATATTGGATTTCTATTTTTCAACTGTACTGTGATGTTTCACAAAAGTTCTGAACCCTTCTATTGTCATTGTTTCTACAGATTGTAAATTGAAAATAAACAATTTTGCTAATAGTATTATCATATTATTGATCGATTGACTATGACTTTTAAGATCACCCAGTAGTGCTATCTGCAGGGTTAGCTCCAGATAAATATTGCAATCCTTCAGCCATTCCTGATCCTGTGACCAAAAACAAATGGACAGTACCAAAACAAATGATCTAATGATGTCTCTTCGCAGCAAAATCTGCAGAGCTGGGAAGATTGTATCCCCCATATAAATAAATAACATTCTATTGGTAGCAAGAATTTTGAATAATAATTTTTAAGTTTTGAATTCGGCATCATTTTGCATATCAGTTCATAAACACTATGCCATGGAATCGGTGCGTCATAAATCTCTTCCCAACTATTTTGTAATCTATATTGGATGGCTGTCAATCCTTTGGTCCTTAAATGAAACTGGTATATTTTTTATTTATCACAATTTTCTTTAACCAATTATATTCTTTAATGCAGGGCTGACAGACAAGTTCCTTACTTTTTCGCCCTTCCACTTTCCTCTACCAGTTTTGAGGTAATGCTGCAATTATTTGGTTGTAATTTTGGGTAGAGCAGACATTTCCAAATGTTTTTGTTAGCTGCATGTGTGACATAACTCCACCAGTCCTACCTATGATATAATTTACGAAGATTATACCTTTTAAAAATTTTTTTTCAAAGAATCATGGTTTATTATCAATTAGTATATTTGAGTTTAACCACAATATTTGTTGCATTATTTGTTCTGTAGTTTCTGGAGGATTAAATTGAAATTGCAACCAACTTTTTATGGCTTGTTTTAGAAATAGTGTTATTTGGGAGATGATTTCCTTTTCAAATAACTGAAAGTGAGAGGTTGTAATCTGAATAAAGGGAAAAAGGGCATTCTTGAACATGGGGTGAGACAATCTTACTAATTTGCTAGAGAACCAGTTCGGATTTAAGTATAACTTTTGTACGACTGAAGCTTTTAGTGATAGGTCTAATGCTTTAATATTTAATAATTTCTGTCCTCAGAATTCATATTCATTATATAAATAGGCCCGTTTAATTTTATCTGGCTTGCCGTTCCAAATAAAAGGGAATCTTTTTTTCTCATATAATTTAAAAAACTGTTCGCTAGGCATTGGCAAGACCATAATCAAATAGGTAAACTGGGATAACACTAAAGAGTTAATCAGGGTGATTTTTCCACAAATAGACAGGTATTTACCTTTACATGGTAGCAAGATCTTATCTATTTTTGCTAAATTTCTATTAAAATCTATTGGAGTGAGATCATTTATTTCATTTGGGGTATGTATTCCGAGTATATCCACATAACCATCAGACCATTTTATTGGTAAACTACATGGTAATGTAAAAATTGCATTTTTTAGGTGATCGAATACATAATATAGTACATTTATCATAATTTAGTTGTAATCCAGAGAGGTTAGACAATGTATCTAGATCCTCTATGAGGCTGCGAAGGGATTCAAGTTGTGGAATTAAAAGAAAATATTAATCATCAGCGTACAATGACACCTTTGTTTTTAAGCCCTGGATTTCTAATCCCTTGATATTATTTTTGGATCTGATTTTAATAGCTAACATTTCGATGGCCATAATAAATAGATATGCCGATAGTGGACAACCTTGTTTTACTCCTCTTGACAGTTTAAAACTTTCGGAGAAATAGCCATTATTTACTATTTTACACCTAGGGTTATTACTATACATGATTTTAACCCATTTTATAAGAGATACTCCAAAATTGAAATGCTCCAGGCATTTATATATAAACTCCAGTCGTACTTTATCAAATAACTTTTCAAAGTCTGCTATGAATAGCAGGCCTGGTTTCCCAGATTTTTCATAGTGTTCTATTATTTCCAGTACTTGCCTTATATTATCTCCAATGTATCGTCCATGTAAAAAAACCTGTCTGATTAGAGTGAATAATGTCCGACAATACCTTTTTAATTCTATGCGCTATACATTTTGGTAGAATTTTTGCATCACAACACTGAAGTGTAAGGGGCCTCCAATTTTTTTAATGGACTGGATCTTTATATTTCCCACTTGTATCCTGTTTCAGTAATAATGAAATCAGACCTTCTTCTTGAGTGTCTGATAATCTACCATTTACATAGGAGTGGTTAAAACATGCTAATAACGGTCCTCTGAGTATATCAAAAAAGGTTTGGTATACCTCGCTGGTATGCCATCCAACCCTGGAGTTTTCCCAGACTTAAACTCTTTAATTGCTGTCACGCCCTGACTCTAGGGACTTGTATTGGTTGAGTCAGGGTGTGTATTTTCTGTGTTGGGTTTGTCTAGGTTAGTTTCTAGATCGTTTAGATCTATGTTGGCCAGGGTGGTTCCCAATCAGAGGCAGCTGTAGCTCGTTGTCTCTGATTGGGCCCCATACTTAGGTAGCCTGTTGGCACTAGTGGGGTGTGGGATCTTGTTCCGTAAAGGTATGTTATTTTGTCTACCTTGGACTTCACGTTTCGTTTTTGTTCTTTTGACGTGTGTTCAGTACGGAAATAAATATGAATGCATATCACGCTGCGCCTTGGTCCTTCTCGTTAATGAACGATCGTGACAGAAGATCCTACCAATCCTGGATCAAGCAGCGTGATGAGGAGAGAGAGTCTGGCAAGAGGGATGGAGGCCATGAGCACGGGGGAGAGACAAACCCCAAAAAATTTTAGGGGGGGGGGGGCTCACGCCGTGGATGACGAGGCAGCAGGAGGCCGCGATAGAGCGGTTCAGCCGTTTTGCAGAGGAGGCCGCCAGATTAAGGGGGTCATTGATTCAGAGGGAACAGAAGGAAAGTGTAGAGGCACGGCAAGAGGAGCTGGTTAGGCAGCAGAAGGAGCGGGGGTTAATGAAGGAACCCAGTCCCGCTCCTCGCACCAATCAAGTGGTGCGTGTCGCCAGTCCGGTCCGGCCCGTTCCTGATTCCCGCACTAAGCCAGTGGTGGGTGTTCCCAGTATGGTTCGGCCCGTTCCTGCTCCTCGCATCAAGCCAGTGGTGCGCATTGCCAGCCCGGTCCGGCCTGTTCCTGTCCCTCGCACCAAGTCAGTGGTGCGCGTCGCCAGCCCGGCCCGGCCTGTTCCTGCCCCATGCACCAAGCCAGTGGTGCGCGTCGCCAGCCCGGTCCGACCTGTTCCTGTCCCTCGCACCAAGTCAGTGGTGCGCGTCGCCAGCCCGGCCAGGCCTGTTCCTGCTCCAAGCACCAGGCCAGTGGTGCGCGTCGCCAGTCCGGTACGGCCCGTTCCTGCTCCCCGCACCAGGCCAGTGGTGCGCGTCGCCAGTCCGGGATGGCCCGTTCCTGCTCCCCGCACCAAGCCAGTGGTGCGCGTCGTCAGCCCAGTCCGACCCGTTCCTGCTCCCCGCACCAAGCCAGTGGTGCGCGTCGTCAGCCCAGTCCGGCCCGTTCCTGCTCCCCGCACCAAGCCAGGGGTGCGCGTCGTCAGCCCAGTCTGGCCCGTTCCTGCTCCCCGCACCAAGCCAGTAGTGCGTGTGTCCAGTCCGGCACGGCCCGTGCCTGTTCCACCGATGCCTGGTCCAGCTCCGGTCAGCGGCTCCACTCCGGAGCCAGAGCAATCCGCTCCACCGGGGTCCAGTCCAGCTCCGGCCAGCGGCTCCACTCCGGAGCCGGATCCGCCTCCGAGGCGGAATGCCCACCCGGCCCCTACCCTGTTACGTTTATGTGGCGCGGTCGGAGTCCGCACCTTTGGGGGGGGGGGGGGGTACTGTCACGCCCTGACTCTAGGGACTTGTATTGGTTGAGTCAGGGTGTGTATTTTCTGTGTTGGGTTTGTCTAGGTTAGTTTCTAGATCGTTTAGATCTATGTTGGCCAGGGTGGTTCCCAATCAGAGGCAGCTGTAGCTCGTTGTCTCTGATTGGGGACAATACTTAGGTAGCCTGTTGGCACTAGTGGGGTGTGGGATCTTGTTCCGTAAAGGTATGTTATTTTGTCTACCTTGGACTTCACGTTTCGTTTTTGTTCTTTTGACGTGTGTTCAGTACGGAAATAAATATGAATGCATATCATGCTGCGCCTTGGTCCTTCTCGTTAATGAACGATCGTGACAATTGCATCCAGAAGTTCCTCCTCTGTAATTTCACCTTCACATGAGGCTTTCTGTATGGCTGTTAATTTTACATTATCAATAGCAAAAAAATCCCTACAATTAGCTTTAGTCAGAGGAGATGGAGGCGACTGAAATGAAAACATATGCTTAAAGTACTTTGCTTCCTCCTTCAAAATATAATTTGGTGAATCTTTCTGTATGGCTGTTAATTTTACATTATCAATAGCAAAAAAATCCCTACAATTAGCTTCAGTCAGAGGAGATGGAGGCGACTGAAATGAAAACATATGCTTAAAGTACTTTGCTTCCTCCTTCAAAATATAATTTGGTGAATCATGGGTGACTCCGTAATTTTAACCAGTTTCAGTAAATTCTTTTTGGTAGCATTTCTATGTTGAAAATTAAAAAAGAATTTGGTGCATTTTTCCCCATATTCCATCCAGTTTGCTTTATTTTTTAGAATATATTACACTTGATCTTTCTTGAATAAGTTTCTCAATTTCTTTTAGTTTTTCCTCTAATTTATTCTGAGCCTCTATGTTACAGTTTTTATTGCTATCTATCTGTTCTGTTAGACATTCTATTTCCTTTGTTAGTATTGACTCTTTTGACCTACATTGCTTTTGTTTTCGAGATGAGTACTGAATTGCATGGCCTCTAAAGGCACATTTAAAAGTGTCCCATACAATAAGGGGATTTGCTGTACCTATGTTATGTCGGAAATCTGCTATAAATTCCTCTGTCCTAGTAAAAACAAGTTATCATCCAATAGGCTTTGATTCAATTTCCAATATACTCGCCCACGTGGAAAAAGTGTAATGTATATGGTAATTATATGATGGTCCGACCACATTATGTCCCCTATCAACACTTTTTATACTTTTGGTGCCAACGAGAATGACATAAGAAAGAACTCCAGACGACTAGCTTGATTGAGTCTCCGCCATGTATATCTCACTAGGTCAGGATATTTAAGCCTCCATATACAGTGGGGAGAACAAGTATTTGATACACTGCCGATTTTGTAGGTTTTCCTACTTACAAAGCATGTAGAGGTCTGTAATTTTTATCATAGGTACACTTCAAATGTGAGAGACGGAATCTAAAACAAAAATCCAGAAAATCACATTGTATGATTTTTGAAGTAATTAATTTGCATTTTATTGCATAACATAAGTATTTGTTCTCCACTCATTACCTGTATTAACTGCACCTGTTTGAACTCATTACCTGTATAAAAGACACCTGTCCACACACTCAATCAAACAGACTCCAACCTCTCGACAATGGCCAAGACCAGAGAGCTGTGTAATGACATCAGGGATAAAATTGTAGACCTGCACAAGGCTGGGATGGGCTACAGGACAATAGGCAAGCAGCTTGGTGAGAAGGCAACAACTGATGGCGCAATTATTAGAAAATGGAAGAAGTTCAAGATGACGGTCAATCACCCTTGGTCTGGGGCTCCATGCAAGATCTCACCTCGTGGGGCATCAATGATCATGAGGAAGGTGAGGGATCAGCCCAGAACTACACGGCAGGACCTGGTCAATGACCTGAAGAGAGCTGGGACCACAGTCTCAAAGAAAACCATTAGTAACACACTATGCCGTCATGGATTAAAATCCTGCAGCGCACGCAATGTCCCCCTGCTCAAGCCAGCGCATGTCCAGGCCCGTCTGAAGTTTGCCAATGACAATCTGGATGATCCAGAGGAGGAATGGGAGAAGGTCATGTGGTCTGATGAGACAAAAATAGAGCTTTTTGGTCTAAACTCCACTCGCCGTGTTTGGAGGAAGAAGAAGGATGAGTACAACCCCAAGAACACCATCCCAGCCGTGAAGCATGGAGGTGGAAACATCATTCTTTGGGGATGCTTTTCTACAAAGGGGACTGGATGACTGCACCGTATTGAGGGGAGGATGGATGGGGCCATGTATCGCGAGATCTTGGCCAACAACCTCCTTCCCTCAGTAAGAGCATTGAAGATGGGTCGTGGCTGGGTCTTCCAGCATGACAACGACCTGAAACACACAGCCAGGGCAACTAAGGAGTGGCTCCGTAAGAAGCATCTCAAGGTCCTGGAGTGGCCTAGCCAGTCTCCAGACCTGAACCCAATAGAAAATATTTGGAGGGAGCTGAAAGTCCGTATTGCCCAGCGACAGCTTCGAAACCTGAAGGATCTGGAGAAGGTCTGTATGGAGGAGTGGGCCAAAATCCCTGCTGCAGTGTGTGCAAACCTGGTCAAGACCTACAGGAAACGTATGATCTCTGTAATTGCAAACAAAGGTTTCTGTACCAAATATTAACTTCTGCTTTTCTGATGTATCAAATACTTATGTCATGCAATAAAATGCAAATTAATTACTTAAAAATCATACAATGTGATTTTCTGGATTTTTGTTTTAGATTCCGTCTCTCACAGTTGAAGTGTACCTATGATAAAAAATTACAGACTGCTACATGCTTTGTAAGTAGGAAAACCTGCAAAATCGGCAGTGTATCAAATACTTGTTCTCCCCACTGTATTGTCAAAGAAGTGTGGATCATCATTATTTGGTTCCGTAAAGGTTAATTAACCATATCTGTTTATGGTCCAATAACATATTTAAAATCATCCATCTACCTTGCGGATCTGTTTGGACAGTTTGCACATTCGGATCGAAATTACTGTTAATTAATATCATCACCCCTTTTGAGTTTCTTTGTCCATGGGAGAAGTATATTTCGCCCCCCCAGTCCTTTTTCCACACAACTTCATCTAGAATTGTTGAATGAGTTTCCTGTAAACAGTAGATATTATATTCCTTCTCTTTGAGCCATGTAAATATTGTTCTTCTTTTGTTATTATCTGCTAAGCCATTACAATTATAACTGGCTATACTTATTTCACCACTTACCATAATGAGATACAAGTTTCAAATCTATTTATCATAATATATGTTCGTAAATTTACCAATAAAAAATACCATAGTGATTGAGTGTCCATATAGCTGTACCATGATATTTGCATTGCTACTAAGTAACCATCCAATTGCTCTCCACTATTCCCCCCGCTAAAGACCCCTCCCCATCCCAAGTTGGGTTGTCATCCCTGTGATCGGCATACCACCCCCGTCCCCCCGGATCACTAGGCCCCCCGAGAGGCCAGGACCCATCCTTTGAAAACAGCACACAGTGCCACCCACAAAACAGAAGCAGGTCAACCGCCAAAAGCATTTCCAATGCTCTCATCTCAATATATATATAGCTATTAAAAAAATATATATATTCAAATATCTTGCATATCTTAATTCCCATCATTATCAATTAATATGCGTAATAATGTTGGCAGTTCATGCAAAGGATTGTTACCTATAACCCGGATTGCCAATCTATTACATTACATTTTTGTCAAGTAATTATTATTTTATCAAACAATTATTGTGGTTCATCCTATATTCTCCCTAACATCCTTACCCCCTTGCAACAGATGTGGGATAGACACACACACACACACACGCACATACTCTTACACACTCAACCCCTTTCCTCCACAATCAACCATAAGCTCAGATGCTCAACGGTTGTTACATCCCAGAGCCCAACTCAAGAAAGGACAAGATTTACGAATGCATATACAGTTACTGTCATGAACCCTGCGTCCTGAGTCGGTTCCTGCCTGTGTTGCCGTTTTTCTGCTCTGAATCTCCTGTTTTCTGAAGGTTCTTGAACGCTCCCTGCCTGGTTGCCGGGCGACGTTGCTAGGCGGGAGATCTCCCGATTACCCGCACCTGCATCTCATCAGCTATCTGCACACCTGGTCCTGATCATCACCCTTCATAAGCTCTGACCTGACATCCATTCCCTGCCGGATCATTAGCCATGAACAGTATGTTTGTCAGCGTATCAGCCTCTGAGCTACTAGCGTTAGTTTTGTTGTTTTGCACCTTGTTGGCTTGCCGTGTACTTACCTCCGTTTGTTTCTATCTACAGTCATTCTCCCGGAACCTTCACCCAACCCCTGCCTGGTTGTCGGCGGCTGCCGAGCCACTATTGGATCTGCCACTGCACCTCCACCAACTCATCCCCGTCGCCCGCTCTGTCCCCTGGATTATTCTGCATCGCTTTTTGAATCTGTTAATAAATACTCACCTTCGTTCAACTCACCTTGTCCTGGTCTGCTTCTGGGTTCTGGCTTAGAAAACCGTGACAGTTACAGCTGTTTGAGAAAGCATGCAAGATTGAGCAAAAATTGACAAAAATTTGAGATTTGATTAACCTATGTCAAGTCCTAGGTGATGGAGATCCGATCCACCCTCTTCCCATGAAACACAAACACTCTGGTCCCCCGTTGTAACCATTTTTCCCAAGCATCTCCGTGCAGTCAGACCTTTGATTATTTTGTGCCACCAGGGCCACAATAATATGCCCCCTCTCTGATTGTCCGAGTGTGACCCCCTCCCCATGGGTTACTGCAGCCAGTGTTGCCAGCACTGCCACTACCTGGGTGGGGGTACCCCACCGGAATTCCCACCGGCTAGGTACAAGGTCGTCAAGGTTCTCATTAGCAGCTTTGAGAATTTCCTTGTATATAATGCTCTCCCATCAGGGGGCTCTGGCTTTGTAGGACCAACCCTGCCAGGCAGGCTCAGAATCTTGAGGGGGCGGTGCTGCTCTAGTAGGTCTCTGACCGCATTTATCTTTCTGTTTTGGCTGCATATAGGCAACTTACAGCAGGGCCATAAAACAGATGGGGACTTCTCTTTGGTGTATGGGTCGCTCAGGTGGGTGTCTAGGATATAGGGTTGGGGACCGTTTCATCATGATAGGACAATACAAAAATAGATTAGATGTATACTTTATTTTAAAATGTATATCCCTCATCTGCACAAAATTGAAAGCTCTCTCTCACAACATCTGCTCACAGACACACGTTGGTTCTGGGATATGCAACCATTTCCTTTCTCACTCACTTAACGCCACACTTTTCCAAACACAAAAACGCACACCACACCTTCCATCACAATACATCCACACATACCCACATACTGTGCCTTCTATGTCTTCTGTTTGCTGTGTTTTTATCTACACTATGTTGATTGAGTACTTGTGTTCTAATTAGTTATATTTGAAGATGTATTATTTCGCTTGTTATCCTTTCTTGTAATGCCGTCTTATCCCTTTATAAAATACTATAAATGTGTTTTATTATTACAATCCCTACCATGGCTAGTATTGGGTGTTCAATTATTCGGCTCCTCTATTAGAACTTTCAGAATAGCCATGGAGTAGTCTTTGCGTCGCGGAACATTTGGTTGTCAATATACAGTTTATCGACTACGAGAGCAACACGCTTCCCTTTTAATCTATTTTCCTTGATGATTGGGTACAGAACTTTGCGCCGTTCTGCAATCTCCCTCGGGAACTGATCATTCATGCCTATTTTCGTGCTAGCAAGTCTTTTACCTAGGCTTTAACCATTACTTTATCCTTAAAGAAAACAAATGTTCGAGTTGGATTTTATCGACAGCATCGAGTGGGATTTGAAGCGCTGTAAGAAAGAAGTCATTCACAATTTTTTCGGTAACCTCTCCTTCTTTTTCTTGGATACCCGTAAGTATTAGATGTTCTCTCATCGATCTAGTCTGTATGTCTAGCAAGGCTTCTCTCAGAAAGTTGTCCGTTAACGTCCGTTTCTATCTTAGTGACTGTCCCTTTTAGCTTTTTTGTATCTTTCTCCATTATCGCAGCTTTTATGTCACTCATTTCAAGACTCGCCTTCAACTCCTTTACATCCTTACTGACCAACTCCAGTATGCCCAGTTTGTCATTTATCGACTTCAACAGATCGCTTTCCACACTTACCAGTCCCAGTGGTGAAAAGCATAAATCATCTGTAGCCATCGAGGAGTCGCGTTTTCTCTTGGAAATTGATTCTCCTCGTTTATCCTCCGTCATGTTTGAGTGTTGCTTATTGTTGTAATATTTGTCAATACATTTCTCTAGCCTTATGATTTGTTTTGTGTTATTATCCAGATTGAATGTTATTACCCACGAGTATATGAAGTGTTAATATTTAGTCTAACTTACTGATATTGAATATTTCGTTTTTATCTTGAGGTGAATCGCACCGCTGTGTGTTCAATACGCCATCTTGTCACGTGAGGCTCTCCAGTGCATGTTTGTTGACCTCCAATTTGTGTTAATAGCAAAACCTTTGTGCCCTCCTTCCCCAGCGCAGCAGTTCACTCAGAGGTTGTTTGGGAATTGTTCCTCTACGTGATTAGCATTGGGCACTTAAAGGCTCTCAGACCATGAGAAACAAGATTCTTTGGTCTGATAAAATCAAGATTGAACTCTTTGGCCTGAATGCCAAGCGTCACGTCTGGAGGAAACATGGCACCATCCCTACGGTGAAGCATGGTTGTGGCAGCATCATGCTGTGGGGATGTTTTTCAGCGGCAGGGATTGGGAGACTAGTCAGGATCGAGGGAAAGATGAACGGAGCAAAGTACAGAGAGATCCTTGATGAAAACCTGCTCCAGAGCACTTAGGACCTCAGACTGGGATAAAGGTTCACCTTCCAACAGGACAACAACCCTAAGCACACAGCCAAGACAACGCAGGAGTGACAAGTCTCTGAATGTCCTTGAGTGACCCAGCAAGAGGCCGGACTAGAACCCGATCGAACATCTCTGGAAAGAGCTAAAAATAGCTGTGCAGTGACGCTCCCCATCCAACCTGACAGAGCTTGAGAGGATCTGCAGAGAATAATGGTAGAAACTCCCCAAATACAGGTGGGCCAGGCTTGTAGTGTCATACCCAAGAAGACTTGCTAAAAATTCTAAAAACCTGTTTTTGCTTTGTCATTATGGGGTATTGTGTGTAGATTGATGAGGGGGGAAAAACAATTTAATCAATTTTAGAATAAGGCTGTAACATAACAAAGTGTGGAAAAAGTCAAGTGATCTGAATACTTTCCGAATGCACTGTATGTGTGTGTGCTTGCCTGCGTCCGTGCATATTCATGCATTCATGTTTGTGCGTTTTTCTTGAATGAGTGTGTGTATGCATGTGTATGTGTGTGTGTATGCTTTTATGATGTGTGTGTGCCTGCATGCATGCCAGCGCTCTCACCATTGTTGGACTGGGTGCCCCCCAGTAGCAGTGCTGGTATCCCTGCTGCAGAGGACAGCATCCAGATACATATGTTAATCATCTTGGCTTTGATGGGTGTCCGGAAGTCCAGGGCCTTGACTGGGTGGCACACGGCCACATAGCGGTCCACACTCATCATGGTCAGGGTGAAGATGCTGGTAAACATGTTGTAGTAGTCGATGGAGATGAACACCTTACACACCACCTCGCCAAACGGCCATGAGTTTAACAGGTAGTCAGTGCTCTGGAAAGGCATCGTCGTGGTGACCAGGGCGTCGGCCAGAGCCAGGTTGAAGATGTAAATGTTGGTGGCCGTCTTCATCTTTGTGTACCTGTTTCAAAACAGCGTAGAGTAAAGAATGTAGGGTAGAATGTGTAAGGTCCATATCTGAGTTTAAATACTATTTGAAATCATCTTAAATACTCTATCTGGGCTTGATTCAGCTTGCCTGGCATAGTGGAACCAATAGAATAGTGACGAGTGCAAACTCCATCCATCTGGCAGACTAGAGCAGCCTTTTTCAAACCTCTCCTCGGGACCCCTTGACGTTTAAGTCATGCGTAACTGCAACTCAACATGGCTGCGGGAACATGGGTGTGTCAACATAGACGGGCGTATCAACACAGGTGGGTGTATGGAAAGCAAACAGCTAATTGGGCAGATTTGTTGCCACTCAACTGTTTCTGTGAGAGCATTTTAGCTAAGCCTAACCCTAACCCTTTTCCTAACCTTAACCTTATTCTCCTAACATTCTACGTTAGTTCTCCTAAACTGCTCTGTAAACAAACCATCAGTCCCGATAAAACAGCATCACCACACAGGAACTGACCAATGAAAACATTTTAAGAAACGAAAAACAACACCGCTCAATCAAAACCATCTAACCAATCACAGAGCACTGATGTTGGTCCCGTATAGCTCAGTTGGTAGAGCGTGGCGCTTGTAACGGCAGGGTTTTGGGTTCGATTCCCACTGGGGGCCAGTACAAAAAAATATTATGCACTCACTAACTGTAAGTCGCTCTGGATAAGAGCGTCTGCTAAATGACTAAAATGTAAATGTAATGTTATGTCCATCGCTGATGATCCACCCACATATTTCACCATGCCCACTTTCAGACACATTTCGCGTATGCAGTTACCCCATTGTCACGCCCTGGCTCTGGGGACTATGTTATGTTGAGCCAGGGTGTGTAAGTCTATGTTTAATTTTCTATGTTGGTCTGAGTGACTCCCAATCAGAGGCAACGAGTGTCAGCTGGGTGTCTCTGATTGGGAGCCATATTTAACTGTTTGTCTTGCACTTTGTGTTTTGTGGTTTCTTGTTCCTTTTGGTTGTGTATCGAAGGACTTCACGTTTCGTTCTTTGTTTTGATCGTGTGATCAGTTGAATAAATATAATATGTTCACCCGCAACGCTGCGCCTTGGTCCTCTCTGTTCGACGAGCGTGACAGAAGAAACCACCTTAACCAGACCAAGCAGCGTGTTCAGGAGCCATCGCTGGCAGATCTCCGTGGCAACCTCGACTGGATCAAGCAGCGTGACGAGGAGAGAGGATGGACGTGGGAGGAGATGATTGCGAGTCTGGCAAGAGGGAGGAGAGACCCCCAGGAAATTTTTAGGGGGGGGCTCACGACGTCGGGCCAGCAGGTGTACGGGTTAGAGCGGTGCAAAGCGTTGGCAGAGAAGGCCGCCAGGTTAGGGGGGCCACTGGGCACAGAGGAGAGGGAAAGTGTGGAGGCACGGCGAGAGGTACTGGGGTGTGTTACCAGTCCGGTCCGGCCCGTTCCTGATCCCTGCGTGGGGCCAGTGGTGTGTGTCCCCAGTACGGTCCGGCCTGTTCCTGCCATTCCCACCAAGTCAGTGGTGCGCGTCGTCAGCCCAGCCCGGCCTGTTCCTGCCATTCCCACCAAGTCAGTGGTGCGCGTCGTCAGCCCGGCCCGGCCTGTTCCTGCCATTCCCACCAAGTCAGTGGTGCGCGTCGTCAGCCCAGCCCGGCCTGTTCCTGCCATTCCCACCAAGTCAGTGGTGTGCGTCGACAGCCCAGCCCGGCCTGTCCCTGCTCCACGCACAAAGCCTACGGTGTGCGTCGACAGCCCAGCCCGGCCCGTTCCTGCTCTCCGCACCAAGTCTGTGGTGCGCGTCGCCAGCCCAGTCCGGCCCATCCAAGCTTCCCGCACCAGGCCAGTGGTGTGCGTCGTCAGTCCGGCACGGCCCGTTCCTGCTCTCCGCACCAAGTCAGTGGTGCGCGTCGTCAGCCCGGTCCGGCTCATTCCTGCTCCCCGCACCAAGTCAGGGGTGCGCTTCGTCAGCCCGGTCCGGCCCGTTCCTCCTCCACGCATCAAGCCAGGGGTGTGCGTCGTCAGTCCAGCACAACCCGTGCCTGGGTCATGTCCGGAGCCGGATCCGCCGCCGAGGCGGAGTGCCCACCCGGTCCCTCCCCTGTTGTGGTTGTTTGGCGCGGCCGGAGTCCGCGCCTTTGGGGGGGGGTACTGTCACGCCCTGGCTCTGGGGACTATGTTATGTTGAGCCAGGGTGTGTAAGTCTATGTTTATTTTCTATGTTGGTCTGAGTGACTCCCAATCAGAGGCAACGAGTGTCAGCTGGGTGTCTCTGATTGGGAGCCATATTTAACTGTTTGTCTTGCACTTTGTGTTTTGTGGTTTCTTGTTCCTTTTGGTTGTGTATCGAAGGACTTCACGTTTCGTTCTTTGTTTTGATCGTGTGATCAGTTGAATAAATATAATATGTTCACCCGCAACGCTGCGCCTTGGTCCTCTCTGTTCGACGAGCGTGACACCCATAGAGATAGATAGAGGACTCTAGTGCCCATTTCAGCGGCATTAAGGACTTTCACCATTTTTGAAGTTGTCAACTGGGTGGCTTCCTATGGGTTAGGAAGGATCACATGATTCCATCCGTGTCATCAGGAGGGATCAGCCAATGAATTATACTCGTGAGCAAACATTCCATAATGGCAGGTGGCACTCAATCGCAAATCTTGACTTTATACCTGTTCAAACAACACCCTCTAGGTGGCAGTATGCACACTTCCAGTTTGTTTGCAAACTCATTGAAGTAGTAGGAGAAGCAAATTGACTACTTCAAAATGGAGATTGCCTCAATGGTACTGCCCATGCTCTCACAAATGCCATAATGAGACAGATACAATGATGCGATGTCTATCTAAGTCTATGTGTTACCCATACTTGAGACGTTTGACAATTTTGTTGTAGCCCTGAACTATCACACCTAATTCAAGGGCTTGATGATTAGTAGACTAATTTAATCAGGTGTTGTAGTTCTGGAATAGTTGAAATACAATTCAAATAATGGTTGGGAGTCCCTGTGGAGAGGTTTGAAAAAAGCTAGACTAGAGAAAATGCCAAAAGTATTTGAAAGATTTCAAATAGTATTTGAACTCAGGTGATGAAAGATTGTTATTGACAGTTGATGAAAGAACTAGATGAAACCCAATGGGGAAACTTTTCCATCTGTTAAATTGCCATCATCTAACCTGGTGATTTTCATTTCTATTGATACTCCCAACATTACTAAAAGTAATTACAAATTCTCATTCAAGGTCTTTTTATCTGTAAACAACTATCTGTAACTAGGGGAGAAAATGACAACAGTCATGTATATATGAGTCTAGTCATTTCTGTCTGATATTTTGATATGGAGAAAAATAATCTTGGCAGGGCTAGCTTAACAGCTGTCATACTTTTAAAAGCCCACTTCAGTTGAAATCCACTTTTTCGAGCTGAAAGACAATGGCCAGTGCTTACCCATGATGGTGCACAACAATTTAAGTCAATAAGTCATTGTTTTAGTCAAAGTATGATACACTACATTACCAAAAGTATGTGGACACCTGCGCGTCGAACATCTCATTCCAAAATCATGGGCATTAATATGGAGTTGGTTCGCCCCCTTTGCTGCTATAACAGCCTTCACTCTTCTGGGAAGGCTTTTCACTAGATGTTGGAACATTGCTGCAGGGACTTGCTTCCATTCAGCCACGAGCATTAGTGAGGTCGGGCACTGATGTTGGGCGATTAGGCCTGGCTCGCAGTCGGCATTCAAATTCATCCCAAAGGTGTTTGATGGGGTTGAGGTCAGGGCTCTAAGCAGGCCAGTCAAGTTCTTCCACACCGATCTTGACAAACCATTTCTGTATGGATTTCGCTTTTTGCACAGGGGGCATTGTCATGCTGAAACAGGAAAGGGCCTTTCCCAAACTGTTGCCACAAAGTTGGAAGCACAGAATCGTCTAGAATGTCATTGTATGCTGTAGCGTTAAGATTTCCCTTCAATGGAACTAAGGGGCCTAGCCCGAACCATGAAAAACAGCCCCAGACCATTATTCCTCCTCCACCAAACTTTACAGTTGGCACAATGCATTGGGGCAGGTAGCGTTCTCCTGGCATCCGCCAAACCCAGATTCGTCCATTGGACTGCCAGATGATGAAGCGTGATTCATCAATCCAGAGAAAGTGTTTCCTCTGCTCCAGAGTCCAACGGCGGCGAGCTTTACAACTCTCCAGCAGACGCTTGGCATTGCGCATGGTGATCTTAGGCTTGTGTGCGGCTGCTCGGCCATGGAAACCCATTTCATGAAGCTCCCGACGAACAGTTCTTGTGCTGACCTTGCTTCCAGAGGCAATTTGGAACTCGGTAGTGAGTGCTGCGACTGAGGACAGACAATTTTTACGTACTACGTGCTAAAGCACTCGACGGTCCCGTTCTGTGAACTTGTGTGGCCCACCACTTCGCGGCTGGGCCGTTGTTGTAGTTACAGTTGACAAGGGCAGCTCTAGCAGGGCAGAAATTTGATGAACTGACTTGTTGGAAAGGTGGCATCCTATGACGGTACCACGTTGAAAGTCACTGAGCTCTTCAGTAAGGCCATTCTCCTGCCAATGTTTGTCTATGGAGACACCTGTCAGCAACGGGTGTGGCTGAAATAGCCGAATCCACTAATTTGAAGGGGTGTCCACGTACTTTTGTATATGTTGTGTATATTTGGGGTTGAAGTGACAAATCTGAACTTACTTCTTTGGGCAAATCCATGTGAATGTTGTGTCTTTTTATATGATATGACATACAAATTATTTTCAGCCTACGTTTCGTTTCAGGGCTGAGTTTATTTGAATGTTACTACCCACCAGCATGGCATTGTTTATTAATCAGAAACCGCTGCAAAGTTATTCCTCTTCGCGACTGAGGTGAGCCAAACAGCCTTGGGTCCACTTGGCTGCCTGAGCCATGGAGCAAATTAAAATACGGGGTGCCAACTTCTGTTTTGCACCTCCACTTACCTCACCCCCCCCAGAAAATTAGATCATTTGTCAATTTTCCCCCCAAGATGAATGATTTTGACCACTAAAGTTTTGCTTTCACTAAATGCTCCACTGCTTTGATTGGTGTAACGCTAGCTAGAAACCACGAAAGAAAATTAAAGGAATTTATAGTTACATGTCATTTGCGGCCTGCATGATCATGAGCAAAGTCATTGTAGCCTATCATTTCACTTCCCCTGTGAGTACCATGAGCACAGGCTGACTTGGCTTTGCTGTACCGTAGCCGAAGCCTGCCAGCAGTCTAACTACCAAATATTGCACCGTGTCCATTAAAATGTAGAAAAACGCATATCAGCTATATTTCAATAGTTACCCATATTACCAGAGCCTCATCTTATTCTTTCTAACTATTTCTATGGTGGATTCGCGGCCGCAATTTATGGAAGATGCCAAAACTTTGAAGATAACAATAGATGGTGAAGTCAAAGATAGGCCAGTGGTTTCCATCTGTTGCGAAGTTTTCCCTAAATCAATGCTTTTGACAAATCCAGCTCCAGAACCAGCCATAAAGCCATCTGGCTAATCTTTTGAATATGGTGTAGTAAAAAAAAATTACAACAAGAGATAAGATTAGCTAGGTAGTTTAGGTTAGCATGCTAGCTAGTTACACTGACAGCTGTAAGTGCCCTATTTGTTGATGTTTATCAACTCCATGAGGAAATTCCCACACCCAATTCGTGAATATGTATAAGTAGCCTAATAATATTTGCTGGAACGGAGCAAATGGAATGTCATCAAACACATGGAAACCATGTGTTTGCTGTATTTGATACCATTCCACCTATTCCGCTCCAGCCATTACCATGAGCCCGTCCTCCCCATTTAAGGTGCCACCAACCACCTGTGGTGCATTTCCTCTTTTGGACAGGAAATTATGTTGAAATAGTGGCGGCAACTTCCTCTGGGGGGGTACTATAAATTGTGTCCCAATCATGTAAGTAATCTACTTTATCCGATTTATACTTTAAAGTGGCAATCTGGGATTGGTACATCCATTTTAGGACTTTTAAATAAATTATTTATAGCCACTGGCCGTGTCTGACTACTTGCGTTCTAAATAGTAGGCATTTTGGGTATGCAAAATAGTATACAAAGTAGTATATGAAATTTAAAAAAATGTGTATGCTTTAAATGCCAGGATATCATCCTCATTTCAGCGTTTCATCTAGTAGAATTTGCTGCACACTTGAGGAAGAGAGTCGTCTTTCAAGACCCGCGTGTGTTTGACATCAACTGATATTCAGCTGAGGGGGGCACGCTGTACCAAAATGAACGAATGGCGGGATTCAACGTAATTGCACATTACATGACGCATTCTCAGTAGGATGAGCCTAGTATGCTGATATTTGTTGCTTACTGCATTCAATCTTAATAAACAGTACGTTCTAAATAGTATGTAGTACGATTAGTACACAGTGTGCAGTTGAAGTAAGAAATAGGCAAGCCAGACTTCGGAGATGGCCATTGATTATTGAAGAATACAGGCTAACATATAAATGTGTCATTAGCTTAGTTCAAATGTTTTACCTGGCAGTAGCTGTCTCAACTGTCTAAACTTCAAAACATGGTTAAAACAATCATTTTGATCTCATGGATGGTCAGTCCTTGCATCCATAGCTCAGTCTATGAATTTGAGTGTAGTTACATTTCTCTAGCCCCATCCCTCAGCTGTTTACCCCAAAAGTGTCGGGGTGACCGCATTGTTGCATTTGAATCCCAGATTGCCTTTAAAGAACTGCATCTTTAAGATCTGAAATGGCTACAGCATAACGTACATATAGTATTATAGACTATTGGTCAGTAACCATACACATGATCCACTAGAGGTTAGTTGAGCCTGTTGCTTTTTGGATCAATACCTTGGACATGCTCCATTTCACTCAGCCTATATTATTGAGCATGCAATGGGTAATTGCTGTGGAGACCACTGCTTCAAATGTGCATATCGTTTAACCATCCCGTAAAAAGCTTGTATCTCATTTTGTTGCATTTTGCACAAGACATATTGTATGTTGCCCATATTGGTCTGGTCAAAATAGTGCACTATATAGGGAATAGGGTGCCATTTGGGACATTACCATAGTCAAATCCTAGTCCTTGGGAGCACATGATAAAGTTCCAGCCACTGCAGGGGTGATGATGCCTCGATCTTCCAATGACTTCTGTCACAGGTGATTTAAGGACAGACCCTAGTGAAATAACTCCATAACAACAGGACTGAAACCCCAATCTTCCCTAGAATCAATCACAGCTCTGAGGTGGTAATGTAACCATAACAACAGTGACATGTTGCCACTTGAGTTCAGAAGTAGAGGACTTCCATTATGCCCATTTGGTGTTATGCTAATAAATCATATGAAATAAATCATATTTGGATCCACTTTGCAAGTGCATTCCATTTCCTGATTGCTAAATGTATAATCTCTCGTGGACAGACAATTCTTGCTATAATTTTACTTCTGGGTAACCGAGATTACTAAATGTATAATTTAGGAAACTTCTATTAAGAAGAAGATGTGTAAGAAAAAAAATCTGTCAACCAGATAAAAATATACAAATTCTCAACTGAGCTGGCTACAAAAAACAGAGAGCTGAGAGTGTATCGCAATTAGCTAACCAATAGAATGGAATAAACTTGGGGAAGTGACTGAATGGCACTGTGGATGACAGGTAATGTGCAATAAAACTGATTTGCGGTAATCGTCTAGTCTGGAGCACTTTGTGAGGTGTTGGTGCACTGCACATGACACCAGCTCTGATTTATTTGTCTACACAGCATAAATAAAACCCAATGAGGTGCAAGCAACCCAATCAGCATTATAGAGGGCCACTGGTTTTAAATGACACATTTAAAACTCTTATAAACATCGCCCCAAAAAGATGTAGCATTCCAACTGTAAAAAGGCCCAATAGTAAAAAGGTATTGTTCCCTCCAATAGAACGGTACAGTATATGTTCTGAATGGGTCATGATTGAAACAAAATAATCAACAAACCATATAGTGATTGTACATTTTGTACAATAAAGTTTAAACATGCACCTGCCACTGGGTGGCTCACAAGTGTTGCAGATGTCAGAAAAATGTACTTTTTGTTTTTTTGTGCTAAAATGTGGTTAGGTGTAATGCATGGGCATCTTACTGTAATGTTGTATTTTTTAGCATACCATTAATTTGCCAAAAATCTTTAGCAATAGCCTATATATTGTCAAAGTTGATATCAATGCAATATTGAGGTGAGTGAGCAAATAGATCATGATAAACCTTACCTGATGATAACATACATGACGAGGCAGTTGCCCACCAAGCCCACTACGAACACCACGGAGTACACAGCTGTGATGATGGGGATGATTGGGGACATGGGATCCTCTTCCCAGTCAGAGTCAAAAGTCAGATTGTGACCTTCTGGGTATCCAGACTGCGTAGTAGCATTCATATAACAGTCTTCGGCGAGCGCGGAGAGGCACTTGTCTTCCTTGAAAATTTCAACCGGGGTGCGTTCCATTTTTGGTTATGTTTGACCACCTAACGAAAAGGAGAAAAGGGGGCTACCAGCATATGCCTTTGGCTATGCGTGAAGGAAACCCGTGAGAAAAAAAAGAACGATAAAAAAGTTGAAGATGTGCGTCAAATTATAATTAATAATTTACGTTTGTATATTAAACCAACTTTCTTATGTGCCGTTCAAAAAACGAATGAAAACGATCCATCTCCATTATATATACAGGTAAATTAAATCATGTTTTTACTGTGATAACACAATTAAAGCTTAGAGCGTAATGCATCATTTCACCAATCCGCGCACTTGATAACTTACCCTCTGGATATTAGTTCCTTCTGTTCCTTTTTTTGTGTCTGTAAAATATTGAATTTGTGCTGAACGAAACGATGTTAGATATTTTCTGTTTGAATGCAGAAGGATATGGCTCGCCAAACTTTGTAGAGTGGGGTATGAGAGAGACAAGCACAACACCGCAGCTCAGCGGAGACTCCAGCACACGCACAGCTCCGGCTACGCCGCGCACTCCCGCTCAAATATGACGTCAGAGAAATGACAATAACCTCAACATAGGATATCTATGAACCTCAAGTCAAGGTCTACGTCCCCATGTAACCATATAATTCGATGTAGCCATGGAATAGCCTACAACTGTGAGAGGCAAAGAAAATGCATAAATACGTTTCCTTATTACATTATTTTCATCACAACAATAGTATCTTTATCATCTAAATTATTATTACACTATATCATATTATATGTGGAAGTTATTGACTATGAGTAATAAATAATGCGAACCTACTCTAGACTCACTTGAATTGTTTGAATTAACTCCAACACTGTTCTATTCTGCAGGGGTCTTCAACAAGTTATAGGAGGACATCTGTGTAATACCCTGATTGGTTTAATTTATTAAATAATTTAAAAACGTGTAACCATAACATCAAACAATAATACCAGTTGATATAACATACATCAATAATCAGATTGATCAGAGAAATCAGATAATTGAGCTGTGCCTCTTGTTATAACCTCTGATTGCATGAAAAAACATGTTAGAGATCAGAGCAGCACAAAACCAATCATCCATCATCATTAACCAATTATCAGAGACACAAAAGACCTCTAACAAAGATGATGTCCTGGATGTATGCTATGTGATTATGCACTGTGAATAATCATATACTGTGCAGAATGCATATGACCTATAGTGGCACAGTGCATATCCTCTATCATGTAATGTAGGTAAATACACAGAGTATACATAACATTAAGAACATGACATACTGTTTCCATGACATAGACTGACCAGGTAAATCCAGGTGAAAGCTATGATCCCTTATTGATGTCACTTGTTAAATCCAATTCAGTCTGTGTAGATGAAGGGGAGGAGACAGGTTAAAGAAGGATTTTTAAGCCTTGAGACAATTGAGACATGGATTGTGTGTGCCATTCAGAGGGTGAATGGGCAAGACAAAATATTGAAGTGCCTTTGAAGATAGTATGCCAGGCGCATCGGTTTGTGTCAAGAACTGCAATGCTGCTGGGTTTTTCATGCTCAACAATTTCCCGTGTGTATCAAGAATGGTCCACCACCCAAAGGACATCCAGCCAACTTGACACAACCGTGGGAAGCATTGGAGTCAACATGGGCCAGCATCCCTGTGGAACGCTTTCGACACCTTGTAGATCCATGCCCGATGAATTGAGACTGTTCTGAAGGCAAAAAGGGGGGGGGAGTGCAACTCAATATTAGGAAGGTGTTCCTTGGTATACTCAGTGTATAGGCTACTATGTGTATGTCCTGAAATGCATGTACGAGCTGTAACTCTGTATGAGCTGTAACAGTGGTCCCCTGTAGCTCAATTGGTAGAGCATGGCGCTTTGAACGCCAAGGTAGTGGGTTCGATCCCCAGGACCACCCATACGTAAAAATGTATGCACACATGACTGTAAGTCGCTTTGGATAAAAGCGTCTGCTAACTGGCATATTATTATTATTATTATTTAACTGATGTGAGTGGAAATGCTGTGTCTCAGTCTCAATTTGTAGTATCCTGGGTAGCCTGAGGGAAACAAAGGATCCATGAGCTCTTACCACTAATTACAGCTAATTAGAGGAGAAAGCAAATGAGCACTCAAACCTCATTAACGCAACCCAAAATGCTTCTGCAGTGATTCACATAGTGGATATGATGCATGATGGGTCCTCAGTTCAAATGAGTTCAGCAGATATACAAACAACAGGAAGCAGATTGAAGCACTCCAGCACAGGTCATGCAATGTTTAAGAGTCATCATCTCCATAGATGACTATTGATTGGTGCACTTTTATTCTACATTGCTATAGTACTGATGATTATTGAGTCAAACTTTGACTTGATCCTCTTGGCCCCTTTGGGAGCATAGGGTATTCACTTTGGCAAATCCTCCCTGACCTGTTCACCGGACATGCTACCTTGTCCTGGACCTGCTGTTTCAACTCTCTCTCTCTCTCTCTCTCTCTCTCTCTCTCTCTCTCTCTCTCTCTCTCTCTCTCTCTCTCTCTCTCTCTCTCTCTCTCTCTCTCTCTCTCTCTCTCTCTCTCTCTCTCTCTCTCTCTCTCTCTCGACCTCTGAATGCTTGGCTATGAAAAGCCAACTGACATTTACTCCTGAGGTGCTTACCTGTTGCACTTTCTATAACCACTGTGATTATTATTTGACCCTGCTGGTCATCTATGAATGTTTGAATATCTTGAAGAACGATTTAGCCTTAATGGTACCCTTACAATCTCCAGCCAGAAGAGGACTGGCCACCCCTCACAGCCTGGTTCCTCTCTAGGTTTCTTCCTAGGTTCCTGCTTTTCTAGGGATTTTTCCAAGCCACCGTGCTTCCACTTTTTTTTATTTTATTTCACCTTTATTTAACCAGGTAAGCCAGTTGAGAACAAGTTCTCATTTACAACTGCGACCTGGCCAAGATAAAGCAAAGCAGTGCGATAAAAACAACACAGAGTTACATATGGGGTAAAAAACATAAAGTCAAAAATACAACAGAAAATATATATACAGTGTGTGCAAATGTAGCAAGTTATGGAGGTAAGGCAATAAATAGGCTATAGTGCAAAATAATTACAATAGTATTAACACTGGAATGCTAGATGTGCAAGAGATTATGTGCAAATAGAGATACTGGGGTGCAAAAGAGCAAAATAAATAACAATATAGGGATGAGGTAGTTGGGTGGGCTAATTTCAGATGGGCTGTGTACAGGTGCAGTGATCGGTAAGGTGCTCTGACAACTGATGCTTAAAGTTAGTGAGGGAGATAAGAGTCTCCAGCTTCAGAGATTTTAGCAATTCGTTCCAGTCATTGGCAGCAGAGAACTGGAAGGAATGGCGGACAAAGGAGGTGTTGGCTTTGGGAATGACCAGTGAGATATACCTGCTGGAGCGCAGACTACGGGTGGGTGCTGCTATGGTGACCAATGAGCTAAGATAAGGCGGGGATTTGCCTAGCAGTGATTTATAGATGGCCTGGAGCCAGTGGGTTTGACGACGAACATGTAGTGAGGACCAACCAACAAGAGCGTACAGGTCACAGTGGTGGGTAGCGTATGGGGCTTTGGAGACAAAACGGATGGCACTGTGATAGACTACATCCAATTTGCTGAGTAGAGTGTTGGAGGCTATTTTGTAAATGACATCGCCGAAGTCAACGATCGGTAGAATAGTCAGTTTTACGAGGGCATGTTTGGCAGCATGAGTGAAGGAGGCTTTGTTGCGAAATAGGAAGCCGATTCTAGATTTAACTTCCACATCTGTATTGCTTGCTTTTTGGGGGTTTAGTCTGGGTTTCTGTATAAGCACTTTGTGACAACTGCTGATGTAAAATGTTTTTTATAAATAAATGTGATTGATTGATTGATTGATAGCTCTCCACATCAATCTTTTCTGTGCAAGAGCTTTTAGTCACACTCTGAAGCAGGGTTTCCCAAACTCGGTCCTGGGTGCACATTTTGTTTTTTGCCCTAGCACTACACAGCTGATTCAAATAACCAACTCATCATCAAGCTTTGATTATTTGAATCAGCTGTGTAGTGCTAGAGCAAAAACCAAAACGTGCATCCAGGGGGGGCCCCAGGACCGAGTTTAGGAAACTCTGCTCTAAAGGGTCTTAGTTTCAAGCCCCTTTTCCCTCAAAAAATTATGTATTTTGGTTGAACAGTTGTCTTTCATGGAAGATCATCTGAGATTGTGTACAAACACTACAGTACAGCAAAATGCTTTCCTGGAAATTCTCTGTCAAGCATTGAACAATATGTGTTATCTGTTTGGATAGGGGGTCCTAATGCATTTCTCATCATTTTTTGAAAGGGTAAACTGGTTTGTGTCTCTTCTGTCAAAATAGCAGTAATATGTTGTGACATTCCAGCAACACTCTGTACTACATAAAGGAAAAGCATCAACGGCTCAACCTTGTGTTATTCATGAAAATATAATAAAGTGAAATGGCTTTTCTACTGCAATGGCTGAAATGTATGACAGCCATTTTGAAATGTAATATATTTCTTGAAAATGACAGTGTCATTTATTTTCCCACTGTATCAATTGTCAATGTGGATGTCTTGACCTTTCAGTGTGGATCACATCCCATGTCTTGCTCTTCATGTAGTTGTTGATGTAAGGCTCAAGTCATCTCTGGATTTAAGGAGTGAAATATTCCTGACCTTAAAGGAAACTATATTTCACAGCTTCCATCACAAACGGATCTCACAACGTAAGGCAAATCAGACACATGGAAATAATGATGGTGTCACCTGGCAGAGTCTACTATAATTTGTTACATTGGACATTGTCACGGTTTCGGCCGAGGCTGCTCCTCCTCCTTGTTCGGGCAGGCTTCGGCGGTCGTCGTCCCCGGAGTACTAGCTGCCACTGTTGTATGTTTTCGATGTTTGTTTGGTTTTGTCTTATTGGTACACCTGTTTCCGTTTAGTGTTTATTATGTGTCCTATAAGTTCTCGTTGTTTTAGTCTTGTGTTGTGTGTAATTGTTCACCGGTCAGAAGGTGCAGTGTTTGTTTCCTCCATTGTATAGGAGAGAGTTTCCGCACTTGTGTGTGCGCTATTTTTGGTGCTTAGAGTTTACGCGTTGTGTGCGTAATTTCATTTTTCCTCCAGGCTCTTGTTGAGGCCCGTTAGTTTTTCGTGACATTACTAAAGCCTGTTGGACGAAGCCTCTGTGTCCTGCGCCTGATTCCTGCACCACATCCACATTCCACACTGACAGAATTACACACCACATCGATGGAATCAGCAGGAGCAGCAGCAGCATCCGAGTCGTTCGAGGAGCGCGTCCGCGGACAGGACGACAGGATCAACCAACTCGGGACCGCCCTGCAGGGAGTTATAAATACTCTGCACCGATGGGAGACCAGTGGGGTACCCACACCTCCACCTACTTCACCCCCACCATCGGCCAGTCCGCCCGTCCAAGCTCCGGAACCCAGTGGGATTCGGCTCTCGCTCCCGAGGGCGTATGATGGTACCGCTGCCGGGTGTCAGGGTTTCCTCCTGCAGGTAGAACTCTACCTAGCCACCGTACACCCGGCGCCCCTGGGACACGAGAGCGTTTCCGCCCTCATCTCCTGTCTCACCGGCAAGGCGTTGGAGTGGGCCAACGCCGAATGGAGGAGGATAGACGCCGCTACGATCACCTACGCGGAGTTCTCCCGCCGCTTCAGGGCTGTGTTCGACCATCCACCTGAGGGGAAAGCGGCGGGGGAGCGTCTATTCTACCTCCGGCAGGGGAAGAGGAGCGCCCAGGAGTTTGCCTTGGAGTTCCGGACTCTAGCGGCAGACGCAGGGTGGAATGAGCGGGCCCTCATCGACCACTTTCGGTGCAGCCTACGGGAGGACGTCCGCCGTGAGCTGGCTTGCAGGGACGCCAACCTCTCGTTCGACCAGTTGGTGGACATGGCCATCCGCCTCGACACCCTGCTGGCCACCCGCGGACGTCCCGAGTGGGGGCCGTCCATTCCACCCTCCAGCGCCTCCGAGCCGAGTCCTATGGAGCTCGGGGGTGCTGGCGCTATAGAAAGGAGGAGAAGGAGTCCGAGGGGGGCCGTCCCCTGCACCAACTGTGGCCGTGGAGGACACACTCCGCCCCCACTGGACATCGAGGGGGCTCCGGCATACACAGTTTGGTCCATCTTGGATTCGAGACATCGGATGGGGGGTCTCCAATATCTCGTGGAGTGGGAGGGGTACGGTCCGGAGGAACGGTGCTGGGTGCCGAGGAGGGACATCTTAGACCTGTCTCTTCTGACTGAGTTCCACCGTGGTCACACCACGCGCCCTGCTCCGCGTCCTCCTGGTCGTCCCCGAGGCCGGGGTCGGCGCACGGCTGGAGCCGCGCATCAAGGGGGGGTACTGTCACGGTTTCGGCCGAGGCTGCTCCTCCTCCTTGTTCGGGCAGGCTTCGGCGGTCGTCGTCCCCGGAGTACTAGCTGCCACCGTTGTATGTTTTCGATGTTTGTTTGGTTTTGTCTTATTGGTACACCTGTTTCCGTTTAGTGTTTATTATGTGTCCTATAAGTTCTCGTTGTTTTAGTCTTGTGTTGTGTGTAATTGTTCACCGGTCAGAAGGTGCAGTGTTTGTTTCCTCCATTGTATAGGAGAGAGTTTCCGCACTTGTGTGCGCGCTATTTTTGGTGCTTAGAGTTTACGCGTTGTGTGCGTAATTTCATTTTTCCTCCAGGCTTTTGTTGAGGCCCGTTTGTTTTTCGTGACATTACTAAAGCCTGTTGGACGAAGCCTCTGTGTCCTGCGCCTGATTCCTGCACCACATCCACATTCCACACTGACAGACATTTCAGAAAGAGATCCCCAAAAGTAAGCCAGGCAAAGAAGCCTGGACTGCTATCTCTTAGGTTGTATTCCAAATGGCACCCTATTCCCTATATATAGTTCACTACTTTTGACCAGAGCCCTATGGGGAGCCCTATGGGAATATAATGCCATTTGGGACGCAGACTTACTCTGCATAAGCAGCTTTCTTGATTAGAGGTCTCAGGGACAAGGGTGGTAGTACATTTGGATATTGCATTTTCATATGGCATGAGAAACTGTCTTGATCTGAAGGACAGGGATTGAGGCACACACTGTTCATCTGCTGCAAAATGGATTGAGTGCATTTGATTAGAAGGACTCAGATGAGATGAGAGACACAGATGAGATATGCTGTAATTTCAACACTAGTGCAGGATAAAATCAACCTTGTACAAGTCATGTCCCACTGGGCAAAACCTGGTTCAATCAATGGAGTATTTTGTGTAGATTGTTGACAAAAAAATTACAATTAAATCCATTTTAATCCCACTTTGTCACACAATAGAATGTGAAGAAATCCAAGTGGTCTGAATACTTTTGCAAGGTAGTATTTGAAAATGTGTCAATGTGTTACAATTTACAAACACATGTCAAGTAACTATTTAACCTATAGCTAAGATGTTTCCTCTGTATTTGATACAGAATTTCATTTCTTCTTCCAAGCCATGTTTAGACTACATATCTTGCACATATATTGTCATATTTGATGACTGTCTATTTGGTCAGTAGCAGTCCACAGACCATGGGTTTCAATCTCATGGTAGCAAACAAGAATACTGTGCAGTGTGAAAACACAGAGATCCAATTTGGAGAGCAGCTTACGTTTCTATCCTTCCACGAACCTACTGTTGCTGGAAATGAATTTATGATCTTTATGTTTATTGAAACAGCGAGGGTCAAAGATCAATATTAATGTGGCTTTAAATCTGCGCCAGTCATTTGATGATTGTATCTAGTCCTTGGAAGAATCTCTGGGATCGCGGTGATTTAAAATATTGTGTGTTTGTGCGTGCGTGTGTGAATGTGTGAGTGATACACTCACATGACCATTGAGTGGCATACTGAAACTTGGGTACTTCTATAGCCAGTGAGCCAACTCCTATAAGATGTATGGTTGAAGTAATCTCAGTTTAGCACTGGCATGTGTCTAATGCAGGGTCTTGTTTTTGTTGTTGGGTTCTCTCTTCATTTAGTATGTTTGGGGTCAGGGTCAATGCCATTCTCCTGGATTTCACTTAAAGGGATTGCTGAGACAAACACAAACAAGTTGAATAAAACCATTTGCCAGCAGGAGGATAAAATTTAGCTTGATTCAAAAAGAAGAAAATCACAACGTGAACCAGTGAACCATGAGCTCTGTTGCTCTGTCTCTCTCTCTCTCTCTCTCGCTCTCTCTCTCTCATATAACAGATTATGTATTACTGCATTTTATTTGTGAAACATTTTCTTCTCAACACTGAATGACATTTGTGTCTGGAAGAAAATGAGTTATTTACACCTGGGGAATCTCTCTCTCTCTCTCTCTCTCTCTCTCTCTCTCTCTCTCTCTCTCTCTCTCTCTCTCTCTCTCTCTCTCTCTCTCTCACTCCATCTCTCTCTCTCTGTCTCTGTCTCTGTCTCTTTACCTCTCTACATGTCTCTTTCTAATGCACGCAGTCGGCTCGGTTGGTTGCTGTCTCTCGTCTCACATCTCTCATCTCTCCCTCCCTCCTCCCTGTGTCACTCCCTCACAGTACGGCCCCTCCCCCTCCTGCGAGAGCGGAACCTCTCTCCTGCCTCTCACACTTTATCAGCTCTGGTTAATAAAGTAGCTTACAAAATGACTTTCTGCTGCTTCCCTCACTCGGATCGTACAGGGTTTGGATCTGACCAGGTCTGTATGGAACGGGTCTAGTTGTCCTCTGTTCAGTTCGGAACGGGTCTCTGTATTTAAAAAAATGATTTATGCATAACGGGTCCGGGTGGGATATTTCCAGGTCCATTTCTGAACGGGTCCAACTTTTTGGACCCGTGAAGACCTCTACTACAGTGTATTGCCAAAAACCTCCATACTACTCAAAAACTTCAAACATAGGCTCTGACCTGTCCAATGAGACAAACTGTTTAAAGAATCCAACAGTACCCAAACACTCTCTCTCTCTCTCTCTCTCTCTCTCTCTCTCTCTCTCTCTCTCTCTCTCTCTCTCTCTCTCTCTCTCTCTCTCTCTCTCTCTCTCTCTCTCTCTCTCTCTCTCTCTCTCTCTCTCTCTCTCTCTCTCTCTCTCTCTCTCTCTCTCTCTCTCTCTCTCTCTCTCTCTCTCTCTCTCTCTCTCTCTCTCTCTCTCTTACACACACACACACACACACACATACACTAATATGCATGTCACATACAGGGTATCTTTCAATCTTGTGGAGTTTGGGCTGGTATTTTGAGTCTATTCATGCATGATAAATGCTAATGCTAAGTCATTTTCATGCGTAATAATTGTACTGGGATACCTTTGCAATTATTTGTCATTAAACTGAGAAGTGAGAAGGGAATAACAGCCAGAGTATAGATAGGCTTAATTACTTACTTAGAGAACTTACTGAAAAATCCCCACTGCCTCTCTCAGAAGTTAATTGCAATAATGCTTTGGGGTCATAACAAGCAATAAACATCCTGCTTTATTATCTCCACTCACGGCTCCGAGAGAACACAGACGTCTGTCTGTCTGTTCTGATTAATCAAAGTTTTCAGATTGATTTCACTTATCCCCTTTAGTATGGGTCTACGGCTGAAGTTAAGATGTCGCTGGCTAGTTTTGGCTATTATGTGAACCACTGGTGAGAGAGTGAGGAATGGAGAAGCCAGCTGTAAACAAACAAGTGTCAAGTTGCAGCTTATCTGCCCTGATTAAATGTGTCTTTCTGAAAGCAGACAGCTGTTGTGCTGTCTGTGTGGAGTTACTTCCCCAACAATGATGTCATAAGGCCTGAAATAAGTTTTGGCAACAGGAATGTGAGTTGATTATCTACAGGGATAATCTTTACCAACCAGTCTGCCTCTTACAGTATGGAGTAGAAGAGGAAGAAAATCTTACCCGTCATCAACTCTTGACAGGGCTAAGCCTAAGAATGTTTCAACAGGAGGAGCAGCTTGACTAGCAGGAAAACATGATTTGGATTAAATCAATGTGACAGATCCATTTATAAAACAGCTGAGCATCATGTGACAGACACAGTACCAGTCAAAGGTTTGGACACACCTACTCATTCAAGGGTTTTTCTTTCTTTTTACTATTTTCTACATTGTAGAATAATAGTGAAGACATCAAAACTATGAAATAACACATATGGAATCATGTAGTAACCAAAAAGTGTTAAACAAATCAAAATATATTTTATATTTGAGATTCTTCAAAGTAGCCACCCTTAGCTTTGATGACAGCTTTGCACATTCTTGCCATTCTCTCAACCAGCTTCATGAGGTAGTCACCTGGAATGCATTTCAATTAACAGGTGTGCCTTGTTAAAAGTTAATTTGTGGAATTTCTTCCTTCTTAATGCGTTTGAGCCAATCAGTTGTGTTGTGACAAGGTAGGGGGGGTATACAGAAGATAGCCCTATTTGGTAAAAGACCAAGTCCATATTATGGCAAGAACAGCTCAAATAAGCAAAGAGAAACGACAGTCCATCATTACTTTAAGGCATGAAGGTCAGTCAATACGGAAAATGTCAAGAACTTGTGCAGTTGCAAAAACCATCAAGCGCTATGAAACTGGCTCTCATGAGGACCGCCACAGGAATGGAAGACCCAGAGTTACCTCTGCTGCAGAGGATAAGTTCATTAGAGTTAACTGCTCCTCAGATTGCAGCCCAAATAAATGCTTCACAGAGTTCAAGTAACAGACACATCTCAACATTAACTGTTCAGAGGAGACTGCGTGAATCAGGCCTTCATGGTCGAATTGCTGCAAAGAAACCACTAAAGGCCACCAATATTAAGAAGAGACTTGCCTGGGCCAAGAAACACGAGCAATGGACATTAGACCTGTGGAAATCTGTCCTTTGGTCTGATGAGTCCAAATTTGAGATTTTTGGTTCCAACCGCCGTGTCTTTATGAGACGCAGAGTAGGTGAACGGATGACCTCCGCATGTGTGGTTCCCACCGTGAAGCATGGAGGAGGAAGTGTGATAGCGTGGGAGTGCTTTGCTGGTGACACTGTTTGCTGGCGATTTATTTAGAATTCAAGGCACACTTAACCAGCATGGCTACCACAGCATTCTGCAGCAATACGCCATCCTATCTGGTTTGCGCTTAGTGGGACTATCATTTGTTTTTCAACAGGACAATGACCCAACACACCTCCAGGCTGTGTAAGGGCTATTTTACCAAGAAGGAGAGTGATGGAGTGCTGCATCAGATGACCTGGCTTCTACAATCACCCGACCTCTAACCAACTGAGATGGTTTGGGATGAGTTGGACCTCAGAGTGAAGGAAAAGCAGCCAACAAGTGCTCAGCATATGTGGGAACTCCTTCAAGACTGTAGGAAAAGCATTCCAGGTGAAGCTGGTTGAGAGAATGCCAAGAGTGTGTAAAGCTGTCATCAAGGCAAATGGTGGCTACTTTGAAGAATCTGAAATATAGAACATATTTTGATTTGTTTAACACTTTTTTGGTTACTACATGATTCCATATGTGTTATTTCATAGTTTTGATGTCTTCACTATTATTATACAATGTAGAAAATAGTAAAAATAAAGAAAAACCCATGAATGAGTAGGTGTGTCCAAACTTTTGACTGGTACTGTACATGTATAAGTAGTGCCCAGGCCTATTTCATATTTACCACCTTGTAAAATGAAGTATTATACTTCAAATCTTTAAATGGGGACCTCTACAGTACACTGTATTCTGTAAATCCATATAAAATCAATGTCAAAACAACTAAAACCACAAAATGTACACAAAACCCAAGGACAGATGGGTATACTACAAAGCAGGATCAATGAGTTAGCCAGCTAACTTTGATAAACAACCAGAAATAATTATTGATTTTCTGGAGCATTAAGAAAGTTAAACTTAGATATATGTTTTTGGTTGTTGAGTCAATTAGACCATGGCCATTTCAAGTTTATTTCAGAATATTTAGGCAATTTAGCTGGCTAACTCATTGATCCTACTTTGAAGTTTACCCCTCTGGTCCAAGGGCACGCTGATGCAAACAAAGCAGAACTCCTTCCAGAGGCGGGATTTGCTTCACCTTGGGTGGGTGCTGAGAAAGTGTGTGTGGCTGTGACCATGGCCAGGGTCAGCTCAGCCTTAGTTCAAACAGTCAGCAGGGCTCCCTGTTTGATGTATGGCCCTGAGGAACAGGTGATCATCTCTCCAAAGCGCTGACTGTGCACGACGGGACGCCTGAGCATTTATGGCCGGTGCCAGAGCCAACCGGACTGCAGAGCGCAGACCCACTGCACAGTGCACACTACATCAAAGAGTGAGAGTGAGTGAGAGAGTGAGAGAGTGAGAGAGTGAGAGAGAGAGAGAGAGAGAGAGAGAGAGAGAGAGAGAGAGAGAGAGAGAGAGAGAGAGAGAGAGAGAGAGAGAGAGAGAGAGAGAGAGAGAGAGAGAGAGAGAGAGAGAGATAAAGAGAGATAAATGATTGGGCATCATTAACCATTTTTAAATCACGTTGTGTATTCTCCCCTGTAACATTACCCATCTCCTCTCATTCATTTTCTAAATTGGTTTACAGTTCTGGAGGCTCGGAATTACAGGTCTTTTTTAACCTGTCGGATTAAAATAACTCCTTCTCTGTGATCTATCTGTCCTGCAAAGGGTTCCCCGGGTGTAAATAACTCATTTTCTTCCAGACACAAATGTCATTCAGTGTTGAGAAGAAAATGTTTCAAAAATAAAATGCAGTAATACATAATATGTTATATGTCTCATTCTACAGAACATTGTTTTATAACATATGTCAGATAGACATCTACAACTGACACACTTTGTTAATATTGTATATTTTAAATATTTACCTAAATTCCTTACTACCACACTACATTTGTCACTACAGAAATATAGTGAAAAAGTTGCAATAAAGGGAGAACCATGCACAGTATTGATAATGTTGATTAACCTTCTATTACAGATAGAAGGGGGGTTCTACTAAGCTAACATATGGAACTGTTTTAAAGATGACCATACCATGGATCATTTAGCTATGTGATTTAGAATTTTAGGACCCCTGTAGGTATCAAAGAATATACAAAAAAATGATTTGATAAAATATTGAATTTGGCCTTTACTACTATAGCCCATAGAAAAGTATTGAATAACACATTAATAAATGGAAAAACCGACAGTCCCAAAAAAATCATAAGGAATAAGGTTTTGAGTGTCTGTCCTATATCTAGGAGATACTGTATAAGAAAGCTCAGGAAATATTTTAGTTTTTTGGACACATATTTAACCCCTTTTTTTGTTGGCACAAAACTACTTCCATACTTACATTCATTTTCTAAACCGGTACCAGGTTACCTTATGACGCGTCCCCTTTCCGTAGTGGGGTCATATTAGTTTGTAGCCCAAACGGTTCGGACACTTCAGACCGAAGTTGGCACATCAGCGGTACCGACTTCAGACGAGACTCGTGGGAAAGGCCGACATAGGCGGATGTGGTAGATTGAGATGCAGCCCATGCAAAAAAAACTCATATCTCCAGCTTAAACTGACGGACTTTGATGGGGATTTTTTTATTATTTTAATTAGACACGTGTGGATTTGATGCTAAAAACGTTTAAATTGAATTTAGAGAAATTTCATCTTTATTGTTCTCTTTAAAATCTTCAATGTTGATTGTATGAATGTGAAACTTATTGACCTTCCTATGTTGTGTAAATATATATATATACACAGTGAGGGAAAAAAGTATTTGATCCCCTGCTAATTTTGTACATTTGCCCACTGACAAAGACATGATCAGTCTACAATTTTAATGGTAGGTTTATTTGAACAGTGAGAGACAGAATAACAACAACAAAAATCCAGAAAAACGCATGTCAAAAATGTTATAAATTGATTTGCATTTTAATGAGGGAAATAAGTATTTGACCCCTCTGCAAAACATGACTTAGTACTTGGTGGCAAAACCCTTGTTGGCAATCACAGAGGTCAGATGTTTCTTGTAGTTGGCCACCAGGTTTGCACACATCTCAGGAGGGATTTTGTTCCACTCCTCTTTGCAGATCTTCTCCAAGTCATTAAGGTTTCGAGGCTGACGTTTAGCAACTCGAACCTTCAGCTCCCTCCACAGATTTTCTATGGGATTAAGGTCTGGAGACTGGCTAGGCCACTCCAGGACCTTAATGTGCTTCTTCTTGAGCCACTCATTTGTTGCCTTGGCCGTGTGTTTTGTGTCATTGTCATGCTGGAATACCCATCCATGACCCATTTTCAATGTCCTGGCTGAGGGAAGGAGGTTCTCACCCAAGATTTGATGGTACATGGCCCTGTCCATCGTCCCTTTAATGCGGTGAAGTTGTCCTGTTCCCTTAGCAGAAACCCCCCCCCAAAGCATAATGTTTCCACCTCCATGTTTGACGGTGGGGATGGTGTTCTTGGGGTCTTAGGCAGCATTCCTCCTCCTCCAAACACGGCGAGTTGAGTTGATGCCAAAGAGCTCCATTTTGGTCTCATCTGACCACAACACTTTCACCCAGTTCTCCTCTGAATCATTCAGATGTTCATTGGCAAACTTCAGACAGGCCTGTATATGTGCTTTCTTGAGCAGGGGGACCTTGCGGGCACTGCAGGATTTCAGTCCTTCACGGCGTAATGTGTTACCAATTGTTTTCTTGGTGACTATGGTCCCAGCTGCCTTGAGATCATTGACAAGATCCTCCTGTGTAGTTCTGGGCTGATTCCTTACGGTTCTCATGATCATTGCAACTCCACGAGGTGAGATCTTGCATGGAGCCCCAGGCCGAGGGAGATTGACAGTCTTTTGTGTTTCTTCCATTTGCGAATAATCGCACCAACTGCACCAAGCTGCTTGGCGATGGTCTTGTAGCCCATTCCAGCCTTGTGTAGGTCTACAATCTTGTCCCTGACATCCTTGGAGAGCTCTTTGGTCTTGGCCATAGTGGAGAGTTTGGAATCGGATTGATTGATTGCTTCTGTGGACAGGTGTCTTTTATACAGGTAAAAGTGGTGTCTTTTATACAAGAGTGTGCTCCTAATCTCAGCTCATTACCTGTATAAAAGACACCTGGGAGCCAGAAATCTTTCTGATTGAGAGTGGGTCAAATACGTATTTCCCTCATTAAAATGCAAATCAATTTATAACATTTTTGACATGCGTTTTTCTGGATTTATTTGTTGTTATTCCGTCTCTCACTGTTCAAATAAACCTACCATTAAAATTATAGACTGATCATTTCTTTGTCAGTGGGCAAACGTACAAAATCAGCAGGGGATCAAATACCCTTTTCCCTCACTTTACTTGAAGGCCTACCTTCAAACTCAGTGCCTCTTTGCTTGACATCATGGGAAAATCAAAAGAAATCAGCCAAGACCTCAGAAATTTTTTTGTAGACCTCCACATGTCTGGTTCATCCTTGGGAGCAATTTCTAAACGCCTTAAGGTACCACGTTCATCTGTACAAACAATAGTACGCAGGTATAAACACCATCGGACCACGCAGCCGTCATACCGCTCAGGAGATGAACGTACTTTGGTGCGAAAAGTGCAAATCAATCCCAGAACAACAGCAAAGGACCTTGTGAAGATGCTGGAGGAAACGGTACAAAAGTATCTATACCCACAGTAAAATAAGTCCTATAATGACATAACCTGAAAGGCCGCTCAGCAAGGAGGAAGCCACTGCTCCAAAACCGCCATATAAAAGCCAGACTACGGTTTGCAACTGCACTTGGGGACAAAGATCGTACTTTTTGGATAAATTTCCTCTGGTCTGATGAAACAAAAATAGAACTGTTTGGCCATAATGACCATCGTTATGTTTGGAGGAAAAAGGGGGTTGCTTGCAAGCCGAAAAACACCATCCCAACCGGGAAGCACGGGGTGGCAGCATCATGCTGTGGGGGTGCTTTGCTGCAGGAGGGACTGGTGCACTTCACAAAATAGATGGCATCATGACGAAGTAAAATTATGTGGATATATTGAAGCAACATCTCAAGACATCTCAAAAGCTTGGTCGCAAATGGGTCTTCCAAATGGACAATGACCCCAAGCATACTTCCAAAGTTGTGGCAAAATGGACAACAAAGTCAAGGTATTGATGTGGCCATCACAAAGCCCTGACCTCAATCCTATAGAAAATTTGTGGGCAGAACTGAAAAAGCATGGGCGAGCAAGGAGGCCTACAAACCTGACTCAGTTACACCAGCTCTGTTAGGAGGAATGGGCCAAAATTCACCCAACTTATTGTGGGAAGCTAGTGAAAGGCTACCCAAAACATTTGACCCAAGTTAAACAATTTAAAGGCAATGCGACCAAATACTAAAAACTTCTGACCCACTGGGAATGTGATGAAAGAAATAAAAGCTGAAATAAATCATTCTTTCTACTATTATTCTGACATTTCACATTCTTAAAATAAAGTGGTGATCCTAACTGACCTAAGACATGGAATTTTTACTAGGATTAAATGTCAAGAATTGTGAAAAACTGAGTTTAAATGTATTTGACTAAGGTGTATGTAAACTTCAAAATTCAACTGTGTATGTACAGTGGGGAGAACAAGTATTTGATACACTGCCGATTTTGCAGGTTTTCCTACTTACAAAGCATGTAGAGGCCTGTAATTTTTTATCATAGGTACACTTCAACTGTGAGAGACGGAATCTAAAACAAAAATCCAGAAAATCACATTGGATGATTTTTAAGTAATTAATTTGCATTTTATTGCATGACATAAGTATTTGATCACCTACCAACCATTAAGAATTCCGGCTCTCACAGACCTTTTAGTCTTTCTTTAAGAAGCCCTCCTGTTCTCCACTCATTACCTGTATTAACTGCACCTGTTTGAACTCGTTACCTGTATAAAAGACACCTGTCCAAACACTCAATCAAAGAGACTCCAACCTCTCCACAATGGCAAAGACCAGAGAGCTGTGTAAGGACATCAGGGATAAAATTGTAGACCTGCACAAGGCTGGGATGGGCTACAGGACAATAGGCAAGCAGCTTGGTGAGACGGCAACAACTGTTGGCGCAATTATTAGAAAATGGAAGAAGTTCAAGATGACGGTCAATCACCCTTGGTCTGGGGCTCCATGCAAGATCTCACCTCGTGGGGCATCAATGATCATG